>NW_024062941.1:0-315000 GCF_006381635.1 Hibiscus syriacus
CTTCAACAAACGTGTCTGCTCCCTATTCGTTCAAGGAGTATAAGACTCAAATAATCTCAACAAACGTGTCTGCTCCCTATTCGTTCAGGGAGTATAGAACTCGAACAATCTTCAACAAACTTGTCCGCTCCCTATTCCTTCAGAGAGTATAGGACTCAATCTTCAACGAACTTGTCCGCTCCTATTCCTTCAGAGAGTATAGGACTCAATCTTCAACAACTTGTCCGCTCCCTATTCCTTCAGTATAGGACTCAATCTTCAACGAACTTGTCCTCCCTATTCATTCAGAGAGTATAGGACTCTTCAATGAACTTATTTGCTTCACTACTCTTTCATGAAGGCTTATAGATGATTTGTTTCAAAGGTCAAACCAGTTATCTTCATCTCGATGCTTTCATATCTTCAATCTTCAACTATCCCTGGGAAACCTGTAGATATTTAAGCCATCATGCGATTATGAATGCCATGATCCTACTCATGCCTAAAATGTATGCAATTATGCAATTCAATGCGTTTTCTTCTTTGAAGGAACTCTATCTCCTTTTGATCTCGATAGAACTCGCTTCATCTTGGGCACAGAACGTTTGACCAGTTCACCCAGTTGACAATCTCATTCCATCTCTCGCCCTAACATGACCTTGGTTCATTTCTTTCTTGAAACCCCCAGTATCCCTGACCAACTTCTCGATCAATGATAACCTCCTTGGGTCATCTTTTAATGGCTGAAATTTTCTACGAACTTCAAGATCTCATTTTCCCCGTAACCACACAAGCTCACATGTTTAAACCATTGTCAACTTCAGAATATTCTCCAAAACCTTTTGCACAATAATACAAAATGATCTCATGTACTTCAAGTTAAGTATATGTTTGAGCTTTCAAAATAAGATGTTTGTAAGAGGGAAATTAACAAAAATACATCTCTTTATTATAAAATGCAGAGAATTTTTAGGTAATTTTATGGCAAACTTTTAACTGAAAACTAAAAGAACAAAGAGTAGGCGTCTTCAAATATCAATAATGCAAATGCTTTTGAACTGGCACGCCATTAGAATGTCTCGAGCGTAGCTTCTGTCAAAAAGATCTTCAAAATTGTGATGCTTAAGAGTATGAAGCTATTTCTAAACTCCCAAATCTCTATCATTGGATGCCCTAAACCAGTATTGAATCTCATGTGCATTCAATTCTCTCCTGGTTATTTCAATCGAGACTCATTAATCTTTAGTCTTATCCCTGATCACCAACTGTCATTGTTACTATCCATATCAGGAGCTCTTTCCACTTCCAAAATTAATTCAGAACCTTCCACTATGCACAAATTCTGAATTTCAAATTCAACTCAAGTCGCCCTTTGCGGGTTTTCAACTTGAGACCTCCTTTGGTTCCAAGACGCCCTTTTCGGGTTTTCATCTTGAACCCTCCTTTATTTCTCTTTTTTCATTTTTCTCTTTTTTTCCATTTTCCATTTTTTCTCTTTTTTTTCGTTTTTTCCATCATTTTTTCTTTTTCTCATTTTTTCTCTTTTATTTCTTTTTTTTTTCTCTTTTATTTCTTCTTCAAGCGAAATATCTCTTAACAGCGTCGGAATTCACTGGATATGGTAATTCTGATCCGTCTATTTCAGTTAGGACTAGAGCTCCCCCAGAAAAGGCCTTCTTGACAACATAAGGTCCTTCCCAATTGGGCATCCATTTTCCTCTGAAATCCTTCTGAATAGGCAAAATCCTTTTAAGCACCAAATCTCCCTCATGGAATTCTCGAAGGCGAACTTTCTTACCATGTGCCCGTATCATACGTTTTTGGTACATCTGACCATGACAAATAGCTTTCAATCTCTTTTCTTCAATCAAATTCAACTGGTCATACCTAGCTTGGACCCATTCTGCCTCATCGAGCTTCACTTCTGACAAAATCCGAAGTGAGGGAATTTCCACCTCAATAGGTAAGACAGCCTCCATCCCATATACCAGAGAAATGGCGTTGCTCCAGTTGAAGTCCGTACTGAAGTTCGATAAGCAAACAAAGCAAAGGGCAACTTCTCATGCCAATCCTTATAGGTCTCAGTCATTTTCTCTATGAGCCTTTTGATGTTCTTATTGGCCGCCTCTACTGCTCCATTCATCTTTGGGCGATAAATGGTGGAATTATGATGCTTTATTTTGAACTGTTTACAGACCAAGTCCATCATCTTATTATTTAAATTCAATGTATTATCGGATAATCCTCTCGGGTAAACCATATCTACAAATGATCTCCTTCTTCAAAAATTTGCATATTGTAGACTGGGTAACATTTGCGTAAGAAGCTGCTTCTACCCACTTGGTGAAATAATCTATGGCTACCAGAATGAAGCGATGACCATTTGAAGCTTTGGGCGAAATTTGTCCAATAACATCCATGCCCCCACATTGAGAATGGCCACGGAGCTGTCATTACATGCAACGGATGAGGAGGAGTATGTATCATATCTCCATAAATCTGACACTTGTGACATTTTCAGGCATAATTGATACAGTCTGTTTCCATAGTTGACCAATAATACCCAAATCTCATAATCTGCCTAGCCATAGCATGCCCATTAGTATGGGTACCACATATTCCCTCATGCACTTCTTCAAGAATCAATTTGGCTTCTTTCGCGTCCACACATCTTAACAAGACCTGATCCAGACTTTTCTTGTATAGGGTCTCACCATCAAGCACATACCCTGATGCCATTCTTCTAATGGTTCTCTTATCATTCTCAGTAGCCTGTTCTGGATAACTCTGATACCTTATATTGCAAGATATCATAATACCAGGGGTTTCCATCTTCTTCCTCTTCGATATTAAAACAATGGGCTGGATACTCATAAGCCTTCATTTCAATGGGCATCATATTTGAATGCTCGTTCATCTTAAATGCCGCTGCCAGTGTGGCTAAGGCATCTGCCATTTGATTCTCTTCTCTGGGGAGGTAATTGAAAGTTACTTCTTCAAATTCTTCAACAAGCTCCATAACCAACTTACGGTATTCTACAAGCTTGGGATCTTTTGTCTCCCATTCTCCTCTGAGCTGGTATATTACCAAAGCTGAATCTCCATACACCTTGAGCATTTTTACTTTGCGTTCAACAGCAGCTCTAAGTCCCAGAACACAAGCTTCATACTCAGCCATATTGTTAGTACAATCAAAATTAAGCCGACTGGTGAAAGGATAATGCTCTCCCTCTGGTGAGACCAAAATTGCCCCGATTCCATGTCCCAAGGCATTTGAAGCACCATCAAAGTTCAACTTCCAATATTTGCTAGTGGATGTAACTACTTCTTCTACCGAAATAGCCATTAAATCTTCATCCGGGAAATCAAAGCTCAACGACTCATATTCTTCTGAAGCCCTGCTTGCAATGAATTCCGCTATAGCACTTCCTTTAATTGCCGTCTGGTTTATACTGGATGTCAAACTCGGACAATAAGATCTGCCAACGAGCTAATCTTCCAGATAATGCAGGCACACCCATTAGATATTTCAAAGGATCAAGCTTGGATATAAGCCAAGTAGTATGATACAACATATATTGTCTAAGCCTTCGGGTAGCCCATACTAAAGCGCAACACAACTTTTCAATGGGTGAGTATCTTGTCTCACATTCAGTGAACTTCTTGCTGAGATAATAGATAGCCCTTTCTTTCTTCTCAGTTTGGTCACGTTGCCCCAGCACACATCCCATTGAATTTTCATAAACTGACAAATAAAGAATCAAGGGTTTGCCTGAGATGGGTGGCGCTAAAATTGGAGTGCTCGACAAATATCTTTTCACTGTTTCAAAAGCTCTTTGACAGTCTTCACTCCATTCTCATGATTTTTACGAAGAAGGTGGAATATGGGATCACACTTTTCAGTCAGCTGTGAAATAAACCGAGCTATATAATTCAATCTCCCCAAAAATCCTCTGACTTCTTTTTGTGTTCGTGGGGCTGGCAAGTCTTGAATAGCTTTTACTTTATCTGGGTCTATTTCAATTCCTTTTCGACTTACTACGCAACCCAACAACTTTCCAGATGTCACCCCAAAAGTACATTTATTTGGATTGAGTTTTAACTGGCATCTTCTTAGTCTTTTAAAAAGCTTTCTCAAATTCCCAATATGTTCTTCCTCTGTCTTAGCTTTGACAATCATATCATCGACATAAACTTCTATCTCTTTATGCATCATGTCGTGAAATAACGTCACCATGGCCCTTTGATATGTTGCCCCTGCATTCTTCAGTCCAAACGGCATTACTTTATAACAAAACGTTCCCCACATGGTAACGAATGTCATTTTTTCCATATCCTCAGGGTTCATCTTAATTTGATTGTAGCCAGAGAAACCATCCATAAAAGAGAACAAGAATTTCCAGCAGTATTATCCACTAGAGTGTCTATATGTGGCAAAGGAAATTATCCTTTGGACTAGCTCGGTTGAGATCCCTGTAGTCAACACATTCGAACTTTCCCATCCTTCTTCGGTACTGGGACAATATTAGCCACCCATTCAGGATATTTGGCCACTTTAAGAAACCCGGCATCAAATTGTTTCTTCACTTCCTCTTTAATCTTGAGCAGCATCTCGGGTCTCATTCTTCTCAGTTTTTGTTGTACCGGTTTACATTCAGGCTTTATTGGTAGTTTGTGAACAACCAGTTCTGTATCTAATCCTGACATATCTTCGTATGACCAAGCAAACACATCTTTGTATTCTTGAAGCAATTCTATCAAATCATGTCGACCTCCAACTGACAGAGTGGTACCAATCTTTATTCTCTCTTATCCTCATCTGTCCCCAAATTCAAAATCTCAGTAGGCTATTTATGAGGTAGAATCTGCTTATCTTCATTCTCCACCATTTTCAACAATTCAGAAGGTAGTTCACATCCTTCATCATCATCACAATCTTCGATTTCCCCTTGACATATAGGCTTTTCGAAATCAATCTCCGGGTCAGAGTCATTAGCATTCATATTATTGATATCTGAGCTCCTGAAAAAATAATGAAAGAGAAGATATATATACATATATACATATGGGAGGATCTTTCCCATATAAATAAATAGAAAGATAAATACATACATATATACAACAAAGAATGAATGAATGAATGGGAAAATGTTTGCCATTTGGAACTAACAGAATGCATCTTTTATTGAAAGCAAGAAAAACAAACAGCTTAACCCTTTACATGAAATCACCTATTGCCCCAGGGTATGAACAACAGGGAGAAAGTTCCAGTGCATTACTCTGTAAAAGATTTGTAAACTACAAGCAGTTCTTCCGCGGTCCAATTGTTCAACACAAAGCCCGGTGCAAGATAAATGCCCATAACTCTCATTTCCTCGGATTCATCATCAGTTATAACATTAATGCCTAAATCTCCCACGGCATTCTCAACCATCGTCTCAGTATTCCTTGAATTCCCTTGAAATATATGCCCCCCAGACATGAAAATGCTACTCAACGGCGGGAAAGTCATGGGTTCCCAGCTAAGGTCTTCACCAGCCAATCTGGTTTTTCTGATCTCTTGGCCCTTCTTAATTCCCCTCAACTTATCCCTCGAAGTTGGCTGATACCCTAAACCAAATCGATCTCTTTTAATAACATGGCATATTGGATTCACTGGTCCTTGCAACTGTCGACCTAAACCCTTTCCAACTTTTGCTCCTCTTCCAAGAGTCAATTTAAGCCCCATCTTGGTACAGTTTGACAATCGAGGCTTTGGTATCTTCTTGCCTTCGGCCACAAACGTAGCATTGACAAACTCCAACGATCTGAAAGAACACTCGACGGCTTGCTCATCAACTTCAATATACGGAGCAGTAGTAGAAACAGAAGCAATAATGTCCTCTTCAGCATGAATACATACCAACCTTCCATCAATCACAAATTTCAGTCTCTGGTGTAATGTGGACGGAACTGCACCGGCCTGATGAATCCAAGGCCTTCCCAACAAACAATTGTACGTAGGCATAATGTCCATTACGAGAAATTCTACTTCATAAGTTGCTGGACCAATATTCAGAGGAACATCAATCTGCCCAACACTTCTCTTTTAGTCCCATCGAAAGCTCGAACCACACTTTGACAGGTTCTCATAAGTGTACTATCTAATGGAAGCTTCTTTAGAGTCACTAAAGGCATCACATTCAAAGCTGAACCATTATCAACCAAGACCCGGGACAACACATACCCTTTACATTTAACTGTAATGTGCAAAGCCTTCTGACTACCAATCATCCCAGAAGGGATCTCATCCTCAGAAAAAGATAAAAAATTATCAGCTTGTACATTAGAAACTAAACGATCCAACTTTTCAATGGGCAACTCTTTCGGAACAAATGTCTGGTTCAAAACCTTTAACAGAGCATTCCTATGGGCCTCTGAACTCAAAAGTAATGATAAAACAAAATACGGGAAGGCAACTTGTGTAACTGTTCCACAACACTGTATTTGTTGAGTTAATCGAATGACGAAATTGGCCAAGAGGGGGTGAATTGGCAATAAAAAATTTTGTGGAAGCTTTTGCAGAAAATTGAAAATAATTGCACAGCGATTTACAGTGGTTCAACTTTCTCAAACAAAGTCTACGTCCACTACCTTAGCTATCCAAACTAAGGATTTTCAAACAAATTCACTAATTTGTTCTTTCTTTTGAGGCCAAAGAGATAACCTTACAATTCCCTCAAGAGTATACCCCAACTCTTGAGAACACTCTTTTCTCAAGAGAAGATTACAAATTGCAAACTTACAAGAAAACCTCACAAGGTAAGATGTTTGCACAATTCTAGAACAAAGAAAAGAACACTCAAAGATGAATACAATTGAGCACAAAAAGTGTTCTTGAAAGCAAAATGAATATTGAATGAAAATGGGCTTTGAAATGCTCAAACTTGAGGTTTGATGCTTTCTCTTTGATTCTCTCTTGATTCTAGTTGCTTGATGTTTCTTGTTACTGATCAATGGCTTCTAAGCTTGCTTAAATACACCTTGGATCACTTCTGAACGTTGGGGATGATTAGAAAAGATATTATAGCCGTTTTAGTGTGAAAACATTTAATAAAACAGCTTGAAGCGTGGGGGGAATCGGTTCCCCCTCATAGGGAATCGGTTCCCTAAGTGTAAAATTCAAATATTTCGACCGTTGAACAGGGGGGAATCGGTACCCCCTGGGGGAATCGGTTCCCTCCGAGCATTCTGGAAATCTCGGAGCCAAACCATTCAGGGGGAATCGGTTCCTCCTATGGGGGGAATCGGTTCCCTCTGAGCAATCTGGAATTTTTGGCTTTGAATAGGTTCGAAAAACTTTGTAAAATTATTTTGAAATTGTTTTATGATTAAAACTTAATTTTACACTTAAGTAAGGATCAAAAATGATTTTTGAAATATTTGGAGTAATGTTTTGATATTCGAATAGTTATATCGAATATACTTAGAAAATCATTTGGAAAATCTTAAAATCCATTTAACTTAATTTGTTATATCGAAATATTAAAATGTTTCAACAATCTCCCCCTTTTTGATATAACAAAACATTTTAGTAATTTTAAGATTTTTGAAATCAAGTTTTGAAATTACTCCCCCTTACTTTAACACTTCTTCAATTTATCATGTAAAACATTTAACACTTATTCTTAAAACATTTAACACTTATTATTCTCCCCCTTTTTGTTAAATCAAAAAGACATTGTAAAACAAGGTTTTGAAAATCATTTAGCCAATTGATTTATTAATTATAAGATTAAGCTGCTAAGATCACAATCAAAAGAGAGGTTAGCCATTAGTTTCATAAATCAATATTCATAAATAATGTGATATGGCAAAATTGGTCATATTACTAATGATAATGTAAATGATGCAAAAATGAATAAAACACCAAACATATAAGTTCACACCATTCATAAATCCAAAATCCAACAATCCACAAAATCAAACAATTCAAAATGTTGAAACAATATTCATTTTGTTCAAAGTTTTAAAGCTAAATATAAAATTAAGCATCTGGATCGGTAGGAGGAAAACGGGCTCGCATAGCGGCCATCTCGTGTGTTAGTTCATTGATACGAGCGTTGGTTGATTCATTGTTTGCACGCATCTCCCAAAGAATCTCTAATTGTTGAGCTCCCATTGTGGATAAATGAGACTCTATAGAGGAAAAGCGCGAGTCCATGGTAGCGTATCGGAATCGAATGTCTCCATAAAGGATTAAAAATATGGAGGCATTTGATGCGTTTGTTGTGCTTGCTCCTCGGGCTGCTCTTCGGGTTGTTCAGGTTCTTCTTCAGCTTCATCAATATCCCTCATTAATTGTTCAAACTCGGGATCTTCGTCAGCCTCGGGTGGAGCTTGTGAAGAACTAGCTCCCGGAGTAGAAGAACGAACCCATTCACCGGTTTCTTTGTCCTTTACCCATCCCGCTCTCGTTAAGGAAAGAAGATTTATTTGTTTCTTAAGAGGAAAAACGGCATCTAGACCGACTCTAAGCCCAGCTTTGGAAAACAGATTACTCAAAAAGCAACCGTAAACTAGAGATGAACAGTGTTTCTTGTTAGGAACAAGATTTACGGTTTCAACAATTTCAGCAAAAATAATCTGAGGTAGGTTAATTTTAATACGGTTTTCGAAACAATGTAACCACCAAAGATCCAAAGCTCTAAGAGTAGAATAACGACCTCCGGATGGTCGAAACCACCAAGAAATCATTAGATGAAGAAAACGCTCATGTAGGTCTAAGACACTCGCACTATCTCTTCTTTTATAACGAGAACCTAAAATTTGTTTTTCATTCGAGATACCATCATTATCTAATCCAAATGTATTGGCTATATATGCCGGGTCAATATATAAGAATTTTCCTAGGAGGTAGGAACGAATTCCTATGGTTTCGGTTTCAGCTTGGTTTTTAACACATACGGCATTAGAGTAGAATATACGAACAAGTTGATGGTAAACGATGGGTTCAAGATCAAATAGTTTATCAAATTTCCATTCTTGTAAATGGGAAGATATTTAAAATCGATAGCTAACATAGCTTGACGAGAAGGAATACGTTCTTCCCGTATTTTGTAAGAATCGAAATATTGATAATACCAATATCGGTGATTTCTAGACCCAGGATGATTGAAACACGAATTTTGGATAGTCAAGTTAGGATCAGTGGGATTGGGATTAGAAATTGGAATAGAAGGTGGATTGGTTGACGACTAGAACGACTAGATGAAGACCTAGGACGTTTAGGATTTGACATGGTGAAGGAAATCGGAATAGATAGAATAACCTGCAATTTTAAAACAAATGTATGCAACTCAATTAATCCCAAAACTCAATTGAGTCCTCAATATTTCAAGGTTCTCTAAATCAATCCTAATGGGCAAAGTTTTGAGAAACTTTTGAAAAATATGGTTTTGAGAAACAATATATGTATAGTTTTCATAATAACAACATAATTTAATCAAAACACAATAATTTGAAAAATAACAATTTTTTTTTATTTCGAAAATTAAAAAAAATTTGAAAAATTCTTGTGTTTTTGATGAAATTAGTTGTAACATCTAGTTTCTAATCACTAAATAATCAATGCCGATCACTATTTCAACCTAGAACTAATTAAAACTAATCCTATGTTCAAAAATAATGAAATAAAGAGTTTAGAAAAATTACCTTGAAAGATGAAGATTGAGGGGATTTAGAAGTTGTTTGCACGACTTTAATGATTTCAACAGGTTTAGAAGATGATATATGAAGTAAATTCCGATTAATATCGTCGATTTGAGATAAAAATGGAGATTTGAGGGTGTAGGAGGTGAAAAATGGCGGAAGAGAGAAGAAAATGAGGGTTTGGGATTTTGGGGTGCTCTGTCGATTTTAACAGAACCCCAGGGGGTATCGATTCCCCTGTGGGGGGAATCGGTTCCCTTCAAAGGGGGAATCGGTTCCCTCAGGGGGGGATCGATTCCCTCTACACCAAAATGCTAAAATCCGATTTTTTAAGCACAAAATGCTAAATTAATCTTTTCTAGTGGTATTGGCAACTCATATATCAAATTAATTATGTTCAAATAATTAAATTAATCTTTAATTGATTTTTGAACATAAAATTAATTTTCATTAAGAATCACAAACTCCCCCTAACTAATAGCAAGAATGCAATCAAAAATTATTATTATAAGCATTTTTCAAGATTTATTAAAAGTGCTAAAATTATTTTAAACACTAAGTGAAGATAGGTTGGTCAAACCTAATTCTCTCCTAAGTGTCCAAAATCTTTCCTTGTCTAAGGGTTTTGTAAAGATATCCGCTAATTGGTGCAAAGTATCAACAAATTCTAGAACTACATCTTCCTTAGTGACATGGTCTCTAATGAAGTGATCTCTTATTTCAATGTGCTTAGTTCTAGAGTGTTGGATGGGATTTTTAGTGAGACAAATAGCACTAGTATTGTCACACTTGATAGGAATAGTACCTACTTCAATTCCATAATCAAAAGTTGTTGTTTCATCCATAAAACTTGTGCACAACAACTACCAGCTGAAATGTATTCGGCTTCAGTGGTAGATAATGCAACACAATTTTGTTTCTTTGAAAACCAAGAAATCAGCATATTTCCAAGGAATTGGCAAGTACCGGAGGTGCTTTTCCTATCTAATTTGCATCCTCCATAATCCACATCAGAAAAAGCATGCAAGCTAAAGCTAGAGTCTCTAGGATACCAAAGTCCTAAACTAGGAGTGTCCTTAAGGTATCTAAAGATTCTCTTAACAGCTAGTAAATGTGATTCCTTAGGACATGATTGAAATCTAGCACATAAGCAAACACTAAACATAATGTCGGTCTACTTGCAGTTAGATAAAGCAAAGAGCCAATCATTGACCTATATAATTTAACATCTACACATTTACCTCCTTCATCTAAGTCAAGCTTTGTTGAAGAGCTCATTGGAGTGTTATGAGGTTTCCCATTTTCCAGTCCAAACTTCTTGAGCATATCTTTGACGTATTTAGCTTGATTAATGAAGATGCCATCTTTTCTTTGCTTGATTTGGAGTCCCAAGAAAAATGAGAGCTCCCCCATCATGCTCATCTCAAACTCACTTTGCATTAGCTTAGAAAATTCTTGGCAAAGAACATCATTAGTAGAACCAAATATTATATCATCAACATAAATTTGAACTACTAATAAATCTTTACCTTTTCTCTTTAAAAACAATGTAGTGTCAACCTTTCCTTTTAAAAAATCTTTTTCAATTAAAAAATTTGACAATCTTTCATACCAAGCTCTAGGAGCTTGTTTTAAACCATAAAGAGCTTTTGTCAATTTTAAAACATGATCCGGAAATTTTGAATCTTCAAAACCTGGAGGTTGTTCCACGTACACTTCTTCTTTTATAAAACCATTTAAAAATGCACTTTTAACATCCATTTGATATAATTTAAATTCATTGAAACATGCAAATGCTAATAACATTCTAATTGCTTCCATCCTAGCTACGGGAGCGTATGTTTCATCATAGTCTATGCCTTCTTCTTGAGTATAGCCTTGAGCAACAAGTCTAGCCTTGTTCCTCACTATATTACCACTTTCATCAAGTTTATTTCTAAAAACCCATCTAGTACCTACAGTAGATTTATTACTAGGCCTTTCAACTAATGTCCATACTTTACTTCTCTCAAATTGATTTAATTCATCTTGCATAGCCATAATCCAATGTTCATCTTTTAATGCTTCTTTGATGTTCTTGGGCTCTATGCATGAAATAAATGCAACATAATTACAGATATTTCTAAGAGAAGATCGAGTAGTTACCCCTTTTGATGGATCACCTATAATTTCACATCCTTGACATAGTTGTACTCTCTTGGAAAAGATACTTCCCTTTCTTCAATGGTTGGATTCTCGAGGGGATCATGAGTTTCCTCATCTTTGTTTCTTCCTTTGATGATGATTCTCCAACGTCATGTCTAACGTCATTTGCTTGTACAATACCTACATCATCATTAACAGAAGAATCCT
This sequence comes from Hibiscus syriacus, assembly GCF_006381635.1. Lineage (NCBI taxonomy): Eukaryota > Viridiplantae > Streptophyta > Magnoliopsida > Malvales > Malvaceae > Hibiscus > Hibiscus syriacus. Next base: position 12,022 of record NW_024062941.1, read on the forward strand.
TCCTCGGAAAGGGATTATCATCGAAAACAACATGTATAGACTCTTCTACAACTAAAGTTCTTTATTAAATACACGATAAGCTTTAGAATTTAAGGAATAACCCAGAAAAATTCCTTCATCACTTTTAGCATCAAATTTACCAAGATTTTCTTTACCGTTGTTTAAAACAAAACATTTACATCCAAACGGATGAAAATAGCTAATGTTAGGCTTTTTATTTTTGAGAATTTCATATGGAGTTTTCTTTAAAATTGGCCTAATCATTACTCGATTTACAACATAACAAGCGGTATTTGTGGCTTCCGCCCAAAAATATTTTGGCAAATTATTTTCACAAAGCATGGTTCTATCCATTTCTTCTAAAGTTCGATTTTCCTCTCAACAACTCCATTTTGTTGAGGGGTTCTAGGTGCTGAAAAATTGTGGCTAATACCATTAGAGTTACAAAACTCAATAAATCCAAGATTTTCAAATTCAGTTCCATGATCACTTCTAACACTAGTGATAGAGTAACCTTTTTCATTTGGATTATTTTTGAAAATGTGATGAAATTTTCTAATGCTTCATCTTTAGTACTTAAGAATAGAACCCAAGTGTATCTAGAATAGTCATCTACCAAGACAAATGCATATTGTTTTCCTCCCAAGCTAGTAGTTCTAGTTGGCCCAAAAAAGATCTAAATGGATCAATTGTAATACTCTACTTGTTGATACATCATTAATAGATTTAAAAGAAACTCGTTTTTGTTTTCCTTTAGCACAAGCATCACATAATTTATCATTATCAAATTTAAGCTTAGGCAACCCTCTTACTAAGTCTCCTTGAATAACCGTTGCAAAACACTCATACTAGCATGACCTAGTCTCCTATGCCATAACCAACTATCATGCTCATCCTTAGCAACTAGGCATAAATTAGTCATATCAATAGAATCTAAATGCACCATGTAAATGTTTCCTATTCTATGACCAACAAGCATAATCCGATTAGATGCAATGTCAATGACTTTACAACCATTAATTTCAAATAAGACATTGAATCCCTTATCGCATAATTGACTAATACTCAATAGATTATGCTTTAATCCATTCACATATAAAACATTTTTAATTTGTATGGAAGAGGTATTACCTATTGTACCAATACCTTCAATGTGACCTTTTGAATTATCACCAAAAGTCACTTCTCCTCCATTTTGACGTTAAGCTCTATGAACCGGCTTTTTTCTCCGGTCATGTGTCTTGAGCATCCACTATCAAGGTACCATGAATTTGAATTTGTTTCTCGTGCCTTGTAGCAATGCTCCTTTCCCTACAAACATAGATTAATTTTTGATTTTTGGTACCCAAATTCTTTTGGGTCCATATTCATTAGTTTCCAAAATCCTAGTCCCCTTAGGTATCCATTTGTGTAGGATATCTTTATCTTTAGTAGTAATGAGTCCTTTAGGAACCCATATACTTCTAAAGATTTTACCATTTAAGGTTCGTTGAGGATTTCTATGATTGTAGTTTCTAAAATCTTTTATAACAAAGTTGGATTTTGAATTTTCTCCTTTTTCAAAACGTTTTGTTCCAACTTTATCAAAAGAAGTTTTAAGATCATCAATTTTCTTTTGATGATCATCATTGACCTTTGAAAGTAAATTTTGCAAATCTAAATTTTTCTTTTCAAACTCTTCTAGTTTGATTTGCAAATCTTTGATTTTACTTTCAAGATCATTGTTGGTTTTGGATATGAGTTTATTTTCATTTTTCAACTTTGAAACATCATTTTTATATTTTAAAAATAATTTCTCATAGTCCGAAGCCAACCCATTATATTCCTCTAATAGCTCATCATAAGATAAATCATCAAAATCGGATGAGTTAGAGGTTACCTTAGAATCTTCCCCGAATGCCATCAAGCACAAGTTTGCTACTTCTTGTTCCTCTTCATCGGAACCTTCTTCATCGCTCCATGTAGCCACATGAGCCTTGTGCTTATTCTTTGATTGACCATTTTTCTTCAATTGTGGGCAATCATATTTGACATGCCCCGGCTTTTTGCATTCATAGCAAATGATTGGGTCCTTCTCTTTTGGTTCATTTTTGAGGCCTTCGTTTCGTTTGAATTTTCTTCCTTGGTAAGGTCTCATCATTTTTCTGAACCGTTTGGCAAACAATGCCATTTCCTCGTCATCATCATCATCATTAGAATCACTCTCATCTTTTGTGGATTTGAGAGCAACTCCAATGTTTTTCTTCTTCTCCTTCTCCTTTGGTGTCTCTTCAACTTTATCAAGGTCCACCTCATCTTCAAGCATCATCTCATGAGTGAGGAGTGAACTGATAAGTTCTTCAAGAGTTAAGGACGATAGGTCCTTAGACTCGATGATTGCCGTCTTCTTTGATTGCCATGATTTTGGGAGGGAGTAGACTAACTTCCTCACAAGCTTTTCATTTGAGATGATCTCCATAAGATTTGAGACCATTGACAATCGTTGAAAATCTATCCGTCATAGCTTTGATGTCTTCATTTGGTTTCATCCTGAAATTTTCATAGCTATGCGTTAGAATACTAATTTTTGATTTCTTTACCTCATCGGTACCTTCATGTGTGACTTGAAGCTTGTCCATATTTCTTTGGCGGTTGTACACGATGAAACTCTTCCGTATTCATCTGGTCCAAGAGCACAAAAGATAATATGGATGGCTTTGGAGTTGAGCTGGAACAGTTTAGTATCTCCTTCACTCCACAACCTTGGATGAGTGATAGGCTTAATGTATCCTTCTTCTACGGCATTCCATGCTCCCATGTCACTTGCTTGAATGAAGTACATCATTCTATTCTTCCAATAGGCGTAGTTAGCTCCATTGAAGAAAGGAGGCTTGTTGACGGGCATCGAATCGAGACCGGAGTCGAAGTTTGAAGTGGAGGCCATTGATGACTTTGTAATCGATGTAACTCTTCCCGGATCGACTCAAGAGGCGATTAAACCTTCAAATGAGTTAGGCTCTGATGCCAATTGTTGAGTTAATCGAATGACGAAATTGGCCAAGAGGGGGGTGAATTGGCAATAAAAAATTTTGTGGAAGCTTTTACAGAAAATTGAAAATAATTGCACAGCGATTTACAGTGGTTCGACTTTCTCAAACAAAGTCTACGTCCACTACCTTAGCTATCCACACTAAGGATTTTCCAACAAATTCACTAATTTGTTCTTTCTTTTGAGGCCAAAGAGATAACCTTACAATTCCCTCAAGAGTATACCCCAACTCTTGAGAACACTCTTTTCTCAAAGAGAAGATTACAAATTTGCAAACTTACAAGAAAACCTCACAAGGTAAGATGTTTGCACAATTCTAGAACAAAGAAAAGAACACTCAAAGATGAATACAATTGAGCACAAAAAGTGTTCTTGAAAGCAAAATGAATATTGAATGAAAATGGGCTTTGAAATGCTCAAACTTGAGGTTTGATGCTTTCTCTTTGATTCTCTCTTGATTCTAGTTGGTTGATGTTTCTTGTTACTGATCAATGGCTTCTAAGCTTGCTTAAATACACCTTGGATCACTTCTGAACGTTGAGGATGATTAGAAAAGATATTATAGCCGTTTTAGTGTGAAAACATTTAATAAAACAGCTTGGAGCGTGGGGGGAATCGGTTCCCCCTCATAGGGAATCGGTTCCCTAAGTGTAAAATTCAAATATTTCGACCGTTGAACAGGGGGGAATCGGTACCCCCTGGGGGGAATCGGTTCCCTCCGAGCATTCTGGAAATCTCGGAGCCAAACCATTCAGGGGGAATCGGTTCCTCCTATGGGGGGGAATCGATTCCCTCTGAGCAATCTGGAATTTTTGGCTTTGAATAGGTTCGAAATACTTTGTAAAATTATTTTGAAATTGTTTTATGATTAAAACTTAATTTTACACTTAAGTAAGGATCAAAAATGATTTTTGAATATTTGGAGTAATGTTTTGATATTCGAATAGTTATATCGAATATACTTAGAAAATCATTTGGAAAATCTTAAAATCCATTTAACTTAATTTGTTATATCGAAATATTAAAATGTTTCAACAATCTCCATATCATGAGGTGAAATTCAAGATTGAGGTTTACTTGGGTATCGAACCTATTTCTATGGCTCCATATCGAATGGCTCCAACGGAGTTAAGAGAATTAAAAGCCCAATTGCAAGAGTTACTCGATAAGGGGTTTGTGAGACCCAGTGTTTCTCCTTGGGGAGCACCTGTGTTTCTTGTGAAAAAGAAGGACGGGTCTATGCGATTATGCATCGACTACCGTCAGTTAAATAAAGTAACGATAAAGAATAAGTATCATCTTCTGAGTATTGATGATATTTTCGATCAACTGAAAGGTGCATCAGTGTTCTCTAAGATAGATATGAGGTCAGGGTACCACCAATTAAAGGTTAAAAAGGATGATATTTCTAAAACAGCTTTTCAGACTCAGTATGGACACTACGAATTTATGGTGATGCCATTTGGATTGACTAATGCTCCTGCAATATTTATAGACTTGATAAACCGAGTATTCCAACCTTACTTGGATCAATTTGTAGTGGTATTTATAGATGATATTTTGGTATATTCCAAGTTAAGAGAGAAACATGATGCTCATCTTCGGGTGGTTCTTCAGATACTTCGAGAAAAGAAGGTTTTTGCCAAATTTTCAAAGTGCGAATTTTGATTAGCTGAGATTGCTTCCCTTGTCATATAGTCTTCGCAGAAGACATAAGAGTGGATCCTAAAAAGTTTCAAGCTATAGTGAATTGTCAACCCCTAAAGAATGTTCATAAAGTTTAGAGTTTCTTGAGGCTTGCTGGTTATTATAAACAGTTCGTGAAGAACTTCTCAATGTTATCTTCGTCGCTAACTAAGTTGTTATGGAAGGATGTGCACTTTGTTTGGTCGGAGAAATGCCAAGAAAGTTTTGAAAGGCTAAAAAGAATTGTAATAGAAGACCCAATGCTAATACAACCTGAGTCGGGTAAAGATTATATAGTCTTTAGTGATGCATCTCATCATGGTTGGGATGTGTGCTTATGAAAAACAAAAAAGTCATGGCTTATGCCTCAAGACAGTTGAAAACTCATGAGAAAAATTACCCGACCCATGACTTGGAATTGGCAGTTGTCGTGTTTTTTTTTTGTTGAAAATTTGGCGTCATTATCTATACGGTGAGTTGTGTCATATTTATACGGATCACAAGAGTCTAAACTACTTGTTGACTCAGAAAGAACTAAACTTGAGGCAGAGAATATGGATCAAACTTTTAAAAGATTATGATTTTATCATTGATTATCATCCCAGAAAGGTTAATGTGGCAGCAGATGCACTTAGCTGAAAGACTTTTGCTGCACTACGGGCCTTGGATGTGGGCATGTCCTTAAAATACTATGGTGCTTTGATTGTTGAACTTAAGTTAAAGTCGATGCTTTTGGATCGGGTAAAATAACTGCAAGGTCAATATGAGAAATGCTTAGCAAGAATGGTATAAGTAGAAAAAGAAGAGGTCAAAGATTTTGAAATGAGGGCTGATAGATGTTTATGTTAACGTGGAAGACTTTTCATTCCCGATAATGATGAATTGAAGAAAGATATTCTTTATGAGGCACATTATAGTCCTCTGAAGAAGCATCCAGGCGGAAATAAGATGTATCAGGATTTAAAGAGTCGTTATTGGTTGTCTAGTATGAAAAGAGTTGTATCAGAGTTTGTTGCAAGATGCTTGACATGTCAGGAAGTGAAAGTTGAACACAAGTGTCATCTGGATTGCTACAACCGATATCATTCCTGAGTGGAAATGGGAATGAGTTACAATGGATTTTGTTTCAAGGCTACCTTTGTTACCAGGTAAAAAGGACTCGATATGGGTAATTGTAGACAGATTAACCAAGACAACTTACTTCATTCCAGTTCGGGTAGATTACTGGATGATTAAATATGCAGAATTGTATGTAAAGGAGATAGTTATGCTACATAGAGGACCTATTTCGATAGTGTTCGATCAAGACCCAAGGTTTACTTCAAGATTTTGGAAGTCTTTACATGAGGCATTGGGTACTCGACTGAATTTCAGCATAACGTTTCATCTACAGATAGATGGGCAGTCAGAATGAACTATTCAGATATTAGAGGATATACTAAGGGCATGTGTGATTGAGTTTAAAGGATCGTTCATGGGAAAAGTATTTACCTTTAGCAGAATTTGCTTATAATAACAGTTACCAATCGAGCATTAAACCCGTATGAAGCTTTGTATGGGAAGAAGTGTCGAACACCCTTAAATTAGTTTGAACTAAAGGATCGAGACCTAATTGGCCCGGATTTGATGAAAGAAATGGAGAAGAAAGTGAAAATTATTCAGGATAATCTAAAGATAGCCTCTGATTGACAAAAGTCTTATGCTGATTTGAAAAGAAAAGAAATTGAATTTCTAGTGGGAGACAAGTTATTTATGAAAATGTCACCTTGGAAGAAAGTATTACAATTCGGGTGAAAAGGAAAGCTGAGTCCGAGATTAATTGGACCTTATGAAATTTTGAAAAGTGTCAGACCATTAGCTTATCAGTTAGCTTTGCCTCCGGATATGGATAAGATCCACAATGTTTTCCACCTGTCGAAGCTCAGAAGGAACATATCAGATCCATCCCATATTATCACACCAGAAGAAATAGAGATATGACCAGATTTAATGAGGAAGAACTAGTACAGATCTTTTCTAGAGAAAGCAAGGAACTGCGTAACAAGAAGATTCCTTTAGTTAAAGTACTCTGGAAAAACCATAAGGTGGAAGAAGCTACTTGGGAAAGTAAGGAGGACATGAGGAAATAATTTCCATATCTCTTTATTTCAGGCACTTCTTTAAATTCGAGGACGAATTTTCTTAAGGGGGAGAATTGTAATACCCCAAATATTAGGTCAGGAACTATTTTGAAAGGATTTAAAAATTTGGAGGATTAAATTGAATAAATGGTAAAGTATAAGAAATGATTTACTTAAGACCAATTAATAAGAATGGAATAATGAAAAGGCATTTTGGTCCTTTAGAGTGAAAAGAATTTAAAATTTATTTTAATTAGGGTATTTATGAAGGGGAAAAAGGGGAAAAGTTGAAAAATAAACTAGTTATCTACTATTCTTTTTCTTCCCGTGTTCACGTGCTCTCTTCCATAGCCAAATGTAAGGTTTCATTTAATTAGTTTTTCCTTTTGGTTCTAGTTTGTTCTTGCAACCTTAAGTGATGTGTAAGCTTGAGGAAGGGATAAAGAGGATTAAAACTAAGAAATGTAAGATTTATTAAGATTTGAAAAAATGGGGTTTTGAGTGATTTGTTGAAATATGAGTTTTTATTGATGTATAAAAGTATACTTGACTTGTCAAAGAAGAAAATAAGAGATTAGAAGCCTTGGAAGTGATTACTAACATGTATGAAAAAGTAGTGTGATCTTTAGTTTGGGATGTTCTTTGGGGATTTTAGATGTTATAAAAAGCTAAATGAAGGAAAATTAGTTGTGATAAGTAAAGAATAGTTAAATAGTATTGTTGGAGGTAAAAGTAAGGGAATTTTACCAAAGTTAGGTAAAAATTGAGCTAAAAAATGGAAAATATGATTAAGGGTATCTGTACTGAAAGAACAGTACTGATACTATAGGGTTAAATTGGTAGAAATATGATGAACAATATCGATATTGATGCAATTAGTATCGATGTTGCTATGGGTATCGATACTAAGAAGAAGGTATTGATATCATGGATTCCAGAATGCAGAAATGATATCGATACTGGAAGAGATTATAGGTAGTATAGTATCGATACCATGGTAAGGGTACTGATACTATTAAGCTTGGAAAATTAAGATAGGAGGAATTTTAATAGAAATTGAATATGATAGTAATCTTGAGTATTATTAAAAGTATAAATGTTAGAGAGTATACAAACATTTGTATGATATGTGTACTTAATGGATGCTTTTGTAGATCATAACCAAACTCTTGAGTCAAGCAAGAAAAGAGGCAATTATAAGGTTGCTGAGTAGTTGGACGCCATTATAGCATATTAGGGAGGCATATCAGGTGAGTGTATTTTTTGTAATTTTATGAAATGATGGAGACTTGTGCCGAGTCAACCTCGAACGTTTTGATAAATCATGTTTTACAGTACATTGTTATGTCATCATAATGTGTATGGGAATGAGATTACGAATACGTTTTAGAGTATGAACTGCTCTAAAACGAATAGATTAATGATGATGTTATTCAATGGTTATCGATATTGAAGATATGAATGTTCAAAATCTCTGAATTTGACTTAAAAGGCCATTGTATGTGCATTGTGAGTCATAGGTGCATTTCGACATACTTCGTGTATGATGTTATCGATCGATTTTGTTTAATGCATAACAGTGCATTTTCGTATTAGTACTAAGTGTACTTTCGGCACTAAAGGTGCAATCATGGTATTTATAATGTGTTTGTGAATCACCATTTTGATATACACATGTATATAACAGTTATTGATCAATTTTGTTTAATGCATAACAGTGCATTTTCGGCACTATGTGTGAAATCCATGGAATTCATAATGAGTTTATGAATATCCATTTTGGCTCTTCGGTGCAATGTGTGTACCTAATATTCTCATTGGATATACATTGGTAGTATAAAGAATAAATTTTGAAAAATAATGATTGATAGGTATGATGGGCATACTAAAGATATTATATCATGTTAACTTATGGAAGATTGGTTCGCCAATCCAAGTTAATGAAATTGATAGGAGTTATACGATTTCGTTCGTATTTTGATAAATTGTGATATGTTTATTGTTTAAGTTTGATGTATTTTTGTATTTCTATGCCTCACTGAGTAAATACTTAGTGTGTGTTAATTTCACCATAGGTAAAAACAAAGACTATCTGAGTAAGGAGTGCATCCAAGATCATCAATTTAAGGTTGACTCATTAGTAACTGTAGGACATTTATGTCTCTTTTGATAACTAGATGGCATGTATATGAATTTAAGAAAAATGCTCTGTAATTTATTTAAGTTATAACGTTGTAATAGATTACTACAAATGTTTTATTTTATATTAAAATGTTTTGTCTTTGTTTTCGAAACAAAATTTTATAAGAGTTACAAATTTGAAAATATTTTTTTAAGTTAAGTGACACTCGTTACTTGAATCAGGAACATAGACGGGAAATGGGTGTTACCATAATTGTATAATATATCTTTATCATCTTAACTGAGTCTACATGGCTAAGGAATACAACCTTAGAAAATCCACATTTACTATTAGTCAACTTAGCATACCATGCTCTCCATATCCTTTAAACTCGATCACCCACTCCTTAACATAACTTCTAAAATCTAAATAATTTTATCGGACTAATCATCAATCTGCGAATGGAAAATAGTGCAAAATTAAATCGAGTTCCGAATGCCTTGTTCAAAGAATTTCAAAATCTTGAAGTAAACCTTAGATCCCATCAGATACAATTAAAAATGGCACTCCATATCATCTAATTATCTCCTTGATGTATAGTTTCGTATACTTATCCATTGAAAAATCAGTTTGAACCGGAATGAAATGTGTTGTCTTTGTTAATTTCTCCACAATTAGTCAAATTGAGTCCCTTTTGTTTGGTGTCAAAGGTAACCCCATTACGAAATTCATTGAAATTCTTTCTCATTTCTACTAAGAACTAAAAATTGTTTACCTTTATTCCAAATTTATTTAATATCTTAATTTCAACATATCAAGCTTATAAGCTACACCTCTTTAAAATCCTTTTCATACTTGGTTCTCTAAACCATTCACTTTAATTTCTTATGTCTTTAAATACCTTAACATATCCTATACTCCTCCATTTCCTTGATTTTTTGTTCTATCCTTAACATGTACTTATATATCATCCTTTATTTTAATAAACTTAAACTTTACCTTTGTATTCCTGGTGCTATCTTCTTCTTCCAACAACCAATGAACGTAACATATTAATTCCCATAACTTTCTTATAATCCGTAGAAAGTCATATTCTTTTTTTTGTTTTACTTTTACTCATAACTCGAAAAATTTTCCCTTTTTAATTCAAAAACTTCCTTGTAACATATGTCATCTCTTTTTCTTCATACTCTAATATTCTTCTCAAATGGTATGAAAAACATCATCATATAACTTGAAATCCTTATTGATTTTAGAATTTATTGTACCTTTCCAACTTTATCAAGAGATGTACCTTTCCAGCCCTCGTGAGCTTTTTGGGTTGTACAATACTTTATCAAGAGATGTATAAGATTGTCTTCTATGCAGTAGTTTACAATCTTCATATTCGAGATGCCTTTTCAAGTTTTGAACTCGAATTCTCCTTTGGTTTCAAGACGTTAACTAAACTTTTACATCTTTAACCCTCCTTTTGTTATTTTCCCTATCATGCATTAAAGATTTAAGAAAACTATTTTTTGAAAAAAATTAACCCTAAGGGGTGGAATGATATATGAAGATAATCTCTCCACTTAGAACTCCATTTATGATTAAAAGGGATTTTTTATGCACTTAATGTAGGTTAGGGCTTATGATTATGAAAGAAATAGATAAATAGGCCCAAACAAGTGTTTAAAGGTTATTGAACCAAGGATCAATTTGTTCTGCTATCTTCAATCTTGTCTTGCTCAATTTGAATATACTTGTGTGTCTTTTATTTTATTTTATTTTCTTTTGGTGTTCGATGATCTTCTGGCGAATTGATTATACATTTTTGAGTCACTTTACTTGAAGTATTTGATATGTTTTATTTCTTCGTTTTCTTTTTTACCTTATTTTCTCTCTGTTTTTTCTTCTTTTCTTTCTCTTCTCTCTTTCTTTTCTCTTTTTTTTATGTTTTTCTTCTTTTTTCTATATCTTTTCTTTTTTTCTCTGTGTTGTTAGCTCGATTTGATATTCGAGCGCTTCTTATTTGGTCCACCTTGTGATATCTTGTTATTTCTTACTTTATTTCACCATAACTTGCCTCTGTAAGCATATTTCCTTCACCTTTCCCCCGGTGTGGAGGGTGATCATTGGTTATGGTTGAATCAGATGAAAAAAATACTATAGGCTCAAATAGGGACAATAAGGGATATATTTTTTATTTTTCTTTCTTTTTGTTCTGGAAATGATGAATGAAACAAAGCCATTCATTATCTCATACACAGAAGTACTTGTAAAAGAGGTATCCCCAAGGGGACGAGTATTCAGGATTAACCTTATTTACATGAAAACAATGTAATTAATGCATGATAGAATTATTTCAATGATTCTGTTTATTTCTACTTCACTTTACTCCTAGTATGCCCCAATTATTCAAATTCGCTTGCAAAAACTTGATCTGTAACACTCTATCTTTTCTTTCTTGCAGGAATAGTTCTCGTACACATGACCATCATGTGCTTTATGCCTCCAAGATTTATTGAGGTTAGAAACAAATGTTGGTTGTGTCGAGGAATGGAAATATGTGACTTTAGAGTCATAATTATGAAAAAGGTAATGTTATAGAAATGTTATCTCTGTTTGGGAAGGTAAAAGTATGGATTTTGGTGCCTTAGGGGGGATAAGGGCTTGATTTTATTGTTTCGAAGGCAGGTGATGTCAAGGTTCGGTCTTTTAGTGAACATATGTTATTTTGGGTAAGGAACCAAATAATGGTTCTTTCGACTTTGGATGGGGTATGGAAGGTCAAATATTGTCACTTGTCAAAAGTATATAATTAATGAAGTAGTAAAAGAATCTTTAATTCATTCAATATTCAAAGAATTGCAAGATTAAAACTTGATTTATTGCTCTTAACCTTGGAAAACAACATAAGTTCAAGCAACAAAATATTTATAGAGTATACAAAGAAATAACAAAAACACGTTCAAACAGGATAAAGATAGTGCAATGAGGTTTCACGGTGGATGGAAGAACTTTTCCTGATTAGCACTGGAATATCTCATTACACGTTAAAGGTCAATATCCCTAGGTCAAGCAAAATCTTGACCTTGGTCTTTGGTGCCCTACAGATCTCAATGATGTTCCTCGAACTTCAGACGCTGCTAACATCACGTCCATAGCTCTCAATCATTTTTTAAGTACGAATGAGTGATTTCAATTTACCTTAAAAACTTCTATCACAAGATTCTTCATGAGTTACTCCCAGGATCTGTGATTATTGCACGTTGAGATGCAATATATATTATGCAATTTATGATGTATAGATGCAAATACAAATATGCAAAGATGCACATATGAATGAAAAAGTACAGAAATGAGAACGTAAAATGCGCGATGCAAATGCAACAAAGGAATTTCTCCTAAAAGTAATTGTTCCTTGAAAAATTCTTGAAAAACCAACAATGTCTCGGTACACTGAGGAAGTGAAAATCTGGTCCATCTTCACATTGTCCAACTCCTGCGAGCTTTTGGGTATCACATCATCTTTCATCGGATTTAGGCATATTGAAAACCTTCAAAGCTTCTACTTCGTCTTCTACTTTCATAAATTTTTCGATCTGGTTCGTGACCTTCAACTATTGGCTTCAACATCGAATCTTTTTAGTCCAACTTGTTACCTCGGCAGACAGACGTTTGGCTTGTCTCCTTAGTAGGTAGATTTTATCTTGATGTTACTCGATCTACGTAAAGCATCTTTGAAATTCCATCTAACCTAATGAAAGGCATTGTTGTGGGTATTGTTTTCTAAGAACCTTCTTAAAGATTAATTATTTCAGGGATCAATACCTTTGAAGGATATGTCATGTTCATGTAAAATACAATAAAACACAAGACAAGACAAAAATAAATCAAGTTAGTAGAATTTAGACAAAAAGAATCAAGTCAGTTAAAATGATTATTCAAAGAAATGTAAACTTATAAAAAAATAATTAAATACAACTCAAAGCTGAGACTAAAAAATAAATCATTTAGAGGAAATTAAGAGTCTTAACTGCATGCGTTCTAGTTATGCTAGGTTATCCACATGGCTCAGCGGGGCAGGTATACTAAATTCTCTATATGAGGCTGGGTTCTAGGAAAGGTTCCTAAGCCATCTTTACAACTTGCTAGGGTTGACTCCGATTATGGCCCATTACAAACTTACGAATCAGATTCAGCTCAGGGGATCGCACCTCTAAAAGCGTATATCAGAGCTGATATCTGGACATGAAACTTAAGATTCTTTCTAGGGGTAATTTGTCAGACCCATATGAGAAACCCCAATGCTCCCCATGAGGTGTGATGTTTCCCCTACTTAGGTAAACCGAGATTGAGCTAGGGTTTAGAACTATGGTATGCAACAGTCCTAAATATTCACAGAAGTATAAGCATTAACTAGAGAATAAATCTTTTTTTATAGCATTATGAACTGTAAATTAAATATGATCAAACTCATAAATTCCAGAATCCTAAATATAAGTAACCAACTCGTTGCTCAACTCTAAAGTTATTTTAAAAAAATGTCCCCAGTAAATTCGCCAAGTTGTCGACATCGTTTTTCACCTGGGTAGGAAAAACTTAGTACAACTTAGGGGTTTTTTCAAAAGGTTTTGAAATATGATGAATCACCACAAAAAATTTTAAGGTGCGATTGGGACACCATAAAAGCTGGTTTATTTTAATAAAACATTTTATTCTTATCAAAATACCAAGTTTTAGGGTCTATAAAAATTAAAAAATAGGTTCGGGAGTCATTTACGCATGGGGAAGGATTAGCACACCCACAATGCCTAAAAATTGGTACCTAGTTGATTACCCTATATTTCAAATTAAAAAATTTGAATTTGAACTTCATCTAATTTAAACTCATTATAGATGCAAAGGTTAAAAGGGTATTCGTTTATTAAAGCCAATAGCATTCGCCCCCTTGCATGAATGCGGAATATCAGCTATTGTGCCCAGTAACCAGACATTGCCTCGATATTTTAGAAATTGTGATGCGGCCTTGAAAATGATGTCAGCCTTTTTTGGGAATCACCAGTAGTCACCCTCTGAGCATACTTACGGGATATATACTATTGACTCCCTGATAAGTGAACATTGCATTAGGTTTTAAAATAAGATGCAATCAAACAAATTATTATTAATCCTAATTAAACTAAAGGTAGATTACGGCTTTCTCTAACTTAAAGTGTCAAATTATGAAAATTAAAGAACATAAAAGAATAAATCTAAAAATGCAGGCTCTAATATTAATCCTAATTCATTTTTAACTAGTTTTTAAATCGAATAATCGAAATGGTCCCTTGAGCATTTAGGCGATAGCCAACTCAGATTACTCCTTAAATTAAAGGGACTAAATTAAAATCTAATCTAAAGTGGAGGCTCTAATATTAACTTGAATTAATTTTAATCATTATTGCAATTCGAAAAATTAATTTGGAACCTCGAGCATAAGCGACGACCAAATAAAAAATTCTCCTAAATTAAAAGTTTCAGGACCAAATTTAAAGAAGTTTAAATTTAAGGACTATATCTAAAATCTAAGTAATCTAGATTAGTACTAAAAATTTCTAAATCTAAATAAAAAGTTTTAAATTAAAACCTAAAATTCTAAGACTAGGTTAAAGAAATTGAAATTAAAGTTTAAAATTTAAAATTTAAAGCAATTAATGAATACAAAAGGACTAAATTAAAATAAATAAAAATTGCAAAGTTGAAATTAAAAAATTCAGTAAAGAACTACAAATAAAGAAATCAGAATATAAAACTTAAATTAAGACAATGCAAAAAAATAAAAGCTTGAATTGAAATGACTAAAATGTAAATAATTAATAATTTTAAGCAAAAATTAAAATAACAACATTTTAAATGGAAAAATTAAAATAATAGTAATTAAACAATAGTATATAAAATTATAAGTTAGGGGGTTAATTTTTTAATGTTACCCGAAGCATGAATAATGTGAATCATACTCCAAGGTGGGTCATTTCTAGGTAGTATTAACGTTTAATATTCATATTTTAGTAGTATGGACCAGAATATAATGAAATAAGAAAACAATAGAAAAATTGGAATTTAATTAGTGACTAAAATAAAAAAAAATAAAAAGAATCAGTGTCAAAATAAAATTAATAAAATCATAAATAATATTGGCTAAGTTAAAACGAAATAAAACGGCAAGATAAAATAAGATAAGGGATGTTCAATTATTTAAAAGGGTCGAGACCAAATCCCTAATAAAAATTAGACGAATTTTCTCGACAAGTTTAAATAAAGGAACATTTCCTTTTCCTTTTATTCTTGATTTAATTTAAGCATATTCGATTTTTTAGGTTGTCTAGTATAGAAGTTATTTGTTTTAAAATATCGGAATAGAACATCTAGTTACCTTAAGACGATCTTTTCTTAATACTTTAAAATAAATAAATAAATAAATAAATACTACCTTTAATCCAGTTCTTAAAGTTGTTCGTTTCTAATAATTTACTCTAGATATCAAGAAATATTAAGTATACTATACAAGTGTGGTTGTTCCAGGACTTGTGCCTACTCTAGATATAAATGACAACAGGATATAATACATAAAGAAGTTAGTCACGAACATGTTATGACAAATAATGACTTGTTGTAACTTAGGTGACAATGATACATTGCTAGATGTCACTCATTGTTTGTAATTTTATAATGAGGCTAATAATTATTACTAATGTTACAAGAACCTACAGGGTCACACCCCAGGGTTGGAATGAGCAAATACCAAACGAGTTATAACTGTGCAATTTGATTGCACTTGAATTAAAATATATATATATATATATATATATATATATATATATGTGTGTGTGTGTGTGTGTAATTTTAATTATCTTGTATATGTGTTGAATGAATGTTAAAAGGAATATAATTAATGTAATTATTTTCTTTTTAATTAATAATTCGTAAAACCCTAAGGGTTAGGGAAAATAGTAGCATATAAGGTTTATAATGGTCTAGCAACCGTTTTATTCATTTGGCCAAAATTTCTCAAAACAGTTTTTGAGAAAAGAGAAAAACTTTGCTCTCAACCGAGTAAACTGAGTAGAGGCCTAGATGATTTCGTTGAGGCTTAGGATTCACAGTTGTTCATGACTGGATTGCTACATTGCTATTTTTCCAGGAATCCAAGGTAAATTCCGCATCTCTTCCTCTCGAATCCGCAATTTCATACATGGATCCTAGTTGGGATTGTAGGAAAAAAATTTCGGTTCACCATGGGGTGTACTAGCGATCCCAACATGATAAGCTTAAAATGAGGAGAGTTTTATATAGATGTATCGATACTGTTCATAGGTTATCGATACCATGGGGACTAGTATCGATACTCAGTGACTTTTACAAATTCTAAAGTACCTAACTTGTACCGGTACTTGAGGGAGTACCGATACCCGGGGTTAAGTATCGATACTAGGGTTTTTATTCAACATTGAAAGTTTTAGGGTATGGATACACGAAGTAAGAGTATCGATACTGAGAAGTTTACCCTGATTCCAAAATAACCGAATCATACCGATACTCTAGGTAGTATCGGTACCATAGTGAAGCGAGTACCAATATCGGGTGGATAAGTATCAGTACTGACGTACTAATTTTGTCATTAAACCTTTCTTTTTGTCGAGGTATTTGAGTGGAGCTAGGGTCATAGAAAAGGGGCAACACAAATGAAATCTTGTAATTAAGAACACTAATAAATCCTATGATATCATAAGATCTTATTAAGGGAGAATTCCATAAGACTTATGCCTTGTTTGATATTCGAAAATGCCCAATTTACTTTGTATCATGATTGTCTGGTAGGCTAAGGATTATCTAGATATATCCAATCAGTTCAAGATACTTAAAATGCTAGTTGAAGGTTGTACTAACATTATGTGACCTAGACACGTTTTGAGTACTCTAGAGGAGTACTTAAATGTCAAGTGTACTTAAATTTCTGGAAATGGTGATATTGAATCTTCTCTTTTCTTTGAAACATATAGGTTATAGATGATGATCCCACCCATAGTCAGAAAGGCCGAGTGGAGAGTTGTGCCTCCTTAGCTGAAGACTCGGAAGATGAGTTTGTTCTCGACTCCGAGCATAGGGAAACCCTGGAGGACATGGGTATAGACGAGGTGACATACTTTAGAAAACTCACGCAGGCGTAGAGGCACATAGTGAGAGCTATTTCTAGGACATTTACTGCACCCACCCCACTAGTTTCACCCCATGTTATCCATCCATAGTATCTCGTTAAGAGACTTCGCCACTACAAAAACATTAACTTCTCGGTTTGGGGAATGATGATCCTATATTTGCTGATCAGTGGCTTCATGAGACCCTTCGCACCTTTCGATAGCTTTACCTTACCCCTGAGGGTAAGTTAGAGTGCATCATCGCCCTACTGAAAGGTGATGTAATAGATTGGTGGGAGAGTGTTGAGATGGTATTAGAGCCTGAAGAACCGATGTGGGAGCGTTTTCTATTAGAGTTTAAGCATAAGTACATCAGTGAGTCACACACCAATGACTCGAGGGACTGATTTCTACACTTGACCCAAGGTGATCACTCCGTTTATGAGTATAAGAGTGAGTTCTTACTCTTGAGCCGTTATGGGGTAAAATTAGTAGCTACTAAGGAGCATCATTGTATGAGGTTCAAAGAGGGCCTCTACCTAGACATCCTCTCTTATTTGGCAGCCAACCTGCCTAAGGTTTTCTCTAAGTTAACCCGTTAGGCCAAAACGATAGAGCGAGTTCAAAGCATACGAGCCAGACTGTCGAGTGGCTTTGTGGGTCAGAGTCATTGTGCAATAGATACCATAAGATCTTTTCATACTTTGGCCAAAAGGGGCAGAGAATTTTGAGGATCAAGGAGGTCTTCATCTTCAAAGTCCCAGAGATCAGGACAAGACTCAGCTTGTCGACATGGATCAGAGGGTTGTAGGAGATCGCTAGTTTCAGCCTCTATGGTGAGCTTAGGTGGTTTAGGTTGAGTAATTTTTCTCCCACTTGCCAGCACTGTGGTAGGAGGCATTCAAGGGAGTTACATTGGGTTACACGAGCATACTATTGTTGTGGGTCCCTCGAGCATTTTATTAGAGATTACCTTAAGGCTGGGAGTATGGCACCACAGTCTGCTTAGAGATCTACTCAGACTATTCAAAGTGGTCGGGGATCCTTCCAGAGAGGTGGTGGTTCATATTCTAGATAACAAAGTAGGGGTACTGTAGGATATGTGGTCGGTCTTGAGGCTAAGTTTGCCTCGAGGCAGTATGTCGTCAGAACTTAGAAGGGTTGTGAGGCTGCCTACATCATCTTAGGTATCTTTACATTTTTTGTATTCTTGTGATTGCTTTGGTAGATCCCATTTCAACCTATTCTTACCTGTGAGTTCGATAGAGAGGTATCCTAACTAAAAACTTAGAAGTTAAATTCTGAGTCTGTAGTCCTTTAGGACTAGAAGTAATAGTTGATAAGATCCATAGTAGATGTCTGGTTGAAATTCAAGGAGAGAAATTTTTGACCGACTTCATGGAGTTACTATTCCAAGAGTTTGATGTAATCCTAGGAATGAATTGGCTATCGAGCATGATGCGAGTTTGAGGTGTACAGCCATGTAACTCAAACTTTGCAAAGAGTATAGAACCAAGTTGTGATGGCAACTAAGTTGCACCTCAAGGATCATTTCATCTTTAGAGGCCCACAAACTGATGAATAGTGATTATGAGGTGTTCTTGGTTCATGTAATAGACACCAAAGATCCGAGCTCGACACTCAAGAGTATTCATGCAGTGGGGGATTTTATTGACATGTTTTTAGAGGAATTATCGGGGTTATCACCCGATAGAGAACTAGAGTTTGGCATCGAGGTTATGCCAGGATCAGTCTAATATCCATTGCTCCCTACCACATGTCACTGACAGGGTTGTTAGAGCGGGAATTTATCCGACCAAGTATTCCTTTGGGACACTGATTTTGTTTGTAAAGAAGAAGGACGGATCAATGAGATTGTGCATTAATTACCACTAATTGAATAAGTTAACTGTGAAGAATTGATATTTGCTTCCAAGGATAGATGACTTGGATGACCAACTCAAAGGAGCTAGAGTGCTTTCTAAGATCAACTTAAGGTCGGGGTATTACCAGTTAAAGGTTAAGGAGGTCTACATAGCAAAGACAACTTTCAGGACTCGATATGGTCACTACGAGTTCTTGGTGATGCCTTTCGGTCTTACCAATGCGCCAGTTGCTTTCATGGATTTAATGAAAATGATATTCCACAAGTGTTTAGACCAATTTTTAGTAGCATTCATCGATTGTTTCTTAGTGTATTCACAGTCCGAGGAGGATCACGATCGTCATCTTTTTATAGTGTTACAAACCTTGCTAGAGCGTCAACTTTTTGCTAAGTTTAGTAAATGAGAGTTTTGGCTTTCCAAGGTATAGTTTTTTGGTCACGTTTTTTCAGTTGAGGTAATTTGAGTTGATCCCTAAAATATCCAATATGTAGTAAAGTGAGAACCAACAGGGAATGTGTCTGAGGTGCGTAGTTTTCTAGGGCTTGTTGGGTACTATAGTTGCTTTGTAAAAGGGTTTTCGATGATCACCACTTCGATGAACAAGTTACTCCAAAAGGGAGTTCCATTTGTCTAGAATGAAAAATGACAACAAAGCTTTGAGAAGCTTAAGAAAGATCTAACGCAATCCCCAGTGTTGACTCAACCAGATTCTGGGAAGGATTACACCGTTTTTAGCACTGCGTCATTAAATGGTTTGGGTTGAGTGTTGATGCAAGAGGGTCAAGTGGTTTCTTATGCATCCTAAAAACATAAATCACATGAGCACAACTATCATACTCATGATTTTGAGTTTGCCACTATAGTGTTTGGCTTAAAGATTTGGAGGCACTACCTCTTCAAGGACAAGTGATATATCTTCACTAACCACAAGAGTTTGAAGTATCTACTCAATCAAAAGAAGTTAAACTTGAGACAACAACATTGGGTAGAGTTGTAAAAGGATTATGATTTTGTGATCAATTACCATCCGAGTAAAACAAATATAGTGTCTGATTCCTTGAGCCGAAAAATAGTGTCTGATCTTTGAGCCTTGTTCATTCATTTGAGTCTAACCAGGGTAGTGGTTAAGGAAGTAAGGGAACTTAAAGGTATCGATGAGTACTTAATAGCTAGAACTAAGAGAGTTCATAGAGTCGAGGCAACGAGTATCAAACTTAATAATAAAGATGTATTGTGCTTTTGGGGTCGACTATGTGTTCCATCGAATGAGCAATTAAAGACTAAGATTCTTAGAGAAGCACATTGCAACATGTTTTTAATTTATCCTAGAGGAAATAAGATTTACCAAGACCTTCGTTGGCTTTATTGGTAGCTAGGTATGAAAAAAGAGATAATCAGGTTTGTATCTAGGTGTTTAGCTTGCCAGCAAGTGACGACGGAACATCAGGTTCCATCGTGGTTTCTCCAGTCTATCAAGATTTTGCTGTGGAAGTGGGATAGAGTGACCATGGATTTTAGTACTAGGTTACCATTGACGCGAAGGAAACACGATAGAATTTGGGTAGTAGTTGATCGTTTAACCAAGTTTGCTTCCTACATGTTCAGATGGATTTTACTTTAGAAAGGCTAGCTAGGTTGTATATCAAAGAGATAGTGAGGTTGCATGGAGTGCCGACGATTATTATTTCTGTCTGAGATCTGAATTTTATGTCGAGATTCTAGAAAGCACTTCACGAAGCCCTAGGTACTCAACTACACTATAGTACTGCCTTTCCCTCGCAGATTGACAATCAATCCGAGCGAATGATCCAGATCTTAGAGTACATGCTTAGGTGTTGTGTAATATATCTCGAGGGTAGTTGGGAAGATCACCTTACATTGGTAGAGTTCTCTAACAACAATAGCCACTAGACTAGTATTCAGATAGCCCCTTACGATGCTTTGTATGAGCGAAAGTATAGGACACCCTTATGTTGGACAGAGCTTAGTGAGAGGAAATTGGTTGGTCTCGATTTGATCAGAGAAGTTGAAAAGAAAGTTTGAGTGATTCAATGTCATATCAAGGAAGCATTTGACTAAAAGAGATCTTATGCAAACTTGAAACGTAAGGACGTAGAGTTTGATATGGGTGACAAAGTTTTCCTCAAGGTGTCACCTTGGAAGAGGGTACTTTGGTTTGTGCGTAAAGGGAAGTTAATTACGCGCTTTATTAGGTCATATGAGATTCTTGAAAGGGTTGGACTCGTAGCCTATCATCTAGCTTTACCTTGAAGATAGAGCGCATCCATAATGTGTTCCATATGTCAATGTTTAGGAGGTATGGTTCTGACCTATCCCATATCATTCGTCAGTGCAAATTGTAGTTAGTCAAGATATGACCTACGAAGAGGAACTGATAAGGATCCCGGATTGAGAAGTGAAGGAGTTGAGAAACAAACAAATACCATTAATGAAAGTTTTATGGAGGAAACATGATGTCGTGGAAGCCACGTGGAAGATTGAGGAAAACATGCAACTTTAGTATCCACTCCTCTTTTACTCAGGTAAATTTAGAGGACAAAATTTCTTTTTAGGAGGGGAGAGTTGTAATGCCCTGATTCCTGGGTTAGTAGTTTTGGGGTAACCTAAGCGAGTTTGGGTGAACCCATTAGGCTTATAAGAAGCCATGGTCCAAGTGCGAAAAGTTTTGGGCTTAGGTTGAGCCCATTATGGAATAAAAATGGTATTTTTTAACTGGTTTTAATTAATGAATGACTAAAGCTATAAATAACCCCTAAAAATTTTCAAAAGCTAAAATCCATTAAGGAATTATGATATATGCGTGCAGGGCCTCATTTTTTCTCCATATTCTTTTGTCTTATTTCTACCCTTCTTCATCTGCATTTCTCTCAAGTAAGAGTTGTTAAAAGAGATATCTTGATATCCTTAATCCCTTAGTTTGAAGTTGTGAAGGTAAATGGTGCAATTCTTATTTTTAAACCTCAAACTTAGAGTTTAATAATGAATGGGTTTATGAAGGGTTTTGTGTTTTATAGTTGTGGGTGGCTCTAAACCCTTCCAAACTCTTAGGAATCATGTTCTTACCTTTCCTAAGATATTAGATGAGTTAATATCACATTCTATTGATTTTTTCTAGTAGGGAAAGCTCAAAAGTGAAGAGCAAAGGAAATGATATGCTTGGGTTAGCTTGAGGTTGGTTCTCTCACTCTTAGTGAAAGGTAATACACTTTTAACCATTCTCTATTGCTTGTAGATCATAATGTGTAATGTGTTTCTTGTATGAGTGTATAAATCATTTGGGGTGCATTTGAGTTATAGTATGAAAATGGGAAATTGATGTAGTTCATGCATAAAGAAAAGACCTTTTATGATCCTTGAGACTAAAAAAAACTTCTAATAATGTTTGGAGACCTTGGGTGGGTCTTAAGAGTGAGTTTGAGATGTTAAACTCAAGGAAATAGGGCTATCTGGGTTTAGAGTATCGATACTAGATAAACAGTACCGATACTATTCGTCTAATAAGCTTAAAATGGGGAGAGTTTTATATAAAGGTATCAATATTGTTCATAGGGCATCGATACCATGGGGACCAGTATCAATATTCGGGACTTTTGTAATTTCTAGTGTACCCAAATCATACTGGTACTCGAAGGAGTATCGATACTAGGTTTTTTATTCAATATCGAATGTTTTAGGGTATCAATACTCCAAGTAAAAGTATCATTACTGATAAGTTTACCCCGATTCCATAATACCCAAATCGTATCGATACACCAGGTAGTATTGGTACCATAATGAAGCGAATAGCGATACCGGGTGTATGAGTATCAGTATTAACATGTTGATTTTGTCATTAAACCTTACTTTTTGTCGAGGAATTTAAGTAGGGCTAGGGCCATAGAAAAAAGGCACAAAAATGAAAGCTTCTAAGTGAGAACACTAATAAATCGTATGATATCATAAGATATTAATGAGGGACAATTTCAAAAGACTTGTTCCTTGTTTGATATTCGAAAATACCCGATTTACTTTGTATGACGATTGTCTAGTAAACTAAGGATTATTCATATATATCCAATCAGTGCAAGGATAGTTAAAATGCTATTTGAACGTCGTACTAAGACACATTTTGAGTATTCTAGATGAGTATATTAGCGATGTAGGGTGTTGATGATATGTAATACATGCCTAGCCTAGGGTACGCAAGATATCGGCATTATGTGACCTAAAGTACTTTCAGTCAGAAAATAGGGGTATGATTTTTATAATGCTGTGTTGAGCCTAAACTACGTCATGATGCTTGCTTTTGTTATGTATGTGAATGTTTGTACTCCTATATTCATAAATATACTTGTTGTATGCTCGCATGTTAATTGAATGTAGTATAGTAGTGTTATAAGTGTGGCACTCGGCTAATAAGCTCGGCGTATGGTTTGTATTACCATGCACAGGTTCTTAGGTGTTGGTTCATGGAGCTCATCACTCGATTGCAAATTTCATGACTTGAATCACTTTAGAGTACGTCTTGAGTATTGTACTGGCATGTGTTGTCATAGATCTTTATATTTTGAGTCATGAACTATGTATTTTGAATTCATGTATTTTGTATACACTTATGGGAGCTCCCAACTGATTGCAAAATTAAATTATATTTTGGAGACTTAATTATATTTTGAATTATGGGTTTTAATTGTGAATATGATAAACGTTTTCAAAAAAATGGTCAGCCACTCCAATGGTTCTATGTGATATTCTAATCCTTGAAATTTTGGGTCAGATCATATTAGGGTGTTACAGTACTGACCAACTTTCCAATCAAACTTACGTCTGTCAACTCTCATGTTTGGAATCGACAAGTGGAGGCCACTCTCATTGATTTTAGGCTAATCGATTATATTGATGGATCACAACCTTCCTCTTATTAGTTTATCAATGTTGAGGCCAAAATTACTAATATTGAATATATGCAATGTTACCGTCAGGATCAAATTCTTATCAGGGCTCTTCTTGGCAATTATGATGATGTAATTCAACCCTTTATTTCATCCATTGTAACTGCTAAAATGGCATATGATACTCTAGTTGCAAATTATGCTTGTGCGTCTCATTGTCGCATTATTCTCTCAAATCTAAGTTGACTCACAATTATCGTGGCTCCATATCTATCTCTGACCATATGAAAGACATGCAGAATATTACCTTTGATCTTGGCTTGGTAAACTATCCTATTACTGATACATATATGTTGATTTCTATCATCAATCAATTAGGTGATGAATTCACTTCAAATCATTTCTAATAGAGTATTGTCCTCATCCTTTCTGGGTGGTTGTTTATGTCATCAAACAGATGCAAACATTGATACTGCATAATATGTCGTCATACTCCCCACTTTATCAATAACCACAAAACTATAACAAGCTTCAACCATTTGAATGCCTATGCTTGCATTGGTTATGACTGTAAATGAATCCTAAAATTTAACCACAGTTTGCTGAATGTGTTTTACTTGGATACTTTGTGACACATTCTTATTATAAATGCTTGGATCCAGACACTAACAAAATTTATGTCTCTTGTCCTGTTCGATTTGTTCCTCATATTTTCTCGTTTACTACACAACATACAACCACTATGCCACAAGTTATCCTCTTGTATTGTTACGTATTGCATCAAAATCATCTCTCATAACTCTATTGGTTGATATGCCACAACAAACTGATGGTCCACTTGCTACACCAACACCCTTGGTTGATATGCTAGAGCATAATGATACACCTACTGCTACAATCCCTTGACTGAATTACCTTGGTAAGATTCTCGACCATCACACATTTTTAGCCAAATTTGAGTTATTTTGGTCCTTCATTTCTTAATAACACTACATGTCATCCTTTGCCTTTAGTATTATAGTTGAAAGTTATTAGGTTCTTAAAGATATGTTATTGAGGCAAGCTCTGAAAGATACGTTTACTGCCTTGATATGAAACTATACATGGGCTTTTATTCCAGAATCTAAGCAATATGTAGTAGGGTGGAAATAGATGTTCAGCGTAAAACGACATCTCGATAGCTCTGTTGGTTGATATAAAGCTAGATTAGTAGCAAAGAAGTATTCTCAAGAAGTTGGTTGAGACTATTTTGAGACTTCTAGTCCTGTGATGTGGCATCAGCATGAACCAAGTGGCCTTAGTGGTAAAGGAATTTTTGTTATTCCTTGAGGACCCGAGTTCGAACATCATAGATGTCAAGGGTGTGAGTGTTCAATGTCAAGAGGTTGAAAGCTATCTTTAAACAGATAATACCTTATACTTACCCCAAATTAATTCAAAAAATATTCTTTTAGTCTTACCCTACCTTAGGAGTTAAGAGTGCAAATTTGACTTCAATTCACCTTAGCTCCGATAATTGGGATTTCATCGCCCTCCAAAAAAAATATAATGCATAATTGTTCGATCATCCTAACAACTGTCTTAAGAATAACCAACAATTCAACATTAATATTATGTTAATTTGATAAGCCCCGATTTTCTTTTTTCTTTCTTTTTTATCAATTAAGATAAGTACAAAGTAGTTTCTGTTCAACAATAACTATAACCCTTTGACATTGAACGCTCATACCCTTGACATTCATGGTGCTTGAACCTAGAACTCTGGGAATAACAACAATTTCTTTATCACCGAGATCGCTTGGTTCGTGCTAAGCCCATGTTTCAATGTCTATATAAGATTTGATATTAAATTTAGAGAAATTTAAATATAATTTAAATATAATAACGATTACTTCAAATTTTTTATAAAAGTAGTTATATAATTTATTTCAAATTTAAGTTTTTTAGAGTTAATTTAATTTCATATTAAAAAAACTAGTGAAAAGTAATCTTATTTCATGTTTTGTTTTATGAAAATGTATATATACATATAAATCCTTAATTTGGATTAGATGATTTCT
The DNA here is from genome assembly GCF_006381635.1 of Hibiscus syriacus. Classification (NCBI taxonomy): domain Eukaryota; kingdom Viridiplantae; phylum Streptophyta; class Magnoliopsida; order Malvales; family Malvaceae; genus Hibiscus; species Hibiscus syriacus. The sequence goes on from NW_024062941.1 coordinate 37,975, forward strand.
AATTAGAACAAACACATATTGTGATTGATACAACAAGTGATAAAATCATATTTCATAGATCAACAAATCACCAAAGAAACCACTAGTGCTTAAATTCACTACTACGAATGCTTGAGAGACGCCGATAGGTTCGTTCTAGGGAACTACTATTTTTGGGTTTAGGGTAATGAACCCTACTTTATCCCTAAATATAATTTATTGTGATAAATATGATATTGTTAGTGTAATACCACAAATATCGAATCAGATACTTTATTGAAAGAATTTAAAAATTTAAGGATTTATTTAACAAATTGATGAGGGATGAGAATGATTTGAAATAGTGGTCTAGACTAAATTGTAGTAATGGATGATTATGAGGGCATTTTTGTCCTTTAAATGGAAAATGAATTTAAAATTTATTTTAATAAGATATTAATTTAAAGGGGGAAATGGGAAAGAGGTTACTAAAAGTTATCCTCTTCTTCTTCTTTCTCTTCCCGTGGAAAAGCTCTCCTCCATAGCTAAAAGTGAGTTTTCAATTTACTAGTTTATTCCTTCATTTTTGGTTGGCTTTTGAAGTATTGAGTATAATAGAAACTTAAGGAAGGATTAAATGGGATCAAAACTAAGTTATATATGAGATAATAGAGATTTAAGAAAATGAGTTTTTGAGTGTTATGTTAGAATATGAGTTGTTAATGATGTTTGTTAGTATATTTGACTTGTCAAATATGTAAATAAGAGATTGGAGGCATTGGATGGGTTTAAAACATGTTAGAAAATGTGGTCTGATTCTTAGAATCTAATGATATTGAATGATACTAGATGTTTTAAGTAACTAAATGGAGGAAAATTAGTATGGATAAGTAGAGAAATGTTAAATAACATTATTTGGTGTAAATATAACGAAATTTGACCCCATTTGGCTAATAATCGGGTTAAAAATAGGAAAATATGGGCTCGGGTATCGATACTGATAGAACAGTACTGATACTATAAATTAAAATGGGATAAATCAGCTGAGTAGTATCGATACTGGTTCAATCAGTATCGATACCAAAGGGAAGGTATCGATACCATTTCAAAACAGAATGCAAAAATGGTATCGATATCATAATAGGGTATCGGTACCATAGTATGGTAGTATCGATACCATGGTAGGGGTATCGATACTGAGGAGCCAGAAATTTTAAAATAGACTTATATTGTTGTATAAAAGTTAATAATATGTACTCTCGAGTAACATTTTAGTATAATTGTTAGGAAAAATACTAACAATTGATATTGTACGGTTTTTATTGGATGCTTGAGTAGATCGAAATAAAGCTCCCGAGTCAAGCAAAACTAAAGACAAAGAAAAAGTACCTGAGTAATCAACTTTGCATTTTAGATATAATAGCGAGACAATCCAAGTGAGTGCATTTAATTATATATGTATATGTTACATTAGTCACAATTGTATGATTTATTAATGTAAGTATGGTGATTACCAAATGGCACTAAGTGTGCAAAAACCTAAGAAATTTGTACTAAGTGTATAAATTTCTGTATGGGCACTTTGTGTGCAAAACTAAGAAATTCTTACTAAGTGTATAATTTCCGTATGGGCACTTTGTGTGCAAAACTAAGAAATTCATACTAAGTGTATGAAGTTCTATATGGGAAATATATGTAAAATTATCAAAAGTTCATAATAAGAAGATGAATTGTCGTATTGGTAGTGGGTGAGTAATCCACGTAAATTATAGTACAATTTTGGGATTATTTGCATGGGCACTATAGGTATAAATCATAAAATGTATAATAATTGAAAGGGGTAATTGATATTATGAATGATTGTTACAGTAGATACTAGTCTAAATAAAAGATTTGAGGCCTAACTTAGCATTTGACATAAAGGTGTCAATTATGTCAATTAGATGAAAGGCTAAGTGCCTTTGAGGCCTAACTGAGCATTTGAAAGAAAGGTGTCAGTTATGCCAGTTAGATGAAAGGGTAAGTGCCTTTGAGGCCTAACTGAGCATTTGATAGAAAGGTGTCAATTATGCCAGTTAGATGAAAGGGTAAGTGCCTTTGAGGCCTAACTGAGCATTTGAGAGAAAGGTGTCAATTATGCCAGTTAGATGAACAGTTAAATACCGTTGAGTAAAATATGAATGGCCTAGCTATGCATTTGGCAGAAATGTGTCAATTATGTCAATTAAATAAACAGTTAAATACCGTTGAGTAAAAGATGAATGGCCTAGCTGTGAATTTGGCAGAAATGTGTCAATTTTGTCAGTTAGATGAATGGTTAAATACCGTTGAGCAAAAGTTGAATGGCCTAGCTGTGCATTTGGGAGAAAAGTGTCAATTATGCCAGTTAAATGAACAGTTAAATACCGTTGAGTAAAAGATGAATGGCCTAGCTGTGCATTTGGTAGAAAGGTGTCAATTATGCCAATTAGATGAACGGTTAAATGCCATTGAGTAAAAAATGAATGGCTTAGTTGTGCATTTGGCAGAAATATGCCAATTATGCCAGTTAGATGAACGATTAAATACCGTTAAGTAAAAGATAAATGGCCTAGCTGTGCATTTTGCAGAAAGGTGTCAATTATGCTAGTTATATGAACGGTTAGATACCTTTGAGTAAACGATGAATGGCCTAGCTGTGCATTTGTAGAAAGGTGTCAATTATGCCAGTTAGATGAACGGTTAAATATCGTTGAGTAAAATATGAATGGCATAGATGTGCATTTGGTAGAAATGTGTCAATTATGCCAGTTAGATGAACGATTAAATACCATTGAGTAAAAGATGAATATCCTAGATGTGCATTTGGCAGAAAGGTGTCAATTATGTCAGTTAGATGAATGGTTAAACATTGTTGAGTAAAAGATTAATGTACTAGCTATGCATTTGACAGAAAAGTGTCAAATAGATAAAACGCTAAATACCTTTGGGTAAAAAAAGAAAGGAATTATAATATATGGTGATATGAATGGTGCATAAATGTTATGAAGGGATGCTATATATAATGTACAACAATGCATAACTAGTATGAATGGATGTTATAAAGGAAAAAATGTAAACATAACATAATGGGCATGAAATGATGCCCAAATGTAAATACAAAACGATGTATTAATAGTATTTAAGGTGCATCCATAATGATTATAAAAGGTACATGATCAATTGGAACCTTTGTGCAATACTTGTATAGTACTGTCACATTTAATGTACATATGACAAATAAGGAATAATGGAGAAAATATACAAAAGGATATGTAAGATGGTCATACTAAAATTAATTTCGATGATGGTATGAAAGAATTATGGTCTAACTGAGTATGGCTTATCTGTCCTTATGAATGATGCAATTAAATTCTTCATTTAGTATTCATAAGATACTGTTGTATAATTGTAATATGTTTACATTATTATTTCTCACTAAGTAAATACTTAATGTGTGTTGATTTCATGCGTAAGTAAAGGAAAAGATTAGTTGCGTAAGGAGTGCAGCAGTAGCAGCAGCTTTCATCAATTAAAGGTTGACTCATCAGTAACATTATGACAATCTTATTCATTTTGAGAACTTAGTTGGCATGTAATTAAACTATAGTAAATATTTTGCAATTTACTTAAGTGATAGTTGTATAATTCTACTTCTATGAATATTATATTTTGTAGTTGTTCAAATTGAAACAAAATTTTACGGGGTTTTCAAATAACAAAAAGTTTTATAAAGTGATGTGACCTTTGTATATCGTGTACGGAAAGGTATACGGGATATTAGTGTTACATTTATTGGTAACAGAGATACATGTTTAGATGATTCTCGACCAAAACTGAGTTCAATTAAAATGAGAAAAAGAGGATTACATGACATTAAGATTGTTAAGGTTACTGATATGGTGTCATTAAAGTGTAATTGATGACACTCCTTACTAACTGAAATGTTATTACTATGTATGTTCTAATAGATGTCAGAATCTTCTAACTTGAGTAGAGCAGGGGAACAAGGGATGAGAGAAGTAACTGGTAGCAAAAGTTACGAGGCTAATTGTGATCAGCCGGTTCCATCTGAAAATACTAGTGCGCCTGCACATCAAGAGACCCCGATACCAGAGTATGTAGCTTTTATGCAAGCTCTCAATGCCATATTGACCCGTTTGTAACCTCCGTCGCCGCCCCCTGCTCCTTCAGCACTGAGAATGTTGATTTCAAAAGAGCTGAAGAGCTTGGGAGCTCTAGAGTTTCGGGGAGATAAGGGTGAAGGTCTTTTGGAGGCCGGCTTATGGTTAAATGATGTTATAATAATGCTTAAAAGTCTTTGTTGTTCGGATATAGAAAAGTTGGATGGAGTTGTATCTTTACTTAGAGGATCCGCTCGAGTTTGGTGGGCAAATACTATGATGTATGCACCACCAGAGCAAGTGACCTGGAAATTCTTCCTAGAAGAATTTAAGAACAAGTATATGGGTTAACAATTCAAATAGGCAATGTTGTTTTGATACGGAGGTGGTTCCAAATGACAAGGCCCGATGTGATTGGTTTATTGAGGGGTTGAGGCCAAAATTAAAAGAAACGATGTTGGCTTTGAGTTTTCCTAACTTGAAATAAGTTATTAATCGAGCCAAAGCTATCGAGAGAGCTCAAGAGGAGGCATTAGTAGCGGAGCATAGTTTGTAGATGGGGAAAAGGGTTTGAATGCATTCAACTCCCCATTATGTTAAAAGAGGCAAGGGCTCAGGTTTGAGAGATATGAACAAAGAGGGTTCTATTACAACTTCACAGAAAATAAAATAGTTACAGACAGTTGCTGCTAGCTCAGGTAAAGTAATTGGAGAAAGAATTGTATGTCAGACATGCGGAAGAGTGCAACGGGGAGTATGCAGACTTCTTAGTGGATCTTGCTTCCAATGTGGTCAGACTGGTCACTTTGCCTAAAATTGTCCGAGGAAATCTAGGGACAATTCGATGCAATTTGAAAGATCAGTGGCAACCTCTAACAGAAACATAAGAAGGGGAAGACCAATGAGATGAGATAAATCCTTTCAACGACAAGAGACTCGGGGAGTCACCATAATCTATAATATTACGACCAATGAGGATTGAGATGACTCGAAAATCATAATAGGTACCTTTCATCTTTTAAATGAGCCTGCATTGGTATTAGTTGACCCTTGATCTATGCACTAATACTTTATTACAAGGTTAACTAGAGCTAGAGGAATTCCTGTAGAATCAATTTTGAGTAATATAATAGCCATAAACCTTAATGGGTCATGATACACGTGTGAGTAAAAAGGTAGTAAAGGATTAATGGACTAGTTGTGCATTTGACATAAAAGTGTCAAATATGCAAGTTAGATAAAAGGCTAAATAACTTTGGGTAAAAGAAGAAAGGAATTATAATATATGGTGATATGAATGGTTCATAAATCTTATGAAGGCATGCTATATATAATGTACAACAATGCATAACTATAATGAATGGATGTTATAAAGGAAAAATCTAAACAGAACATAATTGGCATGAAATGATGCCCAAATGAAAACACAAAACGATGTATTAACAGTATTTAAGGTGCAACCATAATGATTATAAAAGGTACATGATCAATTGGCACCTTGGTGCAATACTTGTATAGTATTATCACATTTAATGTACACAAGACAAATAAGGAATAATAGGGAAAATATATAGAAGGATATGTAAGATGGTCATACTAAAATTAATTTATATGATGGTATGAAAGAATTATGGTGTAACTGAGTAGCGCTTAACTTGTCTTTATGAATGATGCAATTAAATTCTTCATTCAATATTCATAAGATACTGTTGTATAATTGTAATATATTTACAGTATTATGTCTCACTAAGTAAATAGTTAATGTGTGTTGATTTCACGCGTAGGTAAAGGCAAAGATTAGTTGCGTAAGGAGTGCAGCAGTAGCAGTAACTTTCATCAATTAAAGGTTGACTCATCAGTAACATTATGACAATCTTATTCATTTTGAGAACTTAGTTGTAATGTAATTAAAATATAGTAAATATTTTGTAATGTACTTAAGTGATAGTTGTAGAATTTTAATTCTATGAATATTATAATTTGTAGTTGTTCAAATTGAAACAAAATTTTACGGGTTTTCAAATAACAAAAAGTTTTATAAAGTGATGTGACCTCTTATCTCGTGTGTGGAAAGATATACGGGATATGGGTGTTACAGTTAGTATGGATGTAAAATCATGTAACCATTCAAGTTTTAGGCCAGAACATGTCAGGCTAGGTCAAATAAGATACGACTTATATTAGGTCAATTTAATAGGATTAGGATGGGTTTGGGTCGACTCGGATTCGTGTCATTTTCATGTTTATTTTAAATTAGATTCAGTTCCAGTTAATTTCATGTCGAATCAATATTAGTTCATGCCAAAATGGTTCGGGTCTGAATCAATAAAAAAATCAGGTTAATTCATGTTCTAATGGACTTTGGGCCCTTTACCGTTCAGATCGGGTCACATCATTGATGGATAAAATTCAAGTCGAGTAATATCAATTTTGGGTGAACTTCAACTCTAGTCAATTTTGGTGAATTTTTTTCCACTTTCATAAACGTCTAATTGTTATTTGTAATTGTATGGAGTTTGAAGTAAATTACAAAAAATAAAAATAATTATGGGTTACTTTAGGATTAAAAAATAAATTTAATGACTAAATTAAAAAACAGGAAACTATGAAATGAAAATTAAATATATTAAACTACACACTATGAGCAAATTGAAACAATTGTAAAATGTAAAGCTAAAATCAACCTAAAAACGGACTAAATTGTATTCATTTGCAAAGTTAGTGAACAAAATTTTATAAGGTTTGGAGATTATGATATAATTTATAGGGTTGGAAATGAATTTAATGATGCGGTTTATAGAGTTTGCAGTAAATTACAAAAAATATAAATAATTATGTGTCAATTTAGGATGAAAATATATTTTTAAGGACTAAATTAAAAAATATGAAATTACAAGCTAAATTTTAAATAAATTAAACAACACAAAGGGATTAAACTGAAACTATTGAAAAATATAAAGATAAAATTAATATCATAATGGAATAAATTGCATTCATTTGAAAAGTTGGTGAACAAAAGTTAATGGGGTTTGGAAATTATTCTATAATTTATAGGGTTTGAAATGAAGTTTATGATATAAATTAAGCAACGCACAGAGATAAAATTGAAACAATTGTAAAACCTAAAGCTGAAATTAATATCAAAATGAACTAAATTGAATTTATTTGAAAAGCTTGTATTCAAAAGTTTATAGTGTTTGAAGATTATGAATTTATAATATAATAGAGTTTGAAGTTTATGATATAATTTATATAATTTTGAGTAAACTACAGAGAATAAAAATAATTATGAGTTAATTTTAAATAAAAATATAATTTTAATGACTAATAAATACATGATACATGCATTAATATATAATAAATTATATATACATGCATATCATATCATATCATACATACATGAGATATACACTAATAATTTAGACATACATACATATATTAATAAATTATATATACATACATAGTATATATCATACATATATAACACACACATTAATAAATTATACATACATATATACATACATGTCGACATCGTTTTTCGCCTGGGCGGGGAAAAGACCGATATCGACTCGGAGGTTTTCTCTTTGAAAAGATTTCGAAATGTGAGGAATCACCACCAATCATTTAAGGTGCGATCGAGACACCATAAAAACCAGGTGATTTTCATAAAGTGTTTTATTTTTATCAAAATACCAAGTTTAAGGTATGCGAAAATCCAGAAATCGGGTTCGGGAGTCAGTTACGCGTGAGGAAGGATTAGCACCCCCACAAGTGCCCAAAAATTGGTGCCTAGTTGATTACCCTATATTTAAAATCAAAAAGTTTGAGTTCGATCTTTATTTAATTTGAAAATTATTACGGATGCAAAGTTGAAAAGAGTATTCGTTTATTGAGACCGATAACATTCGCTCCCAAGCGTAAATGCAGGAGATCAGCTATTGTGCCTAAAACTAAATATTGCCTCATTTTTCGAAAACATGATGTTGTCTTTGAAAAGGATGTCGGTCTATTTCGGGAATCACCAATAGTCACCCCTGAGCATACTGGCGGAAGATATATCATTAATTCCCTAATAAGTGAAAATTGCCTTAGGTTTAAAAAAAAGCAATGTAATCAAACAAATTTTTATTTAATCCTAATTAAGCTAAGGTAAATTAAATGTTTTTTTCTAGCTTAAGGTGTCAAATTATGAAATTAAAGGAACTTAGAAGCTCAAACCTAAAAATGTAGCCTCTAATATTAATCCTATTTGATCTTAATAAATTATCGAATCGAATAATCGAGATGGTTCCTCGAGCATTTAGGTGAGGGCCAACTAGTATTATTCCCTAAATTTAAAGACTAATTTGAAATCTAACCTAAAGTTGAGGCTCTATTTAACCTATTTAATTATGTCAATTTTGAAGTTCTATTGAAGTTTGGGGACTAAAAAATCAAGATCTAAAAATATTGATTTCTAAAAGATCTAAAAGCTTAGGACCTAAATTGATAATTTCTAAAGTTGAGGACTAAATCTAAACTAAAACCTAATTATTATCTAAATTATTAAACCTAAACTATTTTTTAGAAAGTATTAATTATTGATAAATTTTAAAATCGAGCAATCGATTTGAGTAATCGGGCATCTTATACGAAAACTCGACTTGAATTGCTCCCTAATTAAACTATAGTGTCGTCCTAATTTCTAAGTTTGATTTGAATATTAATCTAATTTAAAAACTAAATCTAGAATTTAAACTATGAAATAATCAAAATAATTAATAAAAAACTTAACTTTTTAAAAAAATAAAAACAATAAATAAAAACAAACAAACAAACAAAAAATCATAAAACAAAAAATAAAATAAACCTAAAGTATGAGGACCTAATTGAATAAAATAAAATAACAGTTACTAAAATGCAAGAAAATAAAAGTTAGTAGTTAAATTAGAAATATATAGTGACCAAAATGCAAAAATTAAAATAATAGTAGCTAAATCAGAAAGTAAAAAGTGACTAAAAGGAATAAATTGCAAATATCACATCCAAATCATAATAAAATAAGAAGCAGAATCCAAACAGTGGCTAAAATGAATAAACGTAAAAACCAGTGACTAAATTCGAACAAATTAGAATAATAATAGTGACTAAATTAAAAGAAAATAAAACAGAATGATAAAGGAGCAATAAATAAAAAACATAACGTCCAATGACCAAAATTCAAAAACACGGCAAAGATAGGGGTACTTGGACCGTAATTTGACCCTAAAACTAGTGACAAAAACATAAATTTGCGCCTAAAATATGTAAACCTAAACGTGATTTATCATTTTTTTCATAAAACCATAATATTTTCCCTTTTTTCACATAACTCGGATGAAGCTTACCAAACCTTCAACATTTCCACAGCCAACGCTCACCAGTCCTCAGACACCAGCCACCGAGCTGGTGACTATCTTACTCCAACCAGCGACCTCGACTATAACCAAAGGAAGTTCGTCTGAAGGTTTGAACAACCTAAAACTCTCCCCGTTATCTTTCTTTCTCACTCTTTCTCCTCCCCATTCGGCGCCCGAGAGGGCTAAAAAGAGAGCCTCAATGTCGGCCACCATACTTTGGTGATCCCCTTGCTCCCTCATGATCGTTGTCAACTGACCGGAGAAGACCTAAATGACGTAAAAAGCCCCCAACCTTCGCTCATCACCCATAAAATTGAACCCTAAAAATAAAGCTTCAAACATCAACCTCTTGACCGAAACTCCCAAACCTCCATCGGCTACCAACAACCGGTATTGCTTGATCATAATTTGATCTCTCTCGTACGCCAACCATCACTCAACGGTGGCTACCCACCTATTCTATGCTAGTACAAAAATAGAAGAAAAGAAACAAAGAAAATCTCGAGAAGGAAAATGAAAAGCAAGTTACATTTTTTTATTTCTTTTCCCAGATTTTTGGGAGAAAAAGGGGGGCCTTGATACATGGGTTGGTTAGGGTATTAATAACCCTAACTGTTATATTTTTAATATTTTTTTATAAAATAATAAAATAATTATAAAAAAATGGCGGTTACCCTAATTGTTGTGAAACAGGAATAGAGCAAAGATAGTATTCACTATTTGTTATCTAGCCTGAACTGCTAAAATCTTGAGCTCCAATTTCTTATGATCGGGAGTGTTCTTCTCATTATGAACTCTTCGTTAGGGATGTCAATTCACTTTCTTCTGTGATGGAATTACCAAGGTTGAACAAGTTCTTCTCATTATGAACTTCTTCTCCCTTGTTTGATGAGTTCTTCTCATTATGAACTCTCTACTAGAAATGTTGAGCTAAGGTTGAACAAGTTCTTCTCATTATTAACTTCTTCTCCCTCGTTGGATGAGTTATTCTCATTATGAACTCTCCACTGGAAATGTTGAGCCAAGGTTTAACAAGTTCTTCTCATTATGAAATCTTCACTTCTCTGTTCGGACGAGTTCTTCTCATTATGAACCCTTCCATTGGAATGTTGATCCACCTCCTTGGGTGATGATTGAGCTAAGGTTCAACAAGTTCTTCTCATTATGAACTTCTTCTCCCTCATCGGAGGAGTTATTCTCATTATGAACTCTCCATCAGAAACGTCAGTCCCTCAAGTGAGGTGTTACTGATTCGAAGTGTTGTGAATCAAGCAATAGTTCGAACAAGCTCTTCTCATTATAAACTTATTCTCCCTCTGTCGGATGAGTTCTTCTCATTATGAACTCTCCATTTGAAATGTCAATCCCTCAAGCGAGGCGTTGCTGATTCGAAGTGCTTTGAATCGATTGATAGGTCAAACAAGTTCTTCTCATTACAAACTTTCTCTCCCTCTATCAGATGAGCACTTCTCATTATGAACTCTCCGTTTGAAATGTTGATCGGTTTATCTTCTCTTTGAAAAATTTTAAACCTGCAAAGGATTATTATGTGTCAGTAATAGTTGTGTTTGAATTACCCAAAGGTATTGACTCAAAGATTCTCTAATTTTGCTGAGATCCATTTCTTTCAATGGTGAAAAATATGGATTGATTCTCTGATGAAGTCATGAAATAAAATATTTTTTGGCTCTTTGAATTCCTGTCAGATATTCAAAACTTGATAGGAATAATGTGTGTGCTCATATTCTGCAAATGCCTGAATATATATATGCATGATGGCCTTTTAGTGTTTCAAATTATGTTGTCCATTTTAAATGTATCCTGCTTGAAAGTCTTATGGATGGCCTGAAGGACCTAATCACCATGCTCAAAAGACTTTTCAGGCACGTAACGTAGGTCGGGGCTCACGGTTATGAAAGAAAAGGATAAATAGGCCTAAACAAGTGTTTAAAGGTTATTGAACTAAGGATTAATTCATTATGTTGTCTTCAATCTTGTCTTGATCGACTTGAATCTGCTCATGTGTCTTTTATTTTTTTGGTGTTCTCTGATCTTCTGGTGAATTGATTCTAGATCTTTGAATTGCTCATCTCAGAGTATTTGGTCGATTTTCTTTCTTTTTCTTCTTCTTCTTTTCTTTTTCTTTTTCTTTTTTTTCTATTCTTTTTTCCCTTTTTTCTTCTTTCTTTCTTTTCTCTCTTTTTTATGTTTTTTATTTTGTTATATCTCTTCTTTTTCTTTCTTTTTTGTCAACTCGATTTGATATTTGAGTGTTTGGTATTTGGTTTACCTTGCGGTACCTTGTTATTTTCTCACTTTATTTTATCATGACTTGTTTTTGTAGCAAAATCTGGATTGATGATCTTCACTCATGCGAGCAGATGTCCTTTACCCTCCAACGTGGAGAGTAATCCTTGGTTAGGGTTGAATCAGAAGAAAAAAATACTATAGGCTCAAAAGGGGACAACAAGGGATATATCTATATATATTTGAAAGGATAAATGAAACAAAGTCGTTCATCATCTCATAAATGGAAGTCTTTGTAAAAGAGGTATTCCCGAGGGGACGAGTATTCAGGATTAACCTTATTTACATGAAAAAATGTAATTAATGCATGATAGAATTATTTCAATGATTTCATTTATTTATTCTTCTTCTATTTGCTCCCAATACGCCACAATTATTCAAATTCTCAAAAGCTTGATCCACAACACTCCATCTTGTCTTTCTTGCAGGAAAGGTCCTCGTCATACCCCCAGGATTTATTGAGGTTGGGAAATGAATGTCGGTTCAGTATCTAGGAAGGGAAATGTGTGAATTTAGAGTCGTAATTCTAAAAAAGGTAACGTTATGGAATGGTTGTTTTTGTTTGGAAAGGTAAAATTATGAATTTTGGTGCCTTGGGGAGGATAGGGGCATGATTTCATGATTTTTGGGGAAGTGATGTCAAGGTTCAGCCTTTTGGTAGTAAACATGTGTTATTTTGGGCAAGGAACCATGTAGTGGTTCCTTCGGATTTGGATAGGGTATGGATTGTTTAATCTTGCCACTTGTCAAAGATCCATAATTAATGAAGTAGTAAAAGAACCTTTAATTCAGTCGATATTCAATGAACTACAAGATTAAAACTTGATTTATTGCTCATAACCTAGAAAAATCCATAAGTTCAATCAACAAAATATTTATTGAGTATGCAAAGAAAAAAACATGTTCAAACAAGATTAAAAGAACCTTGCTTATCAATGCTCCTCGAATCTTGATGATGTGCCTTGAACTTCAGACAGTGCTAACATCACGTCCATAGCTCTCAATTCTTTTCTAGGTATAAATGGGGTGACATCTTCTTACCTCGAAAACTTTTATCACGAGATTCTCCTCAAGTTACTCCTAGGATCTGTGATTACATCATGTTGATATGTAATGTATACCATGTAATGCACAATATATATATGCTAATGCAAAGATGTACATGCAAATGCAGAATGGGCGTGCAAAATATGAAATGCAAATGCAACAAGGAATTGGTCCCAAAAATAACTATTCCTTGAACAATTCTTGAAAAACGAACAATGTCTCGGTACACTAGGGAAGTGAAAATTTGGTCCATCTGTAAGTTGCCTAGCTCCTGTGATCATCTGGGTACTACATCATCTTCAAATCTTCTACTTCATTTCCTACTTCAGTAATCTTCCGAGCTAGTTCGTGATCTTCAATTGTTGGCTTCAGCGTCGAATCTTCTTGAGTTCATCTCTTTATCCAAGCAGGTAGATGTCTGGCTTGTCTCCTTAGTAGGTAGAATCTCGCTTAACACTTCTCAATCTACATAGAGCACCTATGAAATTTTTTCGGTCCCAGCGAAAGACATTGTTGTGGCATTGTTTCTTAAGAACCTTCTAAACGATCAGTTATTTAAGGGATCAATACCTTTGAATGATATGTCATGATCATGCAAAAATGCAACAAGACCATACAAAAGGAAATCAATGTTAGTAGAAAAAAGAATCAAGTCAGATGAAATGATTAGTCAAAGAAATGCAATCTTAGTAAAAATAATTAAATATGACTCAAAGTTGAGACTGAAAAAAATAAAGCATACAAAGGAAATTAAGAGTCCTAATCGCATGCGTTCTAATTCTCCAAGGTTATCCACATGGCTCTAGTGGGGTAGGCTTACTAAATTCTCTATATGAGGTTGGGTTCTAGCAAAGGTTCCTGAGCCATCTTTACAACCTGCTAAGGTTGACTCCGATTTAGGCCACTTATAGACTTGCGAATATGATTCGACTCAAGGGATCACACCACTAAGAGCGTACATCAGATCTGATATCTAGATAGGCAACTTAGGATGCTTTCCAGAGATACTTTATCATACCAACACAAGGAAGCCTAATGCTCATCTTGAGGTATGACGTTCCTCCCTACTTAGGTAAATCGGGTTAGAGCTCGGGTTTAGATCTATGATATGCAATAACCCTAAATAATTTCACGAAAGTGTAAGCATTAACCAAAGAGAAAATCTATTTTTCTTTTGAAATGACATAATGAATTGTAAATTAAAACAATATTGAACTCGTAATTTCCAAAATCATAAATATATGGTAACCAACTCGTGGCTCAACTCTCAAGTTGTTTTAAAAACAAAACGTCCCCAATGAAGTTGTCAAGTTGTCAACATCGTTTTTCACCATGAGAGGGTAAAGACCGATACCGATTCGGGGATTTTCTCTTTGAAAAGATTTCGAAATGTGAGGAGTCGCCACCAATCATTTAAGGTGGGATTGGGACACCCTAAACACTGGGTGATTTTAATTAAACATTTTATTTTTTTATCAAAATACCAAGTTTAAGGTCTGTGAAAATCTAGAAATTGGGTTCGTGAGTCAATTACGCGTGGGGGAGGATTAACACCCCCACAAGCGTCCAAAAATTGGTAACTAGTTGATTACCCTATATTTAAAATAAAAAATTTTGAGTTCGATCTTTATTTAATTTGAAAATCATTATGGATGCAAAGTTGAAAAGAGTATTCGTTTATTGAGACTGATAGCATTCGCTCCCAAGCGTAAATGCGGGAGATCATCTATTGTGCCTAATAGCTGAATATTACCTTGTTTTTAGAAAACATGATGCAGTCTTTGAAAATGATGTTGACCTATTTCGGTAATCACCAATAGTCACCCCTTGAGCATACTGGCGGGAGATAATCATTAATTCCCTAATAAGTGAACATTGACTTAGGTTTAAAAAAACAATGTAATCAAACAAATTTTTATTTAATCCTAATTAAGCTAAGGTAAATTAAATGTTTTTTCTAACTTAAGGTGTCAAATTATGAAATTAAAGGAACCTAGAAGGTCAAACCTAAAAATGTAGGCTCTAATATTAATCCTATTTGATTTTAATAAATTATCGAATCGAATAATCGAGATGGTTACTCGAGCATTTAGGTAAGAGCCAACTCGTATTATTCCCTAGATTTAAAGACTAATTTGAAATCTAACCTAAAGTGGAGACTCTATTTAACCTATTTAATTATGTCAATTTTAAAGTTCTAATCAAAGTTTGGGGACTAAAAAATCAAGATCTAAAAATACTGATTTCTAAATGATCTAAAAGGTTAGAACCTAAATTGATAATTTCTAAAGTTGAGGACTAAATCTAAACTAAAACATAATTATTATCTAAATTATTAAACCTAAAGTATTTTTTAGAAAGTATTAATTAATGATAAATTTTAAAATCGAACAATCGATTCGAGTAATCGGCCATCTTATGCGAAAACTCGACTCGAATTGCTCCCTAATTAAACTAGAGTGTCGTTCTAATTTCTAAGCTTGATTCGAATATTAATCTAATTTAAAAACTAGATCTAGAATTTAAAATATGAAATAATCAAAACAATTAATAAAAAACTTAATTTTTTAAAAAATAAAAACAATAAATAAATAAAAACAAAAAAATTATAAAATAAAAATAAAATAAACCTAAAATATAAGGACCTAATTGTATAAAATAAAATAACAATTACTAAAATGCAAGAAAATAAAAGTTAGTAGTTAAATAAGAAATAAATAGTGACCAAAATGCAAAAATTAAAATAATAGTAGATAAATCAGAAATTAAAAAGTGACAAAAAGGAATAAATTGCAAATATTACATCCAAATCATAATAAAATAATAAGCAGAATCCAAACAGTGGCTAAAATGAATAAATGTAAAAACTAGTGACTAAATTCAAACAAATCATAATAATAATAGTGACTAAATTAAAATAAAATTAAACAGAATGATAAAAGTGCAATAAATTAAAACGAAAGGTTCAGTGACCAAAATACAAAAACACGACAAAGATAGGGGTACCTGTACTGCTATTTGACCCTAAAACTAGTGACTAAAACATAAATTTGCACCTAAAGTATGAGGACCTAAACTTGATTTATCTTTTTTTCATAAAACCATAACATTTTCCCTCATTTTTCATGTAACTCGGCCAAAGCTTCAAACATTCCCTCAGCCACTGCTCACCAGCCCTCATACGCCAAATATCGAGCCGATGACCATCCTACTCCAACCAGTGACCCTACTACGACCAAAAGAAGCCCGACCGAAGGTTTGAACGAAATAAAACTCTCCCCGTTATCTTCCTTTCTCACTCTTTCTCCTCCCTATTTAGCGGCCGAGAAGGCTTAAAAACGAGCCTCAATGCCGACCACCATGCCTTGGTGACCCCTTGCTCCCTCACGATCAACGTCAACCGACCGGCGAAGACCTAAACGACGTAAAAAGCCCTCAACCTTAGCTCATCACCCACAAAACCAAACCCCAAAAGAAAAGCTTTAAACATCGACCTCTCGACCGAAACTCCCAAACCTCTATCGGCTACCAACAACCGGCATTGCTTGACCGTAAGTCAGTCTCTCTCGAACGCCGGCCACCGCTCAACGGTGGCCACCCACCTATGCTATGCTAGCACGAAAACAAAAGAAAAGAAAGAAAATTTGGAGAAGGAAAATGAAGAGCAAGTTACCTTTTTTTAATTTATTTTCCCATATTTTCGGGAGAAAAAAGGGGGCCTTAATACATGGGTTGGTTGGAGTATTAATAACCCCAACTGCTATATTTTTAATATTTTTTATAAAATAATGATAAAAACAAAAACAAAAAAAATGGTGGTTACAATACATAGTACATATCATAATTAAATTTAGAGTAAATTACACATTTAGAATCTAAACTATCAGTTTTGGTATTTTTAGTACATAAACTTTCAAAACCATACCTAAAGTTTACTTCTTGTTTCATTTTAATACCCCATCATTTAAAACTTAACGCATTTAGTACCTAAACTATCCATTTTGATCCGTTTTAGTACCTAAAGTTTCAAAAAAAAATCAAAACTTAAGTATGATTTAGGTACTAAACATGTTTTGGTACCTACACTTTCATTTTTTTCAAAACTTAATGACATGTACTAAAATGAAACAAAAACTAAACTTTATGTATGATTTAAAAAAAATGAAAGTTTAAGTACTAAAACTGATCAAAACTTATAATTTTTGTACTAAATGTGTAGTTTACCCTTAAATTTATTAATATAAGGATCATAATTAATAATTTGTTTTAAGTTGTGAAGAATTTTTATTATTAAATTTATCAATCACAAGTTATTTATTCAATACTAGAACTTTTGAATATATTTATAGATTACAATCTATAAATATAAAAAATGAAACATATTAGTTTAATGATTATAGTTAATCATGTATATTAAACAGTGAATAATTATTTTTGTCACACTATAATATCATTAATTCATAATTTGACAATTTTATCAATTGCAATTTACAAGTCAAGTAAATACTAAAATGGACTAATATCATATCAGTTCAATAATAAGTCAAATCATTCACAAATCAAGTCAATTACAGGTCAGGTTCATAACAGACCAGGTTAATAACAAGTCGATTAATATCTTATATTTACTAGGTTAATCTCGGATTTGATTTCATATCAGGTCAGATGTAGGTCGAGTTTGATTATTACATTATCAGGTTCAATTTAAATTCTATTCGAGTTCAGATCCAAAATTATTATGTCAAACTCGAGTTCATGTGAATACCATTTCAGACTCGAATCTATTACGAATCATCATGCCTCACATCACAAACATTTCTGACCTAAAATCAACTTCAATCAATTTTGCAAGCGAGTCAACTTTCTACGTTACTAATTATTAAATCATTTATATTAATATATTATTGTCGATGAATTCTTTCTTAAGTAACCCTTGTCAAAGAATATTTTAAATTAGTTGCTTACTCGATCGTTTAACTTATTTTATTATTTTATTACATTTGTAAATAACGCATTTTTTAAAAAAAAAAATCACATATTGGTTGTAAACTAATTTAAGATGTATACTTATATTAAACTATTAATTTAATTGCATGAACGAAGTGAATTTAGTAGTTAAATGAATGATTGTTAGATTATAAAGTATTTGACTGTTAATTGTCAAATGATTGAGATTCTTAAGAACATATACTACCACTTATAAGCACCATATATTAATAAAAAAACATTATTCAATAAAGTTTTTTATTATTAAACTGATGTTATTATAAGGTAATATATATTCTAAAGATTTTAAGTCGTTTGACATTGAATGTTTAAACACCTTTGCAAAGGCTAGCGCTCAAACCTAGGACCTTTAAAGATAATAATCATTCTTTTAACCACTGAAGTAACTTGATTAGTACAACTATTTAGTAAAATTTAATTTATTAGTTAGTAAAATATTATATATTAATACTTGTCATTCACTGCTATCTCATATTCTTTATTCACAAAAACACAAATGGACATGAAAAATGAGAGAGTGATTAATCATAAGTTCCAGGTGCATCCCTTGGTTTTTGTGGAAGAGCAAATCAATGAAGCTGATCGCAAAGCTCACTGCTCTGTATGCATGGAGGTGCTTTCAGGTCCATGCTTTAGTTGTGCACTCTGCAATTATCACCTTCATCAGAAATGTGCGGAGGCACCCTATTCAATTTCCGATCACCCTCTCCATACCGACCGCCACTCAGGTTTTTTTCTTCGAGAAAGGTCCCATCCCAATTCTGAGTATGCATATGGTTGTGCATTATGCAAGGGAAAACGTAACTTGTTCTTTTATGAATGTTATATTTGTTCGTTTTCCTTGACATCAAATGTTTAATTTATCTTCTTCGTATAAGCTTAACCCAAAGTCCAAACATGACTTCCACCAACATCCATTAACCTTCATTCAAACTCCCATGGATGAACTCAAAAGATTCAACTGCCTCTGGAGTCATCAACCATCACTTGATGCTATCTATTTTTGTTTTTTTTCTCCATCCTTTGTTTTCCATAAGAAATGCCTTGATGAGTTCCAGCTAAAATCCATCACCCTTTCCATCACCTACACCCTCTTTTTCTTGAATGTAAAATGAATGATCTCTTTTGCAAGCCGTGCCAAAAGAAACATGGTGGATCCTTTTATTCTTGTTCTCTTTGCATTTTTAACATCAATGTTGAATGTGCTCAGCCGAGGCCCGTTGTTGAAGACAAAGGCCGCCATCAGTACCCATCCACCTTACTTTGGAGGTAGAGCGCATTCATTTGCGATCAGGGGCGAATGCACTAAGCTCTTAGGGATCAAGTGCATCTTCATTATTTAGGGAAAAAAGTGAAATTTAGTATAATATATTAAAGAAAAATGGAACAAATAAAAAATTTTACACCCCATTATTTTTAATAAAATAAAATTAAAATTTTGGACACCTATTTATAAATTTCTAGATCCGCCACTGTTTGCGATGCATGTGGCATTGAGGGGAGTTCTATATCATATATATGTGCCACATGGAGCGTCATGGTCCATAAAGGCTGTACAAAACTCCCACCAATTATCAAATTTTCAAGACATGATCACTGTCTTTTTCACAAATATTTTCTCCGAAAACAAGAGCTTACAAGGGATGATTGCAAGATCTGTTTCGAAGAAATGAAACTAGAGTGTGGGAGTTACTCTTGTGTAAAGCCAGGTTGCAATTACGTTGTTCATGTGAATTGTGCCTTGGAGGATTCAAATCTGTACGAGGTAATTGAGGAATATTGCCGATGTGAGGAACTCAATGCAGATACGCAGTCTTCCATCACTCGTGTTATTGAGGTGAATGAAGATGGGGAAGCCACAAAGATTGAACATTTCAGCCATGAAGGTCATTGCTTGGTGTTAGCAGACAAGATGGAGGACGAAACTGATAGAAAATGTGATGGGTTTTATTATTGTTCGGAATCAGATTGCCATTTTTGTCTTCACAAAAATTGTGCTGAGTTGCCAAGAATCAAGCCTCTTTAGGTCTATCAACCCAATGTCACTCTTCAATCCAAAGTCTTCCTGAGATGTGCACTGTGCATACGAGAATGTAGTAGTTTCTTCTACGAAGTTGGAGTATATTACGTTTGCATAAGGTGTGCTAAAGTTCCTGATATCATTGAAGGTCAAGGACACTAACACTTTCTCTGTTTTGATTTCAAATGTAGGGAGCGATGTAAGGGATGTGGCACTTTTAATAATAGCTGGGGGGGTGCATTCAGATGTAGAAGCTGCAAATTTGCTTTGGATTTTGCATGCTTAACTTTACCGCATTCAGCTCTTCACAAAGTGGATCGACACATGCTATACCTTATAGCTTACTTATAATAATGATAATGATTATTCAAATCATTGTTATTGTGATATTTGTGAAAGAGAAAGAGATCCAAACCTTTGGTATTATCATTGTTCAATCTGTGATACTTCTGTTCATCCCAATTGTGTTCTTGGAGTATTTTCATTTATCAAAGATGAAACCAGATTGCCTGAGTATTACGATAACCCACATCATCATTAACCTTTTTTAAGAAGACCGAAGGTTACCCTAAATGCTTTCGTTGCGGTAAGCTTTGTCTTGAATGCAACTTTATTATCCACTTCAAATGTCTATAAAACAATTAGAGCTTTCGAGTAAGTTCCCTGAAAAATTAAAGAATCATCATTCTTTCTAATCATTACTATTTTGTAAAAATTTTAATTTTCTCCATGAAATTAGATGTGCGGGAGATCTTATCCGACTCAAGAAATTCACAAATGACATGACATTTTATTCCAACTTGTTTCAAAAAATAGTTCTATTGAGTTTTATCTATGATTCTAAGTATTGTAATTGTGAGTGTTGCTTGATTTATGATTTTGTGTGATTTGATTTCAATGTCATTTTGAGATTTGTTTAAGATTTTTTTGAGTTTATATGATTTGATTTCTGTATTACTTTAAGATTTGTTTGTGATTTATTTAAGTTTATATGATTTTATTTTACGTTTCTTTATGATTTAACATTTTTTTTTAAATATGAGTTATAGAGTTTTTTAAAATTAATTTTGCAATGTTAATTGATTTAATTATTCTTTTGTACTGCACTTATATACAAGCCACCTACCTCAAATATGTCTTCGGCTGCTTCTGGTTCTCAGGCTTTACACGTAGAAGATTGCCTTCTTGGACAAACCCAGTGATAAAAGAAAAACACTATGTAACAACTGAAATATCAAAATAGTAGGTAATTTAAATGAATGCACGACAGTAGTTTGCATGGCATAAACACATCACCTACTTTAATAAATTCACAAAGGACTTGACATTTCATTCAGGCTCGTTTGAGAAAATAATTCTCAAAGAAAAAAGAAGTTCAATGAGTTTTATCTATAATTCTAGGTGTTATAATTAGGGATGGCAACGGGCCAGGTCTGGACCAGATCCAGTTAGACCCAAATGCAAACCTATTTTCACATTTTGAATCTAGACCGCCCTGAATCCGCGGGTCTAGAAAATTGGGACCTATATCCAGATCCAACACGGATCCGGGTTCAAAATGGGTCTGTTGAAAAAGACCATTCGATCTATTTTTCAACGTAATAAAATTGGCATTGATTAATTTCACATCACATCTCTAATGGAGGAAATATTAATTTCAATACAACTAGTAACAGAATGAAAAACGATAAGCAAAAGTCTAAAAAAAAACTCTAACACAATTACACAAATGTCTTTTGAATAACATAAATATTAAAAAATATAGATCATAAAATATTTTATTATCGCAAGCTAAGTACCACACCTCTACCTTCTTAGAATGCTAGTCTGCATCACTATTCTTAGAATGCTAGTCTTCATCGCTACTTAAATCATCAACATTCTAAAACAAACAACAACCAACCAAATAGAAAATTTTGTTTAATGAAAATAATATTTGTGTAATTCAAATATTAATATTAAGGTTATATAATATAATAAATTTTTATATACCATGTCATTGATATTCACCACTTCCACATCATCATCGTAGTCTTCATTAATAGTGGAACAAGCATGTGTTCCTTCAAAAGTGTCTTTGTCATAAACAAATAAAAATTACATTAGAGAATAATGTGAAATATAAAATTAAAGAAAAAGAAGGGAAATAATATAACTACTAGTAAGTACAAAATTACATTTGGCATCTTCAATCATCTAATATTGCAAGCACATTAAAGCCTTCACGTTTGAGAATGAAGCCTAGAACGGTGAGCACTAACCATTCTTCCATGCTAAATGCACTTTCCGAAACAACCGAAGAGACTGGAATTACAATAATGTCCTTGCCAAATTTTCATAAAGTATGGTAATTTCAGTCTCTTTTCCACCAACAAAGAACATTAAATTCATTATCCTTGGGCAAAGTACGACTCTCCAAGTATTGATCAACCTCACCCCTAACCGATACCATTCTAGTTTTTTGTCTCTTTGATCTAGCAAAATCAACCTCGTCACTATACTTATCAAAACCTCTCGTTAATGGTGACTTTTCATTCACTTGATTGTCTTTACTTTGATACTCAATAACAAGGTTATCAAGAGTCTTCTTCACCCTTATCAATTCACCATCAGCACCATCTCCGTATAATTTTCTAAAATAATGAGTGACACAATCCATTTTGTTTCTTGGATCTAATATTGTAGTAATAGCCAAAATACCATTAATATGTGGCCAATATTTGTCAAACTTTTCTACCATGCTCTTGGCCATTTTCCTAATAACCTCAATATTGCCACTTTGCACCCAACTACTCAAATAAAGTATAATCTCACTCACAGTTACAAATTCACAGTTGGATGCTTTATAACAGAAAAAACTTTAGTGGCCTTATAGAAAATTTCCAACTTTTGACAAACAAGAGTAGCCATACTCCAATCATGGTCACTAGGAACAACAAATTTCAACCTTTTATTTAGATGTTTCAACTTATTAAAAACAACTTTAAAAGGCAAACTAGATTCAAGCATCAAGTAAGTAAAGTTCCACCTAGTTTTGCAACCAAGACCCACCTGTTTAGCTTTAGTCACATTCAAAAGACAACAAACCTCCTCAAAATTTTCAATTCTTTTAGGGTTAGACATCTAAAATGCAATACACTCTCGAACTTTGACAATTGCAGGATCAATAACTTCTAAACCAGCTTTCACAATCAAGTTTAAAATATGAGCACTACACCTTATATGAAAACAATCTCCACCTAACACCAAATATCTACTTTCCAATTTATCCATCAAAACATTCTTCATTGCATCATTTTTAGTACAATTATCAACAACCACAAAAGAAACTTTATTTTTCAATGAATATTAAGACAAACAATCCATTAGAATCTCAGCAATAACCTTTTTTGTGTGAGGACATGGCACAAAAACAGAACCTACACAAAATCAACACACAAACATAGAAACAAGTTCAAAATAGAATCTAACACACAAAAAGCCATTAATCACTATATTAACACAAACACACTTCAATTTCACTATGTCCATAATAGAATCAACACAAAAAGTATTTTAGATAAACTTAGAAGCCACTAAGCTCTTATATATTGTCCACAATATAACCAGTATATCATTTATTAAATATTATAACTAAATTAACCAAACAAATAATTAACTCAATGTTCTATTATGCAAAATCCATTGTTGATCAATGAAATGTGATGTCACCGCTATATGCCTTTTTCTCTGGTCGGAGGCGGTTCACATATCGGTCGTTATTGCCATTCTACCCTCGTTACGCTAACAAAACCTTAAGAGAACTCCTATCAGTGTTGTACAATTTCAGCACATCACTCCTCAATGTGTTCCTTTAAATCATCTTGAAGTTGTCACTCAAACTCTTGACGAAGCTCCTAAAACCATTGTGATCCACAATTGTGACAGGATGCTAATGTATTACTACCATTCTAACCAACTCTCTCCTTGAAATTTTTTTATCAAATATCAATTTCTTTTATTTTTCCTTAAGTGCCAGATTTGCAAACTCATCCTCTTGGGTTTTAACTTTCAATTGTGATTGACCAGTCACAATATTCAAATGCCTTTTTTAGCATTTTTTGGACATGTTCGAGCATGTATGAAGTTCCACTACTTCCATTGTAAGAGAGTTTTTTTTACAACTCTTACATTTTGTCCTTTGCATACCATTCTCTATAACCAATTCAAAATATTGTCATGCTTCGGAAATTAGTTTCTTGCATGTTTTAATATAACTACTTGACACATTTTCTTTCTCAGGATCATTCCCAACCTCAACAAAGATTTCAAAATACCCTTCTTTCCCATTTGATTCAGGCACTTCAAATGGTTTTTCAATAGAATGACAAGAATCAACATCACTATCTTTGAGAGTAACCCCATTGACAATTGATTGTTCATCCATAACCTCTGAAAATTCAACAAACCAATAATGATGGATATGGTGTCAAAAAAATTACAAAAATTACAAAAACAAAAATTTATAACAGTGTAGAGAAGGTGAGTATATAACAAAAACTTATAACAGTGGCAAACAAATAGATAAATCCAAGAAAAATTAATTTTATTTAGTGTTGAGCATCAAAGATGAATACCTTCAAATTGCAGAAATCTTCCGACTATCCGATGGGTATATGACAATCTCTCAAAATAATTGCAATTCATAAAGAAGGTGGGTAAAAAATCAACCATATAAGAACTAAGATGTCTCCCTCTATAAAATATTTATATATATTTTAAAACCTATTATGTCATTATATATATTTACCTTTAAGATAACGAGTAGCCCACGCCAATTCCCCATCCCAACTTAGTACTCGCCTGGAAAAGTTACACCAACCCAAGATAGTAACCCAAATATTCTTAGAGAACAAGCACTTAAAGAAAAGGTGTCCCCTATTATCTAGCATACTGCCCCAAAACCCACAATGGCTATCCACCTCCATCCCCAAGCGTAGAAGCCTATCTCTCGTATGGAGCCTCCCTAATATCCCCATCCAAGAGATAATGGCATGTTCAGGGACATAAAGAAGGAACCATATAACCTTATGCCAAAAGACTTTGTCACCATCACCATAAATAGCAGAGTAGATCCACCTCACCTTAATAACTTTAAGGTCAGTTGCAGCAAACAAAGGTTGAGCTTCCCCTCAAAGGCCAAACAAAGTTTTAATGATCCAACTGGCATTGACATTACACCCCAACTGTCATAAAGTCGTCCCTTTGAGAATATAAGCCTTGATCCAAGAAATCAAAAGTGATCCATCCCTGATCAAGACATTTTTAATAAGCAAGAACATGCAGACTGTGTTCCAGGAAAGCAAACTTTTCACACCAAGCCCCCTTCGAATTTTAAAGTAGATATATGCTTCCAGCTTACAAATAACCCCCAAAAGAGTTATTATTTAGAACCTTTTTACTTAGGTTAAGCTTGTATTTTAGCATGTTTAGAATCATATTTAGATTTATGTTAGCATATTTCACATCATTTACATATTGAGAGAGAATTGTTGGTACTTGGGTTGATTTTAATTTTTTGTTGCAAACTGATGTTGTGACGTTGTTAATGTTATAGCTATTGTTATGCACTAATACTGGACTAGATTACCGAGCCAGTTCTGCAGCTACTGCTGAGTCACCATGCAATTAAAGAGATTTTAGGAATTGATAGTTGTTCATAGCTGATGCGAATAGAATTTAAATTTAAAGAAGGAATTTTCAGAAAAATAAAATTTTCTTATTGTTGGAAAGTTTGAGCATCGAAATAGTTTTTGGAGTGCATCATGATTAAGAAATTAGTGGAAAAGTTCAACATTTTAAAGAAGGATTTTTTCAGAAAAAATGGAACTTTCTTATTAGGATTAGATTAGATTAAAAAATTACATAATATAATTTAACCTTTATCTTTGATATCTAATTTAATATTTATCTTTGATACAACTAAATACTTTTTAGAGTGCATCATGATTAAAACATTAGTGGAAAAGTTCAATATTTTTTACTTTGATTATTGTCGTGTTTTTATTAATTAAAAAACTCAACTAACTTTATTTGAAAGAAATCAATCTTTTAAGGTAAATGAAGAAATAGATTCGATTCAAGCAGTTTGGTTATAGTGTTCGTAATTTGAGCTTTGGATGAGATGTGTTGAACCAATAGTAAATTCGTAACAATTAAGTCACGAAAAAAATGTAAACAAGTGCAAGATGCTTCATACGAGAATGACAGACTGGATTTTTTGCAAACATATGTGACACTAAGATCATCGCAAAAGATAGGTGGTTAGCTTAATGCCACTCCAATTTCTTGAAGTAGATATTGAACCCAAAGTACTTCAATAGTTGCATTTTCCACAACACGATATTAAATTTTTGTGGAATAACAAGATACTGTTTTCTGACAAACTGACTTCCACGAGATGAGATTAGAACTAATGTAAATAACATATCCAATAGTTGATTTGTCGTCTATAGAGGATCCACCCCAGTCCGTATCAGTAAAGGCATTGAGATGAACTGAATATGTCGAGCAAAAAAGAATGTCACGGTATAACATACCTTTTAGATAAAGCATGATGCATTTAGTTGTTCATTGTGCAAGTACAGAATCATGCATGTACTGCAACAGATGATTAACAAAAAAAGCAATATTCAAATGAGTATTTGTGAGATACTAATGAAATCCAACTAACCATCGATAACTCAAGATATCTAGTGACTTGGATGGCTCTTGCAAAGGTAGTTTGTCGGAAGAAGACATAGGTGTGGAAATTGCCTTAGCATTTTTTATATGAAATTGAGCCAGGACGTTTGAGATATATTGTGTCCGGAATAGAAACAAACCAGTTGATGAAGAAATAACCCCAATGCCAATAGAGTGGTTGAGCAAATCCATATCCTTCAAAGCAAACTTCTTAGATAATAAGATAGTGAAATGAGTAATGAAGTTATTATCACCAATAAGCACAATATTATCCACATATTAGAAGGTACAAAATGAATAACTTTGTATTATAAATAAATATTGATGCATCAACCTTTAATTTATGAAAGTTATAGTGAAGAAGAAATTGAGAAAGTTCAAAATACCATGCCATCGGTATTTGTTTTAGTCCATACAAAGCCTTACATAATCGACATATATGAGAAGGTTTTGTAGGGAAACATATCCGAGAGGTTGTTCTAGATAGACTTCCTCATACAAGGTGTCATTTAGGAAGACATTATTGATATCAAGCTACTTGATATGCCACATATGATGGAGTGCAAGAGTAAATAACAAAAATCTTGCTTATTCGAATATGGTATGTTTTATTTAATTATTGAGGAAACTTCTAGCTAATGAGAAGTTTTTGTGGGTTGCATGAACTGGTTTAATATTATTTTTAAAAAGCGTGATGAAAATATGTTTTTAAAATTATCTAAAATTATTTAGTTTATTTTTTATGTGTTTAATATTATTTTTTACAAATATATTATAAATAAAATAATTATTTTAAATATTAATTTTAAAATATAAAAGATTTAATGATATAAATACAAATAAAAATTGCACAAGCCAAACGATCTCAGTGATTAAGGAATTATTATTATCCCTTGAAGTTTCAAATTTAAACATCACGTCTGTAGAGGAGTGTGAGGGTTAAATGCCAAATGATTTAAATTCTTTCGAAAAGATACTACATATTCGCATCAAACTAATAAAAAATAAAAATTTAAAATTTTTAAAAAAGTATTTTAACGAAAATAACATGTGCTTCAGCTGCAGTGGTTCCCTTTTATACCTTTTCTCTAAATTGTTTCTAAGCATAATTTCTTAGAGTTCTTACAACCCTTAAGAACATCATGTTTGCTTGTCTTGATTTCTTACTTTCAGTGGATCTTTCTTTGTTGTTGTCATTGATATCAGTGTAACAGTTGATCTTAAAGTTGACTCAAACCTATCATTTGTTTACTGTTTGTCGAGGGAACATCAGTTTGAGGAGACAGAATGTTGAGGCTGACAAAATCCTAGGTTGCTTTAGTTTTGATTCTACAATTTTTTGGAGCAACTTTTAACGCTGTTGAGACCAAGCCTTTTCGAATTCTTTTGGATACAGAAGTGGATATTGTTAACGCGGTTGTTGATGTTGTAGATGTTCAGAATGATTTGTTCTTTTAAAAGTAATTATATTTTTAAATTACGGATGTTGTTGTCGTTTCACAGTATGATATAGTTGTTAAGCAACATTGTGACCGCAATTTAATACCATGATTGAGTATACAAAATGTCTCATCCAATTAGGATGGAGATGAGTGTTTAATATTGCATATATTTATTGTTATTTACTCTTTATTTTTCGATTGAATATTATTGATTTACCTTTATTTTGGATTTATTTTGGACATGAGCTTTATTGGATTAATTAGCCTAAAAAATAGTAGATTTCTATGGTCCAGTCAACATCTTTTAAAAGATGAGCGGAATTATTTTGAATATTTAATTGGAATTTACCTGGCATAAGGTTATCCATAAGATGAAGCAGAATTCAACCAGAAGTAGAAGACTTAAATATTTATTTTTATCTTTTGTGATATACCTTTTAGATTTAGGATTTTTAGTTTGAATATTTTATTATTATTTTTTATTTAGGATTTTTAGTTTGATTATTTTATTTAAGAATTAGTTATTTTAATAAAAATTTTGGTAGGATTTTTAGCTTGATTAGTAATTAGTCATTTTATTTACTTAAAACTTTCGGGTTATAAATACCCTTTAAGTTCAACCTTTGAACCTAGATTGAAATTTATATTTCTTGGTTATTTATTGAAGTTCTGTTTTTCTTTCATCTTTTTACTTTTCTTCCATTATTTTTTTTTCACAATGTTAAGCATGATCCAGTCCATGCTTGGCTAAACTCCAATTAGCCAAAAGTTGAGTAACAACTCAATCCATTTTGTGAAAAGTGAAAAGCGCTTCATACCTTTAGGTATCTTTCTTGATATTCTGCAAACTAAGATTAACAATCGGTATTTCCTTTAAATATCTCAACACTTTCAATTCAAACACCTTTGCTTGAATGTTATTTTGATTTACCATTGGGGAGAAGAATCAACTTGTAGCAAATTCAACTTCCTAAAAACAAACTTAACGGCAGTCCTCTAAGGGAAATCAAGATCAGGTTCGACTCTCATTGAGACACCATAATCTGAGCACAAGCTTTTCCAGCACTTAAAGTAACGTTGGTGTTAACATCGATAGTCGTTGTTAATCCAAACAAGAATTAAATTTCAATGATTGACTTTAGAAATTAGTTCACAGGAGATAAGAGCAATTTACAAGGGTTGGGCCTTGTAGACTGTAACCGGTAAGAACCCCAAAGTAAAATCTATTCCAGTGATTAAAACAAATTGAGGCGAAATGAAACTGGAGGTTGTCTCTCATCAGAATTATTTTCAATCATTTATTTTTATTATTTTATTTATTCAATTTATATTACTAAAATCCTCTTTATTTTCCTTTTGCAATTTCTTGGGTCAAGATCAATTCAAACCGACATTGGAAATTTCTGTGTCCCTACGGATCGACCCTTTCTTCAATATACTATATTCTTAGCTTATTTAATTGAGAAAAAAATTTATTTATTTGACAATTTTGATGCTTGTCATGTGTCTTACATAAAATACTCACTCAAAGATGGCTCACACTAATTTTCTCTCTTTCATGGAGGAACTCTCTCTTGTGAATGTGTTTTCTACAATACATTCTCTTATTTCCACTTGCTTGCTTGTTATATATTTGTCTTCCAAAAACCTTATATTTATAGTACAACAATGGGGGTAACAAAAAGACTCATTCATAGCTTCTAGATGAATCCGACATAAATGGATGAACCTTTGAAATGCTAACTTACATGAATATGAATGATTCATTTCCCCAAGTCATGTGATACATCTCCCTTGATAAAAGATAGTACATCTCCCTAGGACCAATTAAGGATAGATAAACCCAACAAATATCCCTTCCTGACTTAATTAGATGGAACAAATAAACTTAATCCTTGACAACAATCTTCGAACTTCTTTGTCAGAATCACATTTGTCATCATATCAGGCCAATTATAATTAGTGTGAACTTTATCTAGCTTAAGTTGTTTTTCTTGCAATACATCTTGTATCCAATGACAATGAACATCAATGTATTTTGTTCGATAGTGATAAGTTGAATTTTTAGCTAAATGAATAACACTTTGATTATCACATCTGAGGATAAATTTCTCTTGCTTGTGACACAATTCTTGTAGAAATGTTTTTTCATCCATAACATTTCTTTGCACGCTTCAGTCATTACGATGTATCCTGCTTTTTTTTGTTAATAATGGCATGCAATTTTGGAGCTTTGATTGCCAAGAAATAACTCCCCTGAAAAGGTAGTCACATATCCAGACTTAGACTTTCTTGAATCAGTATCTCCAACCAAATATGCATCTGTATAGCCTATCAACTCTGGCTTCCCTTTTCCAAAACAAATATATTTCTTCGATGTGGCACGAAGGTACCAAAAAATCCATTTCACAACCTCCCAATGTACTTTACCTAGATTGGATAGGAATCGACTCACCATTCCTACAACATAGGCTATGTCGGGTCTTGTACAAATCATGACATACATGACAACTGCATATGAAAACGAAACATCTTTCATTTTTTTTCTTTCTCTTTATCACTTGTGGAACTTTGGCTTTTTCTTAACTTGGAATGTCCAGCAAGTGGTACACTACCTGGATTTGACTTGTGCATGTTGAATCTTCAAAGAACATTCTCAATGTATTTTTCTTGGGATAATGATAGAAACTTCTTGGAGCAATATCTAATGATATTAGTTCCAAGGATTTGTTTTTTTAGGTTAAATCCTTCATGGAAAATGAATTGCTCAAAGCCTTCTTAAGTGCAACAATTTACTTCTTGTGTTGCCGAACAATTAACATATCATCAACATAAAGAAATAGTATGATGAAATCTATTCTATCGTACATTTTCACAAACACACAATGATGAGTTTGAGTCTTCCTAAATTGATGTTGGGTCATAAAGGAATAAAACTTTTTGTACCATTTTCATGTTGCATGTTTAAGACCATAAAGGCTCTTTTGAGTCGGCACACTAGTTTTATTTTCCTAGCATGATGAACCCCCATGATTGTTCCATGTATATCTCATCTTTTAAGTCACCATAGAGAAATGTTGTTTTCAAATCAATTTGCTCAACTTCCAAATCCAAACTAGCAGCCAAACCAAGTACAACTCAAATTGATGACATCTTGACCATATGCGAAACAATTTTCTCGAAATAAATTCCCTCTTTTGATTGCAGCCTTTGACAACAATTCTAACTTATACCTTGGGTTTTTCATCAGTTTTGAGTTTGTATACCCAGTTGTTTTTTTAAAGCACGTCTTCCTTTGGGTAACTCTACAAGATCATAAGTTTGGTTCTCATGCAAAGATTGCATTTCTTGCACGGCTTTTAACTATTCTTTTTTGTGGTCATCTTTCATTGCTTCATCAAAACTCGGAGGCTCTTCCTCATTGATGATTGTCACATACTAACTTGGAGAATACTTATTTGAATGTCTTCTTTCACGCATTGATCTCCTCAATTCTGGTTGAGGTGTAACTTAAGGTTCAGTTGTCTCAATAAGTTGATCTTCATTTATTTCTGTTGATGATTTCTCTATCAATGACTGGTTATTTTCATTTTGTTTTTTAGACACGGGATCTTGAATAATTCGAGTAATGACCTTAGATACAGGACTCTCGGATTGCTTAGTATTTTCAATGGTATGATCCTCAAAAAACATAACATCTCAACTTCTAACAATTCGCTTGTTCATTGGATCCCATAATCGGTAACCAAATTCATCTTGAGGTGTTCCAAGGTAGATGTAATGCTTTATCTTTGTATCAAGTTTGGAACATTCTCCCTTTGGAATGTGGACAAAGTTACGACAACAAAAACACCTTAAGGTGTTTATATGAAGCCTTCTTTCTTGTCCATATCTACTTTTGGATTTTTCCATCCAAAGCACAAGAGGGAGAATGATTGACAACCATGATAGCATTCTTCACTACTTTTCCCCAAAATAACTTCGACAATTTAGAATTTGAAATCATACTTTGAACTCTTTCTTCAATTGTTTGGTTCATTCTCTCAACAACACCATTTAATTTAGGTGTTTTAGGTGGAGTTTTTTTAGCTTGATTTCATAAAACTTACAATATTCTTCGAAAGGGCCTTGATACTCTCCTCCATTGTCTACTCTTACACATTTCAACTTTTTTCTAGTCTCATGTGTCCACCTTGGCATGAAATTCATTGAATGCCTCAAGCGCTTTGTCTTTTTTCAACAAGTATACCCAAACTTTTCTTGAATTGTCATCAATAAAAGTGACAGGGTACAAAGCACCACCCATTGACTTTTCATTTATTGAACAAACACCCATGTGCACCAAATCAAGAACATATTTTCTGCTACGTGGTTGATTACTTCAACAAAATGAAACTATGTGTTGCTTGTCGACTAAACAATAAACACATGATTAAAGTGATTTGCCTTTCACCTTAGATAGAAGCTCTTTTCGGGCAAGGATTTGTAATCTCTTCTTAGTAATGTGTCCTAACCTTTAATGCCATTACTCAAAGCACGAGTTAGCATAAGCTACATTGGCTTCTCCCCAGCATAACTTTGACACAAGGAACCCTACTTGTTTTCTCTAGCAATGATCATGTTATTTCTAGTGAGTTTCCACTTTCCTCCACC
Organism: Hibiscus syriacus; assembly: GCF_006381635.1. Lineage (NCBI taxonomy): Eukaryota > Viridiplantae > Streptophyta > Magnoliopsida > Malvales > Malvaceae > Hibiscus > Hibiscus syriacus. The sequence continues at coordinate 70,652 of NW_024062941.1, forward strand.
AAAAAGATTCATAGAACCAATGTCATCTAGCTTGATAGTTGAAATAAGATTGAGAAGCATATCTGGTACACGTATGACATCCTTCAATACAATTTTGTAGTCGATATTGGTTTTTAAGATGACATTGCCAATACCATGGTCTTGTTTGTTTCTTGATTTCCTATCTTCACGTTACCAAAATCACTAGTTTGGTATGATGAGAAAAATTCACTATGTGGGGTTACATGAAATTATTATTCCGAGTCAACAATCCACGAGCAATCATCTTGAGCAATGTTGAGATAATTATCTCCTTAAAACAGAAAAAATACTTCTATGTCCTTTGCAGCAACAACAATTGTGTTATTTTCTTCCTTTTTCTTTGGATCAATTTGATCAGATTTTATGGTTCCATTCTTTTGATCTCTTTTGAGATTTCGACACTTCGACTTTTTCTGATTAGATTTGCTACAATAGTAACAAATAATTTTGGATTACAATTTAGATCACTCTCGAGACTTGTCATAGCCTCAAGTCTTATTTCTTCCACAGTTCTCATTCCTTCCTCGATTCTCCACCACATTGACTCCTGATTGGCTAGGAAAACCTCGTTCTTTCCTCATAGCTTCTTCATTAATTAAAAATGTTTGAAATAGTGTATGTGGTGTTCTTTCCATCCATAGCTGAGTTACTTAAAGTGACAACTAAAGTGTCCCAACTCTCTGGTAAAAAGCTTAGTAACAACAAGGTCTATAACTCATCATCAATTTTCATTTTTCTATCTTAGATAGTTTATTCACAGGCCCTTGAGAGTACTTAGATGTTCAATCATTCCTTGGCCATTTTTGTACTCAAGCTTGACCAACTATCTCACAAGATGTGCCTTGTTCGAAGTGTCTTCTTTTGGATCATATACTCCAGTTTATTTCATATTCATAGGCCTTTCTATTTAAGAGCTTCCATTTTTTATCATTATTCCCATCGGGCATTGTCAGAACTATAATTGGCTCATACAGATTTTTGCAATAAAGATGATCTTCCATAATTGGCTTCCAATATGAGAAATTGTCTGCCACGAGTTTGAACATGTCACTATCATAAGTAATACTCCCCTCCATTATAATAACACAATATATATAATGGCTATTACAACATGGCTCTTGATACCACATATTGGGAAACGAGTATGTATGAGAATACTTATTTCCCTCTTTGTGTGATTAAAATGGGAACAAATATAAAAGACAACAAAAACACACAATATTTTGGTGACGCGAAAAACCCAAATTGGGAAAAACGCATGACACTATTCCAATGCAAACTTGCCTTCCACTATTATATGTGTAGGGATACAAAATGTCTCAACCAATTAAGATGGTTTAAATAATATACTCACTCAAACGTGGCTAACTCTATTTTTATCTCTTTCTTGGAGGAACTCTCTCTTGTGAATGTGTTTTCTACAATCCACTCTATAGTTTTCACTTTCTTGCTTGCCATATGTTAGTCTTCCCAAAACCTTATATTTATAGTACAACTATGGGGGTAACAAAAAGACTCATTCATAGCTTCTAGATGAATCCTCCATAAATGGATGAACCTTTGAAATGTTGACTTATATGAATGTGAATGATTCATCTCTCCAAGTCATGTGATACATCTTTCTTGATAAAAGACGGTACATCACCCTAAGACCATTTAAGGAGGAATGTACTCAACACTCTTCAATAGACATCTTAATCAGAGCTGAATTGGTTAATTTCATGTTCATTTGTTTGCTATTCAAAACTTCCCTCTCTGTTTTTTTTTCATGGAATCAGAGCAGTAGGAGATATTCACCTCTTTAACAGCCTACTGCTCAACAAGTTATGTGTAAATATTATTTGATAATGAAAATGACTAGAAATTGATGTTACCTTTTGAATAGATTATTAACATATATTTTGAATTGTATGTGTTATGTAAATGATATATATGTAGAATCAGAGAAAAATCAAGATCCAATCAAGTTCAATGACAAGGAAAAGATCAAGAATTAAAGCTTATATTCTACGTGTATTTTATATATTAATTATATATATTTATGATGAATTGTAACAATTCTATTTATAAGACAAATGATAAATTTATAAGTTGTATCGTATATATACTATTACAAGCAATGTATATATTTGTATAAATAATGGGGTGTGAACTGCCCTGTTATGATGTGTTATATTATTATTAAATAAATAATGTAACATAATCATAGGTATTAAATGTAATAAGTTACTAAATGTTACAAACTATTAAATATGATAGAGGTTTGTATATATATTGTCCAAATATATTAAAAGAAAGTGATTGGTATAATTGTGTATCATATGTTTCACTACTGTATATATTCCATACTTCAGTATGAAGTATAGTTCCACCTTTCAAGGTGATGCATAATATTCCATCATTTGAGGTGATGCATAGCATTTCATCATTCTAGGTGATGTATAGGTAGCTTTTTACGACTATTCTCATTCAATAACATTTGAGATCATTCTACATCACCGTACAACTCTTAGACTTGGTATCAAACATACTGTATTTACCATATTTTAGAATTTTCTAATTTTCTCTTACTTGATTTCTTTTAGTTTTGTTTATTCAAAATATGCTTTTTTTTAGTTCAATGCTATTTTTTTTTGGATTTTTTGAGTCCATTTAAAGTCATTTTCGTTAAGCAATTTTGATCAAACAATAATTGAAATTCATCCATTCTTTCAAAGTTCTTCTTTTAAATCCCCCCCCCCCCGAATTTGATTATTTTTTATGTTTGTGCATAAAGATCATCTCAATTGCGATTTAATAAGTTTGTGATGTTTTTTACATTGTTTAGTTTTCAAAGATTCTTCTTCAAAGGGTCAGATGCCATCATCACCATCCTAGGTTTACCTTCTGTTGGATTTTAAATCTAAGTGTTGAATCAATTTCATTTGGTTTACTTGTTATTTATTTCGTTTTAATTATTCTCATTTTGTCCAAATATGAATAAAAAAAATAGAAACAGAAGATATAGACATAATTGCAAAAATAACCCCTAATGTTTACTAAAATGGTCATTTTAGCTCTTATTCTTTTTTTGAGCATTTTGGCCCCCAACATTTTACTTTGGGGCAAATAGCTCCTTTTATAAATGAAAATCATTAGTTAACACACTTTTAACGCTATAAAATAGGAACATTTTTAACCTAAAATGAAACGTTGGGGCAAAAAAGTCCCAGAAAAAAAAAAAGAATAAGAGACAACGTGATTATCAAATGTTATGGGTCTTTTTACCCTAAAATAAAATGTTGGGGGCCAAAATGCTCCAAAAAATAAAATAGGGGACAAAATAACCATTTTAGTAAAATTTTGCCCTTTATTTATACTATTATATTTCTAGAAACATATAAAATCAGTTGTCTTTTAGAGTCTTTTAGAGTCTTCCTTTCCTTCAATCCTTGGTGCCTTTTTTGGAGTGCAACTACCTCGGTCGTTATAGTTTCATCATGATGTTGTCTGGTGTCCTTGGTTTTCCCCAGATCTGCATCTGTAGCTACCCTATTCCTAACATTACCTCCCCTAATTGAGGAACCTTATCCTCAAGCTTTTGGCCAGGATCGTTCATTCTAATGTTGTCGGTCTCAATTAATATCGAAAGAGGAGTAATCTACCGTGAAACATGAAATATAGGGTGTATGCGAGTGGACTCCGATAGTTCTAATTTATATGCCACCATTCCCACGTGTTGGAGCATGCGATAACGAGAGCTAAGCTTATGTTGTCGTTGTAGTCGAGGAGACATCTGTGGATATGGTTGGAGCCGCACAAACACCTGAGCACGAGTTAAGTTGTGTTTTATTTCCCTCAATAGTTCATCCCAATCATGTAACTCCTTGTTTACTTGAATATTTCTAAAATTGCCTTCCAGGTACTCGACTAAGATCGGAGATTCTCGCCCGTATCAGGCTCAAAATGGCATCATTCCTGCTGAGACATGGTAAGCTGTCTTAAACATCACAAATGAATCTCCAAATATTAATTTAGAGCCTTAGTTTGACTGTTAGTTTAGGGATGTTATGCCAAGCTCATGCACACCATTAGTTTAACTCTATCAATGAACACTAAAATCGCTTCCTTTTCATTGGAGTTGTGTGATTGAAAGTTGGTTATCAGGTTTCATTAATTATTAGAAAAATGGACTCATTTGAATTTTATTCAAATTGAAAGGAGGGTTTTGAATGGCGTTGTTCAAGTGAATATTTAGTTTGATTATGAACCAAGGCTCGTTTCTTTTTTTTTATTACTATTCAATTCGAATGAACAGAAAGGAATGAAAGGAAAAAAGTTAAATGCCAAAAGAATATGTATCAATGTCCAAAAACGAAGTCCAATATTATATCAAAGTCCACTTACACATATTCAGTTAACCCGATATCATTATCAGACCAATACAAAAATTATTCAACTTTTTCAATTCATGTCCAATAGAGCAGCCCAATACTAATTACAAAATTCAAAACCCAACAATTGCCAACCTAGTTGAAGCGCAAAATTGTGGATAATGTTGGCCCACACATATAACTAAAGAGAAATTAGGATTTTGATAACCCTTTGGCATCGCCGAAACTTCGATCATTAGATTAGATAAGGATCTAATGACCTAGGTCCTTCCAAATGACATCTAGGGTACGTTTGGTTCACGGAATGTAAGATTACCAGTGGGAATAAAAGATTACCAGGGAATAGAATTACTGAAAATGTTGTATTTTGTGTTTGGTTGGTTTAGCAGGAATGTAATATTACCGTGTTTGGTTAAAGGAATAAAAGATTATTGGAATGTATATTTGACCAAATTGTTCTTATTATATATTTTTTTTATTAACAAGTTGAAAAATATTTATATATTTTCTTTAAAAAAATTAAATTCATAAAATTTATATAATTGTTTTTTACAAAATTGAAAATATAAAAAAATTTAATGAAATGGTAAAATTTTATTTTAATCCCTGAACTTCATATAAAATTTTAATTATAGATTTTTTTTTTGTAAATCTAAAATAGTTTAAGGATAAATTTATAATTTAACCTTTATAGAATTTTTATTATTCAATGACAAAATAATGATATTTTTTAAAAGAAAAAAAAATTTAAGGGCATTTTAGTCCAAAACGTCGGTAATCCAATAAAACCTAAGGAAAGGGAGGTAATAACATTCCCGATAATTTACCTCCAAAAATCTACTATTGATAATATAAGATTACCGGGAATAACATTTCCGACCAACCAAGCACACCCTTAGGGTTTTGGGAGCTAACCCTATAATAGTTGCACCACTAAGCATAAACCGGTAGATCTGGATCACAGATCTAACGATCTAGTTTGCATCAAACTCCTCACGCGTATGATCTAGGTGATATCATCTGATTCATCCACGCCTTTACAGAAGGCTCCAGGAAATATTGATCGTTATATCTCAAGTGTGTAAGAGTTTGCATCAGACCTCTCGTGCGTGTGATGTCATCTGATTCATCCACGCCTTTCCAGAAAGCTCCAGGAAATATTGATCGTTAGATCTCAATTGTGTAAGATGAATGTGTGTCAGTCGAAATCACTCGCGTGTCTCTAGAAGCATCTTTCAAGTCGATTTAACATAACTGACATATTTTTACCGTAAAAAAAAAATTTAACACCGTTTGATTACTCGAAGTAGCACTCTTTCAACTGAATTGGTACAAAGGAACATCGTTAGGGACGCGCTTTATCTGGGTTTTTATTGACTGGGATGCCACACGGGTAAGACGCATCTTTGGGGACGTGCTTTACATGGATTTTGGTGAATCGGATGCCACGCTAGTTTTTTTTAATAAAGATTTAATTTTTTTGTTATTATAAATTAGTAATATATTATGTAAAGTGTTTTAGTTATAATTTAAAAATTATCGAATGTATTTTTTAAATGTGCGTTAAAAATTAAAGTATGAATTTAGGTTAAAGTGTTATATGTTTTAGGAACTTTGGCACAATAGAATAATAGATAAAATCAGCTTTGATCGTATTGTAGTTCTAGGTAAAATGTATGAAATTATAATATTACACGTATAGTTATTTATCTATTATTGTTTTCTATTTTGATTATCGATATATTAATTTTATTACTTAATTATTTAAATGTTATCAATCAAGTCATCTGTTGTTAATATTTAACGAAAATATTGATGCATCAGTTAATAAAATTAGTATAATTACACATTTAATCTTCAATACTTACATATTTTATCAATTTAGTCTTAATTTTAATTTAATATAATCCTCCAATTAAAACATGAAATGTGTCATCGTATACATAAAAAAAAATTTCTAACTTTTAATTTGTTTAATTTAATATTTTTTTCTCTAATTAGAAGGTGGAATTATTATAATATTTTAAAAATAATAATAAATTTTTTATAATAAATAATATTAATTATTATATTCAATAATTATAATTAATCATTTTAAAAAAATTACCAATAAAAATAATTTATATAATATTAACCAAATATCATAAAATAATTTTTAAATACTAATTTTAAAAAATATAATTTATTTACGCGTACATACATTGGGAAATTATAGAAAATGCAATTACATTTAAATATTAGAAACAAAAAACATTCATTGAAAAAGAATATTAATTACATAAGGGTTAACGATAATATGATGATAACAGAGTTGGACATTTTTTTCTATTGTGTCCGATGTTTCTGCAATGCCCACATCTTTTTTGTTCTGTTAACTTCTCTCGAATATCCATATCACAATGTATTCTAGTGGATTTTGGACGACCTGAGTCCCTCAATAGCAACGGATATGGTACAATTGTAAGCCAAGTTTGAATCTCATATGGGTCTCTTTCGTTACCTATGGGCGGAAACTCAAATTCATATACCTTGAATACGTGTGAAAGTTGGTATACGGGATCAACATAATTTTTGTAGTCCAAATGCAAATGTGAGCAAGCTGCAATGACATGAGAGCATGGATATTTGATTGCTTGAAAGAAACCACAATCACACCACCTCTCTTGCAGATTAACTCTGAAAGAGTTAGCTTCAATCCCTTGTAGCGGACGTGGCATTTCGGTCACACGAAACAATTCATGGGTACGAGAAAAATTTATAACCAACATCCCATTTGATGTAGCCATTTTTTTCTGTAAATCAGCTACTAGTCTTGGGTGGTAAATATTGTCGTTCTGCATCCAAGTAAGAGCTTGTCCACCGAGCTTTACAAAGAGTTGACCCAAACGAAAATAAGTCGTTTTGACCAACGCCGTGACTGGTAAATGATGCGCCCCCTTTAAGGTTGAATTGATTGCTTTAGCCAAGTTGGTTATCATATGACCATAGTGACAACTCTTGTAGCATAGACTCAAACCTTTGATGTAAGAGTTCGTAACCTAAGCCATTAGGAATATGTAATAGTTAATATGAAGTATAAATAAGTAATACGAAAATGATTGAAAAATTGGAAAAAAGTAACGTACTCATGCGCACGACTAACCGACGTTCATCATTCTTCTTGTATTTTCCATTATAGTTTGCAGCAATATGATGGACACAATATCAATGTTGAACATGTGGAGCTTTCCACATTGGACCCAAAGAGTCCGTTGTTGCTTTTGTCCCGGCTCCTCGGTCTAAAATAATGCATACTCGTTCCCTTGTGACAACATGTAAACGTAATTTTTTAAGGAAAAAAGCCCAAGACTCAGTGTCTTCTCCTTGAACGAGAGCAAACACAAAAGGAATAATATTGCGGTTACTATATTGGATCACAACCAATAATTAAACTTGATTGTATTTCCCATACAATAAAATACCATCAATTAGGACAACTGGTTTACAGTACTTCACTGCAATAATACACTGAGGGTAAGTCCAAAATACACAATAGAATTGGCAGCAATCGCGAACCACTCGATCATTCACGTAATGATGTTGAGTTTCAAACTCAACAATTGTCTCAGGATTAAGTCTCTGCATAACATGAAACCAACTGGGCAGCTCATTGTAGGAGGAATCCCATTCGCCATAAAGTTTGACAATGGCATTCTGTTTTGCCAACCAAGTTTTTTTGTAGGAGACGGTGTACCCATATTGTGACTGTATAGCAGAAATCAACACTGCAACATCTATATGAAAGCTTTGCTTCACAATGGGCATGATTGCTTGGCTAATAATGTTGGAGTACAAGTTGGGATGATCCTGGTTTATACCTCTTGCACAACACGTATGAGGACCGTTGTATCTGGTTAGTTCCCATAAGTTGTTATTCCTCTTTGATACACGGACCATCCAATTACATTCGTTGTCACGCTAGACGCAGTACCAGACATATTTCTCCGTGGTAGATCGATCAACTCGAGACTAAACTGAGTTACGAATATTGTAACTCTTTATTGCCATCATTGTTTCCTCTTTCGATACGAACTCCATTTCGATATGTAAATCACCGTCATTGACTGATGATTGAACTCCATAGTTGCAAACATCAGGGAGATCCAAAAATTCAGGCTTGTACATTGTATTATAATCAGTCTCATACATATGTGCAGGAAGTTCGGCTGGTGTTGTATTTATGGGAACGTCATCCTCATTATCATCAGAGTGTACGTTAAACTGTGGTGAGTCAGGTTCAATGAATAATCCCATTTCAGCACCATCTACACCTGGCTCCCGAAGAGGTTCTTCTGATGTAGATGAGGGTTCCTCAGATAATCCAATGTTAAAGTCAAAGAAGTTTCCGCTTGCGTGTCCTCCCCTTGAACTTGAGGCCATTGTATCATGTGGGATGTGAACAGACTGTTGTCTCGATGACATTTGTATGTGTAAGTCGAAAACACTGACAGATGAATGTCTACCCCTTAAAGTATAAGAGATGTTGCCATATGGATTATTGGTGAAGCCATGTGGGTTGAGATCATAAGCAATTGGTGATGAATGTCTTCCTATTGAACTTGATGGCATGACATCTGGCGTTGGATTCGCCATTAATGATGTGAAATCATTACAGATCAGTTACGTCGGACTATCAACTTGATTAGCTTGATATGCAATACCAAAGTGAGAGGAATATGAGAGACCACGAGAAGCACGAACCTCAATAAAAATGGCATACATTTCAATAAGAGATTGTGAACTTCCCATATGAGCATCAACCATCATAGAAACATCATCATCGTTGGAAAGCTGAAATTATGTATATGTGAGTGGAAAAAGTTCAGTAGGAAATCTATACTAAAGTGAACATAGTCTTCTCCGACATTCTACACGAATCTTTAACGAAATTTTAGTGATTAACTCCTCAAGAGTGATGTTTCTCTTCAAGGTTAAGGGGATATAATGATCTGATTCAAAAAGAAGCCCCTCTTCAGCTTCCTTAATTTCTCCATCATATAAAACAACAGTAGGAAAATGACTCATTTTCAGATAATAGAGGATTGAGATTTTTGAGAAATTTAGAGTTTCAGAATTTGAAAGCTCGGGAGCTGAAGTTTGTTTTGAAAGTTTATAATACGTTGCATATAATAGTGTCTATAACCGGGGGTACTATTCACGTGAAAGCACGTTCCCGGGGTCACGCCTTCCATTGTTTTGTCAGATAATAAGTTATCATTGTCCTATTATGTCACTCATGTCCCCCGGGGAACTATTCATGTCAGTACCTATTATTTTTTAGGGGACTTGGAAAAGTGGTGAAGGTGCGTTCCCGGGGGTTCTCCTTCCATTACTTTGTCATAGAATATGTTATTACTGCCATATTATGTCATTCATGTCCCCCGGGGGACTATTCATGTAAGTACCTATTATTTTTTAGGGGACTTGGCAAATTGGTGAAAGCGCGTTCCCGGGGGCGCGCCTTTCATTATTTTGTCAGAGAATATGTTATCATTACCTTATTATGTCACTCATATCCCCCGGGAAACTATTCATGTCAGTACCTATTATGTTTGAGGGGACTTGGTAAAGTGGTGAAGGCGCGTTCTCGGGGGTGCGCCTTTCATTATTTTTTCAGAGAATATGTTATCATTGCCCTACTATTTCACTCATGTCCCCCGAGGAACTATTCATGTCAATACCTATTATGTTTGAGGGGACTTGGCAAAGTGGTGAAAGCGCGTTTCTGGGGGGCACCTTTTATTATTTTTTGAGAGAATGTTATCATTGCCCTATTATGTCACTCATGTCCCCCGGGGAACTATTCATGTCAGTACCTATTATGTTTGAGGGGACTTGACAAAGTGGTGAAGGCACGTTCTCGGGGGGGGGGTCCTTCCATTATTTTATCAGAGAATATGTTATCATTGCCCAATTATGTCACTCATGTCCCCCGGGGAACTATTTATGTCAGTACCTATTATGTTTGAGGGGCTTGGCAAAGTGGTGAAGGTGCGTTCCCAGGTGCGCGCCTTCCATTATTTTGTCAGAGAATATGTCATAATTTCCCTATTTTGTCAATCATGTCCCCCGGGAAACTATTCATATCAGTACCTATTATGTTTGAGGAGACTTGGCAAAGTGGTGAAAGCGCGTTTCTGGGGGCACGCCTTTCATTATTTTGTAAGAGAATATGTTATCATTGCCCTATTATGTCACTCATGTCCCCTAGGGAACTATTCATATCAGTACCTATTATGTTTGAGGGGACTTGGCAAAGCGGTGAAGGCGAGTTCCTAGGGGCGCGCCTTCTATTATTTTGTCAGAGAATATGTTATCATTGCCCTACTATGTCACTCAAGTCCCCCAAGGAACTATTCATGTCAGTACCTATTATGTTTGAGGGGACTTGGCAAAGTGGTGAAAGCGCGTTTCCGGGGTGCGCCTTTCATTATTTTGTCAATGAATATGTTATCATTGCCCTATTATGTCACTCATGTCCCCCGGGGAACTATTTATGTATGTACCTATTATGTTTGAGGGGACTTGGAAAAGTGGTGAATGCGCATTCCTAGGGGCGCGCCTTTCATTATTTTGTCAGAGAAGATGTTATCATTACCCTATTAAGTCACTCATGTTCCCCGGGGAACTATTCATGTCAGTACCTATTATGTTTGAGGGGACTTGGCAAAGTGGTGAAGGCGAGTTCCCGGGGGCGCTTCCATAATTTTTTAGAGAATATGTTATCATTGCCCTATTATGTCACTCATGTCCCCCGGGGAACTATTCATGTCAGTACCTATTATGTTTGAGGGGACTTGGCAAAGTGGTTAAAGCGCGTTCCCGGGGTCGCACCTTTCATTATTTTGTCAGAGAATATGTTATCATTGCCCTATTATGTCACTCATGTCCCCCGGGGAACTATTCATGTCAGTACCTATTATGTTTGAGGGGACTTGGCAAAGTGGTGAAGGCGCGTTCCCAGGGGCGTTCCTTCCATTATTTAGTCAGAGAATATGTTATCATTTCCCTATTATGTCACTCATGCCCCCCAGAGATGCAGAGCTGGATGGTGAAATCAGGTAAATTATAACCAAAATTTAAGTTCTTTTTGGAAGTTCACCAAGTTAAGGATAAAATCATACATATGGATAAATTTAAGTTCATAACTTAAATTAAAATGTTATGTGAAGTTTGAATAAATTGAATAAAATGTTATGGATATATTGAATAAATGTGAAGTGATAAGTTGGTTGTGACATTGAAATTGTATGGAATGAGCATCGAAATGTTTTTACGAATTATTTTCCATTGTGAGCCTTTGTTAATGAGATTATAACACGTGGGTTTTAATGTATATGTTAAGGATAAAATCATACGTAGGGATAAATTTAATTTCAATTTAAGTACTGTAAACTATAATTGGAATATAACTTTTAATTTCGAATACAATTTTAAATTTCAATTGGAATATTAAGTTGAATTTAATGTTAAATTTCGAATACTATAATTTGTATTTTAATTTTAAATTTCAAATACTATAATTTGTATTTTAAAAACAATTAACAAAAATTTAATGTTAAATTTGAATAAAAAAATAACATTAAAAATATTATTGTAACAACCATTAAACATTTAAATAACATAACAAAATTACGTAAATTTCTGAAATATAACTATTTAAATAACATTAAAATACAACTCAATCACCGATGTCGTCTTCTCGAATCAGTTCCACATGGCGGTTGTTGTCTATTTCGCTGAGGATTTCTTCGTGGAACTTGTTCTTCAGTCTCCTCATCTTCACTATCATCATCATCATCGACATTTTTTTCATTTGGCATACATGACGCTGAAAGGCCTGTATAAAATAATGACCCTGGAGGAGTGTTACTAACAATCCCACCGCTCATAGAGAATTGAGAAAACTGTGAAAACATTGGCATCAATATCTGTGATCCAGATGGAGATTGAGGTGTCTGTGGAGAAGCACCACTAGCCAAATAAGTTGTATATGAACCATATGCTGAATCATTAAACATAGCTTTATATTCACCTCCATATGGTGTCATAAAACCCTGCGGGCTAGGCATGTAACCTGGTGGGCTATGAATGTAACCCTGCGGAGATGGCATATGAACTTGTAGGCTTGACATATACCCCTGAGGAGATGGCATCTGAACTGAAGGGCTGGGCATGTAACCCTGTGGCATCATCATCGGTGGATAGGGATGTTGTGGTGGGACTGATGCATAACCAGTAGCGCATTCTCTCCGTCCACGAGTCGGGGGACAATGATATTGAGACGGTGGACGTCTCTCTCAGCGCCTAGGAATGCTAACCCCTCGTGCTTCCGCCGAAAGTAGAAACGACTTTCCATTTTCATTAAACCAATCCATATAGTTATACGTAACCATACGACCAATTTCAACGTAAAATTGTCGAGGGGTTAACTGTGCATACCGGTTCTCCCAAAGCGCAATCTAATCTCTGTGTCTCACCACCCAGTTGACCTTTTTCTTTCCTCGTCTGTCTATGTTATGCATGTCATCTAAATTCATAGGTGTTCCAGGAATATATTGCATACAACAAAACTGACGGAGCACGCGATCAACTGGATGCCATTCAACAATAGCATAACATATAAGAGGTACAATTGACATCCAAACATCTAATGACCACCTTTTAAATTATTATTCTAATTATATCTAGCATTTTAAATTAAAATATTCATATTTAAACAGATTTCAAAACATACCTTAGACCTAGCTTTTGTGTCAATAAATAAACGGATTTCCTCTAGTCCAATAGGTATATCTCTATGGTTCTTTCTTTTCATCGACCACCTATAAAATATAATATAAACTAAATATCACCTTATTTAATTAAAAATATTTAAATCAAAATTTAGATCGAAAATTACCTCAATAATAAGGAGAATACATATGGTTCATTGACGATTGAGCATAAGAAATGCATGCGGAACCACGCCCATGATAGCAAAAGCAGGAGACATCCACCGATAGCAATTTTTTTATAATTCGTCGCATGACACATTTCTCTAAAGAGAAATGCAGAAACTGCAACTCCCCAACTATATCTTCCAGCTTCATCAAAATCAATCAGATACCGCAACCACATACAATGCACCTGGTTGTGAGATTTGTTGGGCATCAATATTCCTCCAATGATTCGTAGAATATAAGCCTGAGCACATGCCTTTACTTCATCATCTGAAGCATTTTCATCCAAAACTTCAAAATTAGCTTTCAACCATGATAAAGCTATTCTACCTCCATTAAACTCTGGCAGAGCAGCTCTAAGATACTCCATGCACATTGACTGTCAATCACCATCCGCCATACCACACATATTATTTCCATCGACGGGAAGCTATATGCATAGAGACATCCTCCAATGTAATTGTAGCCTCTCCACATGGAAGATGAAATGTGTGGGCCTCGGGCCTCCACCTCTCAATCAATGCAAAAATTAGGACATGCTCGAGTTTGCAACCACCAATAATTGTTGCAATATACCCGAACCCGACAGAAGACAAATATGGCAAAATACGTTGCGGTGTCGGTATACGTGGGTTTTTAATAAATGTCTCTAAAATACGATCATTTTCCTAAATAATATGTATTATAAAAATTTATAATTAATATAAATTCATGATAAATTGAAATTAAAAATAATAATAAATATTATCATTAATTATAAAAAAAATATTTCCATATCACTAAAATGTCTAGAGATATGGTTTGCATCCAATCGCAGCAGCATTTCACTTTCCATTATAACTGTAGACAAAAAAATAATTAGCACAAAAAATAATTAAGTAATAAATTTAAATAAATAATAATTATATTAATATTATTTTAATAAAAAATAATATTTATATAATTATATTAATATAAAATAGAACAACTATTTAAAAACACTAACTTTAAAATAAACTTCTTACCACTAATAAGAAATTTAAAACTCAAATAGTTGGAGAATTTGAGTTATATAAGAGATGAGAAGATTTTGGTGTGAAGAATGAGGGGGTTGAAGGGGTTTATATAGGGGAGGAGGAGGGGGTAGTTGAGGAAAAAATGGATGGGTATTTATGACATTTAATGAAAGGCGCGTCCCCGGGGATGCGCCTTACCCCCGTGGCATCTGACTCAGCAAAACCCCATGAAAGCACGTCCCCAGGGATACGCCTTACCGGCGTGGCATCTGACTCAGCATAAACCCAGGTAAAGCGCATCCCCAGGGATACGCCTTTGTGCCACCTCAACCGAAAAGGTGTTACTTCCGAAAATATTGATCAAACGGTGTTAGAAAATGAATATTACGGTGAAAATGTGTCAGTTATGTCAAATCACCATCTTTCAAGACCAACTCATCTAAATCATTTATCTCATGTGTGTGGCTCTATTTCATCCACAATCACTGACGTTGATGTCTCCATGTCATCGACCCAATAAAAAACAAGCAGTGGTTCCTCGCCCATGCCTTAGTCGCTCGTGTCTCCTTCTAGTGGACCAAACCTCTACGAGAGTAGCCTGTAGCATTGGAATGACCAGGCTTCTATAGAGCCTTGAGCAGCAACGTTCATCCCTCGATGTAAATAAATCTAGTGATTCGAGGAGACAAACCCTCAATTTACCTTTATAACTTGAGAATCAAAAATCAAAAAAGGAGGATTATTTGCAGATAATACAGAGAGAGAAAAATAGGATATACTTCAGAGCGAAAGAAACTTGTAAGAGAAAGAGAAAGAGAGGGAAATAGAGTGAGCAAGGCCTTTGTAACCGAAAAGGATTCAATAGAAAGCTTTTTTCTAAATGCTAAGGTATATCTCCCATTTATTTTTATGCTTGTATATCAGAGATGTGAGTCGAGTAGAGGAAATTAGAGTTTTTTTAACCAAAAACACGGGGATTTTTGGGTAAATCACTCTAGATTTGACACAATAACATTTAAGAATGAGGCTTGAGTGACGAAGTTGAAACACTCATCCAGATAAGGCTCAAGTCACGTAGTTTGAACACTCATAAAAAAATATAAGCATACATTATTGTGTAGTTTAAGGTCTCACGCGAGCCACGGGACTCATACCCCTCTAGTCCACTAACATAGGTATTTTGGATGATACCTAGGTCGTAGTTGCATTAGAAACATACATCCAATGACCCCACATGGCTAGTACCTCGATTGAGACTTGGGTCACCTCTGTATCAAGATGTACACCCGACTAGCCTATTCTTCTAGAGTAATGAATGAGTTTAGGTCAAATTGCATCTAACTAACATATTTTTAGTGTCTTGACACGACTCTTAGGATATTTGGATATTCAATCTAACACATCCATCATACACAATAAATGATTGTTATACACAAGTAATTCAGGTATTTTCGTCGTTTCTAGAGTATCAAACAAAGACATAAGTCTTATGGAATCTTACCTCATAAGTTTCTTATGATTATCACAGATAACACTATCATCACAACATTATTACCGAGTCATTATCAAGCATGTGAGGAAGACTTTAGAGCTCAATGTTGAAAGTATTAAAATGGTTTTCAAGTTTGGTAACAAACTTTGAAAAAATGGTTTTCAAAGTTTGGTAAATGTTTCTTTGAAAATGGTTTTAAAAGTTTGGTAAATGTTTCTTTGAAAAATAGTTTTTCAAAGTTTGGTAGATGTTTGTTGAAAAATGATAATGGGATAATCACAATTAATACCTAGGCTTTAGGGTATTTACAAGATTAAGTCCTTAAGTTTCAACTATAAATTCCCTAGCTCATTTAGCTTCAAAACCATCCCAAAAATCATTTTCTTTCTCCCAATACTAGAGAGCTTTCTTGTGAGTAGTGAGTATTTTGTAAACACCTGTAAATTTTCTCTCTTAGTAAAAGATCTGCAGCAGTCCGGAGACGTAAGCACAATTGGCTGAACTCCGTTATCAATTTCGGGTATTATTTTTCGTTTTTATTTTGCATTCTCACTAATCTGGTTATAGGGAAATTACTTGTTACTCGTTTATTTCCCAACAACTGGTATCAGAGCTTTTGGTTGTGAATTCTGTCATTTTTTTGTGAGGTTACTATTTGGGTTACTATTCATGTAAATAGTGAATTTTGTGAATAGTGAAATTCGGTCGGCAATACGAGTTTGTCGACAGAGGTGTTCTAATACACGGCGGTTCGCAGAAATTGTCAGAAACGATCCAAACGAAGCCAGATTCGAGTGAGAGCGATGGCTGCAGACGAAGGGAATGTTAAAATTGAAAAGTTCGATGGTGCAGACTTTGGCTTTTGGAAGATGCAGATTGAAGATTTTTTGTACCAGAAAAATCTATATCAACCCCTCTCAGGAAAGCAACCAGAGGGCATGAAGAATGAAGACTAGGCTCTTCTCGACAGACAAGCCATCGGAGTTATCCGACTGACGTTATCCCGCAATGTTGCTTTCAATATAGCAAAGGAAAAGACCACGGCGGGTCTTATGGCGGCTCTCTCCAGTATGTATGAGAAGCCTTCAGCCTCAAACAAAGTTCATTTGATGAGACAATTATTCAATTTTCGGATGACGGAATGGGCATCGGTGGCACAACACCTGAATGAACTCAACACAATCACAACCCAGTTGAGTTCAATGGAAATTGAATTCGATGATGATGTTCGAGCTTTAATTCTCTTATCATCTTTACCAGACAGTTGGAATGCTACTGTTACAGCAGTCAGCAGTTCGTCGGAAAATAGCAAATTAAAATTCGACGATGTTCGGGATCTGGTACTGAGCGAAGAAATTCGACGGAGAGAATCGAGTGAAGCATCAACCTCCTCAGCCTTGCACACGGAGTCCAGAGGGAGAACTTCATAAAGAAATTCAAATCGTGGCAGATCCAAATCCAGAAGGGAAAAATCAAGAACGGGGAAGAAAGATTTTACCTGTTATAACTGCGGCAAGAAGGGTCACTTTAAAAGAGATTGCCGAGCACCGAAAAAAAATATCGGCGCACAGGAATCTACCAACGTGACAGAGGAGACAGGTGATGCCATGATTCTAAGCGTCAACAGTCCGATTGAATCATGGATCTTGGATTCAGGGGCATCTTTCCACTCCACCCCATGCCGAGAAATCATGGAAAATTATGTTAGTGGTAATTTTGGGAAGGTTCATCTAGCTGATGATGAAACCTTGAAGATCGTCGGAAAATGAGATATCCGACTAAAGTTGCCAAACCAGACCACCTGGACGCTGAAAGGAGTGAGACATATTCCTGGCCTCAAAAGAAATTTGATTTCTGTAGGACAGCTTGATGGTGAAGGATTTAGCACAACCTTTTCAGGCTGTGAATGGAAGATTACCAAAGGAGCACTCGTCATTGCTCGTGGTAAGAAAACTGGTACTCTCTATATAACCTCAAATTTAGAGAATATCATTACAGTAGCAGGTGCTGATGGAAAATCAAACCTATGGCACCAAAGGCTTGGCCATATGAGCGAGAAAGGGATGAAGACACTTTTGTCAAAGGGGAAGCTGCCGGATCTAAAGAATGTAGACGTCGGACTATGCGAGGATTGCATCTTTGGCAAACAAAAGAAAGTCAGCTTTGCAAAGATTGGTAAGAGACCCAAGGCTGAAAAGTTAGAGTTGGTTCATACTGATGTATGGGGACCATCTCCAGTTTCATCTCTTGCAGGCTCATTATATTATGTCACCTTCATCGATGATTCTACAAGGAAGGTGTGGGTTTATTTTCTGAAGAAGAAATCAGAAGTCTTTTATACCTTTAGAAAATGGAAGGCCATGGTGGAAAATGAGACTGGTCTGAAAGTCAAGCGGTTGAGGTCTGACAATGGAGGAGAGTACAGAAATAGGAGATTCAGAGATTTCTGCGCAAACAATGGGATCAAGATGGAGACAACAGTTCCCATGACACCGCAGCAGAATGGCGTAGCAGAGCGCATGAACAGAACTCTGAATGAACGTGCTAGAAGCATGAGAATACATGCCGGATTGCCCAAATTTCTTTGGGCTGAAGCTATCAACACTGCAGCTTACCTGATCAACCGTGGTCCCTCAGTTCCTTTGGATGGCAGAATACCAGAGAAAGTTTGGAGCAAGAAAGAAATAAACCTTTCACACTTAAGAGTGTTTGGTTGTATTTCTTATGTACACATAGACTCTGCTGAAAGAAGTAAACTTGATGCTAAGTCCAACAAATGTGCCTTTGTTGGTTACAGTGGTGATGAGTTCGGTTACCGATTTTGGGACTATGAAAATCGGAAGATCATCAGAAGCAGAGATGTCATTTTCAATGAGAATGTGATGTACAAAGACAGGTCAACTGTAGAATCAAGCGGCTCCAATACCAAAGCTGAAACAAAGGAATTTGTTGAGTTCGAGGAGATTTCTGGAAATGATGTTCAGGTCAGTCCTGAAGCAGTTCAAGAAGAACCAGGCACACCGAAACTAAGACGCTCCTCCAGAATTCCTAAACCAACCCAACGGTATTCTCATTCTTTGCACTACTTGTTGCTGACTGATAATGGTGAACCAGAGTGCTATGATGAAGCAATGCAAGTGGAGGATTCAGTCAAGTGGGAGTCTTCCATGAAAGATGAGATGGACTCGCTTATGTCAAATCAGACGTGGGAATTAGCTGAATTACCACTAGGCAAGAAAGTGCTTCACAACAAGTGGATTTACAGGATCAAAGAAGAGCACGATGGGAGCAAACGCTACAAAGCGAGATTGGTTGTCAAAGGTTTTTAGAAAAAAGAAGGTATTGACTACAATGAAATTTTCTCTCCAGTCGTGAAACTGTCTACAATCAGACTGGTGTTGAAAATTGTAGCTGCAGAGAATTTACATCTTGAGCAGTTAGATGTAAAGACAGCTTTCCTTCATGGTGATTTGGAGGATAAATCTATATGAGGCAGCCAGAAGGCTTCATAGAGGCAGGCAAGAAAAACCTGGTATGCAGGTTGAAGAAGAGCTTGTATGGTTTAAAACAAGCTCCTAGACAGTGGTACAAGAAGTTCGATAGTTTCATGAGTAGCAGTGGTTTTACCAGATGCCAAGCAGATCATTGTTGCTATATCAAGAGGTTCGACAATAGCTTCATTATTTTATTGTTGTACGTTGATGACATGTTCGTTGCAGGCTCAGACATGCAAGAGATTATAAACTTGAAGCAAAAATTGTCAAAGAAGTTTGCTATGAAGGATCTGGCTGCTGCAAAGAATATTCTTGGGATAAGGATCAAGAGAGACACAAAGTCGGGGACTTTGATATTATCACAGGCTGAGTACATCAACAAAGTACTCTCCAGGTTCAACATGCAAGATGTTAAACCAGTAAGTACACCTTTAGGTGTTCATTTCAGACTCTCCAAAGAATAGTCACCAAAGACGGAGGAAGAACGTGCACACATGGTGAAGGTGTCGTATGCCTCAGCAATCGGAAGTCTGATGTATGCCATGGTTTATACCAGACCAGATATTGCTCAAGCAGTGGGAGATGTTAGCAGGTACA
The DNA here is from genome assembly GCF_006381635.1 of Hibiscus syriacus. NCBI lineage: Eukaryota > Viridiplantae > Streptophyta > Magnoliopsida > Malvales > Malvaceae > Hibiscus > Hibiscus syriacus. The sequence continues at coordinate 90,605 of NW_024062941.1, forward strand.
TGAATAATCCAGGCAAGGTACACTGGGAAGCAGTCAAATGGATCCTCAGATATCTATGGGGTACCACAAACAAAGCACTTTATTTCAAAGGTGGAGATACGATACTGACAGACTATGTAGATGCTGACTTAGCCGGAAATGTTGACATCAGAAGGAGCACTACATGGTATGTCTATACTCTAGGAGAAACCGCAGTGAGTTGGGTTTCTCAACTACAGAAGATAGTTGCTCTCTCCACAACTGAAGCAGAATATGTCGCTGTTACGGAAGCCAGTAAGGAGATGGTTTGGCTCCAAAGTTTCTTGGAAGAGTTAGGCAAGAAACAAGAAAATAATGTCTTGTATTGCGACAGTCAAAGTGCTATACATCTAGAAAAGAATCCGTCTTTTCATTCCAGGACAAAGCACATACAATTTTGATATCATTTTATCCGGTCTCTTCTGGAAGATGGGATTTTGAAACTTGAAAAGATCAGTGGAGCTCAAAATCTGGCAGACATGTTGACAAAGACGGTGACTACAGACAAACTGAAGTTGTGTTCAACTTCAGTTGGCATGCTAGAGTAACAAGACTAGAAAAACATTTGCATTGATCGAGGTGTGAAGACAGATTAAAATCAGTCTTCAAGTGGGAGATTGTTGAAAGTATTAAAATGGTTTTCAAGTTTGGTAACAAACTTTGAAAAAATGGTTTTCAAATTTTGGTAAATATTTCTTTGAAAATGGTTTTCAAAGTTTGGTAAATGTTTCTTTGAAAAATAGTTTTTCAAAGTTTGGTAGATGTTTGTTGAAAAATGATAATGGGATAATCATAATTAATACCTAGGCTTTAGGGTATTTACAAGATTAAGTCCTTAAGTTTTAACTATAACAACCCTAGCTCATTTAGCTTCAAAACCATCCCAAAAATCATTTTCTTTCTCCCAATACTAGAGAGCTTTCTTGTGAGTAGTGAGTGTTTTGTAAACACCTGTAAATTTTCTCTCTTAGTAAAAGATCTGCAGCAGTCCGGAGACGTAAGCACAATTGGTTGAACTCCGTTATCAATTTCGGGTATTATTTTTCGTTTTTATTTTGCATTCTCACTAATCTGGTTATAGGGAAATTACTTGTTACTCGTTTATTTCCCAACACTCAAACCCTCCCAAACTCCCATATGATCTCATAACCACAATCTTCTTTTGTCTTATGCCCACCATATTCTTTTTTACATTTCCTAGCATAACATTGTTATCATTTGCATGTAATTATTTCATTGTAACACGAATTATCAAATTTAGAATACAAGTATAAAATAATTGGGATGATTGTCACGAATTATGAATCAACACATGAAAGTATACACATATCACCAGAATCATGCTTTGATAGAATTCATTTTCATAATATATATTCAAAAAGTTGCATAGTCCTCCATCAGTAAGATCAAATAAATAAATACATATAATCCTCGAATAGTTAATCTACGTCGCTAAAATTGTATAATATAAAAATATCATATGTATGAGGTATTTTTATCATACCATAAAAACTAGGATGTAAATAGTTGGCCTACCTGCAAAACTGACTGAAACTGATTTGAGTCAAAACTATTTGTGAACCGGGTGGTTGTTATCCGAAACCGATTCGAGTCTGAACTAGCGTTGACTTGAACCCGAGTTGGACCTAGAAATTGTGGATATGAACCTGATATGCATCCTGTGAGAACGTCTTGGACCCGAATTGAACCAATAATATGATAACCGAACTCGACCTGCATCGGACTGATATGAACCTAAATACAAGATTAATCGGTAAATAATTGGTATTACTCGATCTGTTATCAACTTGACATGTTATGAACCTGGCATGTAATTGACTCAACCTGTAAATGATCCGACTTGTTATTGAATGAATTTGATATTTACCTAACTTATGAGTTACAATTGATGAAGTTGTGAGTTTCTAAATTTATAATAAACTATGAAAATTAATATATATTGAAAACTCAATCTTATTATATTAGGTCATTACAATATATACAAATAAATATTACAAAAAGTAAATCCATTACAATTAAATTTCTTAAGCCCAAATACAAGTCCAATCTATGTTTTGAAATTTGAAAAGTTTGATCATAATTTGTTTTTTGTTTTGCCACCTATGCCTTCATTTTTGGAGGAAATCTTTGATTTTCTTTTACTTAAGGGATGAACAAACAATTAATGTGGTGTAACTTTTAAGGAAAACATTGATTGGTTTGCCACCTCATCAATCTATGTATAATGTATGTATATGCTTTTTAATTTAGTTTTTTGATAAGTATAATTTTTTTTATTTTTACTTTAAAAAAAAAATAAATTTTATTAGTCGTATTGTAATGTATATTATATATACATGCATAAGTATATAAATATATATGTATAAGTTTATATGTACTTTTATATACATATATGTATATATATATATATATACACATTATATCATAATCTCCAAACCCTATAAATTTTTTCACCAACTTTTTAAATAGATGCAATTTAGTTAATTTTTATATTAATTTTAACTTCACATTTTATAATTATTTTGATTTGATTCCATATCCATACGTGTTGTTTAATTTATTTAAAATTTCATATTTGTTCAATTTAATACTTCATAAATTTTTTTTATCAAAATGGACATATTATCTTTTGGAATCTTTGACTTTCTTTTGCTTGGATAAGTAAACAATTAATGTGGTGTAAGTGTTCAGGAAAACATTGATTGCCTTGCCACCTCATTAATCTATGTATAATGTACGTATAATGATTTTTAATTTAGTTTTTTAATAAGTTCACTTTTTATTATTTTTACTTTTGTAAAAAAGTTAAATTTGATTAGTACTATGTATAATGTATATTATATACACATGCATATGTATATATATACACACGTATGTATGTATAAGTATAAGTTTATATGTACTAATATATATATATCATACTTCCTTTATTATAATTTAATATTTATTCAATTTAGTCCTTAAAATTATATTTGTATCTGCAATTGGCCTATACTTATTTATATTTTTTATTTACTTCAAACTATATAAATCACATAGTAAACCTCATTTCAAATTCTATAAATTATATCATAATATCCAAACCCTATAAACTTTTGTTCACCAACATTTTAAATGGATGAAATTTAGTCTATTTTTATATTAATTTCAACTTCACATTTTATAATCATTTCGATTTGATCCCTCATTCATGCGTGTAGTTTAATTTATTTAAGTTTTTGTTTGTAATTTCATGTTTATCCAAATCAGTACTTCAAAATATATTTTTGTCAAAACTGACCCATAATTATTTATATTTTTTTGTAATTTATTCTAAATTATGTACAATTACAAATTACAATTCAACGTTCGTGAGACATTAAAAGGAAAAAACAATTAACCCAAAAATGACCCGACATGACGTCAATCCGTATCCGGTAAGATCCAACATGAATTTTGTTTGTCCATGATGTGAATCGATCTGAATGAGATCTGACTGAAGTCCATCTGAACTAGAATTAACCTGGTATTTAACTGCTTAGGACCTGAACTGTTTTGACATGAACTAACATCGATTCGAAATGAAATTAATACGACCCAAACTCGAACTGAATCTGAAGTCAAATCAACCAGAAAATGACTCGAACCGATTTAACTCAAACCCGACTTGATCTGAGTTTACCCATTAAATTGACCTGACTCAACTTGTATCCGGTTTGACCTAACCTGACAGGAATCGACTGAGACCTGGATGATTACCTGATTTCACATACCTATTTGAGACATTTTTCCAATGTCATTAAGACCAAATGATAAATTAGTGTCCATAAAACCATTCAACAATCAAAATAAGAGTAGGGATGGTAAAAATACCTAAACCCGACGGGCACAACTCAACCTTATAGGGGTACGTATTTTTTTTAAAATTTTAGGGTTCAAAGTAGGGCAGGGCGGGTTAAATACTAAGTAGGCTCGGGGTGGGGCGAGGCCCAATTTATGGTGAAAAATCATCGACCCGACCTGACCCAACCCATATAAAATATATAATATATTTTTTTATAATGTTAAAATATATTATTTAATTATTGAAAATATAGTAAATTATTATAAAATATATTATTTTAATTATTTAAAATATTGATATATTCGGGTCAGGTCGGGGTCGGGTTTATAGTCTAAAAATCTGGGCGAGAGAAAACCTAAAACTTATAGAGGCGGGACGAAGTCGGGTAATAATAAAATATTTTTGGGTAGGGGTCGGGGCAACCAAAAACCCGACCTGACCCGACCCGTGTCCGTTCCTATATAAGAGTAAACTATACATATGACCACTTAACTATTGTTTCTTTTTTATTTTTACAATCGATTTTGAAATTATGTCAACAAAATCACTTAACTATTTTATTGTGTAAATCAAGCCACTAGTAGCAAATATTTGACAAAGATGTTGACGTGCCAATTAACAAAATTGGCATAGTTATACATTTTATCCTTGTTATTTATATATTCTATCAATTTAGTCATAATTTTAATTTAATTTAATAAATTTAATCTCCAATTAGATGATGACATATGTCACAATATGATTGAAAGGTATTTTCTTAAATTTAATTTTCACTCAATAAGACGGTTACATGTGACTCCACCGAATTGGATGGAAAACAACAGCAAGTAAGGAGGGGGGACTCAGACCCGAATCTTGTGCAACTGACCCAACACTTAAACTGCTAAGCTACACTAAGATAATTTTTAACTGCATCATTTCAAATATAACATACAGTAACTAATGGGAAATTTTAGATATATGCACTATCATGCATCAGTTTAGACAAGAAGCACCCCTGGAAATGGGCAAAGACATCCATTTTCAACATCTCAAACAGCGAATTAGAACTTGTTCAAGAAGTCATGTATATGTTTATTGACCTCATCAGGTTTTTCTTCGTGAACAAAGTGTGCTGCACCTTCCATAACCACCACTTCCTCCAAAAATGGAACATATCTCTTGAAACCTCCTTTGTGTATATAGTCCTTGGCGCCCGGAGCATTATAGGTCAGATCCTCGTCGCCGACGATGAACTTAACCGGCACTTTTACTTGGCTCCCAGTCCATGGTGCCGTAAGTTCCCAGTTTCTACAACACAGGGAAATTCAGAACAAAACTAAGGTATGCATTGATTAAATTTTAAGGGAAAGAAGACATATTTACGAGTTTATAGCTCGGTAATAGTTTAATCCTCCGGTGAAGCCTTTCTTCTCGTATTGGCTAGTGTAATATTTCAAATCTTCCTCGGATAACCATGAGGGCAAACTTATTGGAGTGTCTGGTTGTCCAAAATATTTTCCCTTTGGTATAACAAGAGGACCCGGTGTACGGTATGCCAAGAATCCCTTTAGAATTCTCTCATATCCTATCTCCTTGAACTCAGCCTCTATCACTCCAGGCTCCTGTAAAAATATTCATATTAAATCAGGGATGAACGTAAATTTTTATTTTATTGAAGATGAATTTATAAAATTATAAGAAATAAAAAAATAAATTTTCAATACAAAATAGAAAAAAATAATATATCTAAAATATATAAAAATTTAGAAATTTTAGGAGACAACTGCCCTAATCTGTTTTCCTTAATCCACTCATGTATTCTATATTTGTTTCTATCAAATTTTCCATATATAAAATATGATGCTTCGTAAACAGTGAACAAAATATAAACAATAGATAATTAGTCGGAAACAATCTTACTCACGTTCTTTCAAAAATAAAATAAAGGATAAGCTACATGTTTAGTATTTAAACTATCAGTTTTAGTCTGTTTTAGTATTTAAACTTTCAAAATTTTCAAAATCATACCTAAAGTTTAGTTTTTGTTTCATTTTAGTACCCTATCGTTAAAAACTTAACACATTTAGTACCTAGACTATTAGTTTTGGTCCGTTTTAGTACCTAACCTTCCAATTTTTTCAAAATCATACCTAACGTTTAGTTTTTGTTTCATTTTACTATCCCAACATTAAAAACTTAACGCGTTTAGTACATAAACTATCAAGTTTGGTCCATTTTAGTACCTATATTTTTAATTTTTTTTAAAACTTAACGTTAAGTTTTTAACGGATACTAAAGTGAAACAAAAACTAAACATTAAGTATGATTTTTGAAAAAAAAAAGTTTAGATGCTAATACATATTAAAATTGATAGTTTAAGTACTAAACACATAATTTACCCTAAAATTAAAATTGAGTCTTTTTTGCCATGAAACAGGGACTATAGATTAAATAATTTGTGCAGATCACAACAGTAGACCCAACATAAAAAAATGAATAAAGATTATACTTTGGAAAAAGTACATCCATAATCGAAGTATGAATGAAATATGATTAGTTTAATGCTTCATGCAAACTTCTAGATTTATGAGATCATAGAAAAGTCTGAAAAACCTATAATTTCGAACTTCATTGTCTTCCATAGATCAAAGGGTAATAATTAATTAATCAATTTAATTAAAATTTAATAGAAAACGGAAAAGAGAAATAAACGGAAAGTTATGTTGTATGGAGTCTAATTTAAATAAGAGAAAATCGACTCAGTGACCAAAAAAAAGTTATAATATACGATTTTAACCAACTTTTTTTGGATTTGCGAAAATGACCAACAAAATCGCAACGCGAAATAAAAATCGCAACGCGATTTAGAAAATCGCAACGTTGAAAAGAAAATCGCAACGGTCAAAAGAAAATCGCAACGCGATATTCCAAGAATCGCAATGCGATTAAGAGAATCGCAACGCGATCTTCCAAGAATCGCAATGCGATTCAGAAAATCGCAACGCGATTCCAAGAATCGCAACGCGATTAAGAAAATCGCAACGCGATTCCAAGAATCGCAACGCGATTAAGAAAATCGCAACGCGATTCCAAGAATCGCAACGCGATTCAGAAAATCGCAACGCGATTCAGAAAGAAAATCGCAACGCGATTAAGAAAATGGGTAAATTCTTTCAAAAGCTATTGTATTTGTTTCTTTCTTAAGAATTTTCTCTAAAAAGATAGTATCCGCGCGGACGTGTCGAAGACACGTATTACCACGACCACGACCACGACCACGACCACGACCACGACCACGACCACGACCACGACCACGACCACGACCACGACCCGAGACGAGACGAGACGGCGGCGGCGGCGCGCGAGAGTCCCCCTTGTTCTCTTTCACTCAACAAGGAAATGGGAAATCCAAGCCTTAAATACTCTTCCCAATAGTGTTTCCAATACTATGTGGGATTGAGCATTACTCAACACTTCAAAGAAAATATAGCAATTTTTGTAGCATGTTTCCCGCTTAATCCATATTTAAAAATATTAAAACATTTTATCATATTAAAACTATATGTATAAGTTTGAATTGAAATGTAGATATCTACAACTCTTTTAATTCTCTTGATAAAATGTTTTAATATTTTTAGATATGGATTAAGTGGGAAAATACTACAAAAATTGCTATATTTTCTTTGAAGTGTTGAGTAATGCTCAATCCCACATAGTATTGGAAACACTATTGGGAAGTGTATTTAAGGCTTGGATTTCCCATTTCCTTGTTGAGTGAAAGAGAACAAGGGGGACTCTCGCGCGCCGCCGCCGCCGTCTCGTCTCGTCTCGGGTCGTGGTCGTGGTCGTGGTCGTGGTCGTGGTCGTGGTCGTGGTCGTGGTCGTGGTCGTGGTCGTGGTCGTGGTCGTGGTCGTGGTCGTGGTCGTGGTCGTGGTCGTGGTCGTGGTAATACGTGTTCGTGGTCGTGGTCGTGGTAATACGTGTCTTCGACACGTCCGCGCGGATACTATCTTTTTAGAGAAAATTCTTAAGAAAGAAACAAATACAATAGCTTTTGAAAGAATTTACTCATTTTCTTAATCGCGTTGCGATTCTTGGAATCGCGTTGCGATTCTTGGAATCGCGTTGCGATTTTCTTAATCGCGTTGCGATTCTTGGAATCGCGTTGCGATTTTCTTAATCGCGTTGCGATTCTTGGAATCGCGTTGCGATTTTCTGAATCGCATTGCGATTCTTGGAAGATCGCGTTGCGATTCTCTTAATCGCATTGCGATTCTTGGAATATCGCGTTGCGATTTTCTTTTGACCGTTGCGATTTTCTTTTCAACGTTGCGATTTTCTAAATCGCGTTGCGATTTTTATTTCGCGTTGCGATTTTGTTGGTCATTTTCGCAAATCCAAAAAAAGTTGGTTAAAATCGTATATTATAACTTTTTTTTGGTCACTGAGGCGATTTTCTCTTTAAATAACAACAGCAAGAAATAGGCACAACTGGAAATTTATAAAAATTATATTATTTTCGGTAGAATGTAATCAGGGCCGGCCCTGGGCCAGGTAGGAGGGGCGGCTGCCCAGGGCCCACAAAATAAATTTTTTTTAGTACAATATTTTTTTTATTTTTCTGATAATAAATTAAAAAATTGTAAAATAAAATAGAAACATTTAATTTTCATTTTATTTTAGTATTTGTCGTTAAAAACTTAACTCGTTTAGTACCTAACTATCAGTTTTAGTTTGTTTTAGTATCTAAATTTTAAAAAAATAAATAAATAAAACTTAACGTTAAATTTTGAATGTGTACTAAAATGAAATAAAAAGACTAAAGTTTTTAATGACGAGTACTAAAATGAAATAAAAACTAAACTTTACGTATAGTTTTGAAAAAATTGAAAGCTTAGGTACTAAAACAGACCAAAACTGATAATTTAGGTACTAAACACGTAATTTACTCAATAAAATAATGGGGCCTATGAATTTATTAAGGTGTGAATTATCTTTATTGAATTTTATATTAACGTTAATAAATTATTCTTCCATAAAATTATAATTTAATATTTCTTTCTCAAAATTCAAAAATAAAAAAATAAAAAATTCAATTGAACTATTTAATTTTGGTCTTTCCAAATTCCCACTATCAATTCACCAAATCTCTTTACCGATTTTTCATATCAATAAAAAAATTATTAACATTATTTTTTTCAAAACTTAATGAGAAGAAAAAATTTAAGTATAATTAGCATGATTCTTTTCTTTTTCATGTTTCACGATTCATCTTAAAATTATTATTCTCATTTTTTAATTTATCATATTTCTCTCACACGTAAAGTCATAATTGTTTATTATCAATTATGGTGCTTGAATCATATTGAAGATTGTTCTTAAAATTTTAGGTAGACCACATTTTCAAATTCTTTCTTTTAATTTTATATATTTTCAAATTCTAGATAAGATCGAATATAATATTTTTTTTATAATTATTTGTATTATTAAATATATTTTTGACATCTTTTATATTGTAATGAATTACTATTTTTTAATTTAATAAAAAAATCTAATAAAAATTTTAAATTACATATTTCTTAATTTTTTTATATTAGGGGCTAATTTTTTATTTTCGGCCTGAACCTAAAAATAGTCATGACTGATCTTAAATGTAATTTAAAATGTTAATTTTTTAATATTTTTAGTTGAACTGAAAATATTACGATAAATGTAACATTTTCTGTTAGCCAACCAAAAATGTTATTAAAAATATGTGCTGTCAAAAATATTAAAAAAATTAACATTTTACGTTATTTTGTTAGCCAACCAAAAATGTTATTAAGAATACGTGCTACCAAAAAATATTAAAAAATTAACATTTTAATTTACGTCCATCGTTATTTAATTTTAAATTAGACTCTCTTCTCTTAGAAATTCCTAAACCAAGGGGAAAGAAACAAACGAAGCCAAAACCAAGAACCTGAAATCTGCAGACGTAGTAATCTTCACCAAAGACAGCTCTGAGAGTTTCAAGAGGTTTCCCATCTGGGTTCCTAGGATGGAACATGACACTCATGTTAACCAAAGCCTTAACCCTGTCTGGTCTAAACAGGCACAACCACCAAGCGATGAGCGCACCCCAGTCATGCCCGACAACAAAGACCTTGTCCTGGTCGCCGGAAACGACATCCAACAGAGCAATGAGATCCCCCACCACGTTCAGATACGTGTAGCTCTTGGCATCATCGGGTGCATCGGTTTCCCCATACCCACGCAGGTCAGGGGCCAGAGCTCTGTACCCGAGCGAGGCGAAAGCATTGATTTGATGACGCCACGAATACCAAAGCTCTGGGAACCCGTGGAGGAAAAGAATCACTGGGCCTTTCCCTTTCTCGGCAACGTGCATGTTTATGCCATTGGCTTTGATTATCCTGTGCTCTATGTTCCCCTCCACTTCTGGTCGGAAATTAGTGAACGTGGGGTTGACGGCAGTTGCGTTTACGATTGGCCTACAGAAAAATGCACGCTTTGTTGTGGAGAGGTTGGATTTGGCGTTAAAGCCTATAGAATGAGCGTAAAGATGCCTAAAACTATCTATTGCCTTGATCCATCTCATCTTTTGAACCAATGGAAGGTCGACCTAAGATCTATGCTTCTTCAGTTTAAAGACAGCCCCTAGGAACCTAAGATATATGATTCTTCGTTTTAAAGAGAGCCCTTAGGTTTAGGTGAGAACCGTGAAAGTAAACGCCTCTCGAGAAAAAAATAAAGGGATAAAAACAGTATTAACATACCACCAATTCATATCATTTAATGAGATGAAGTATTAGATTTTTTAAATAAGATTAATGATTTAAACTCTGACGTTTTTGAATGGATCACCCCATACTAATAAATATTGGATTGAATTTTGATGTTTAGGGCTATTCATGAACGGTTAATCGTATCATTTACGGTCGGTTAATGGTTACGATATTTTTTTTAACCGTAACCTAACCATTAAGAATCGGTTAACGTTAGTTTTAACACATACTTACACCGGAATAAGTATGTACATATCCCAAAAAGTATAACACTTAACACATATTTATACCGGATTAATTATGTGCATTTCTCAATATAATTATAAATTTAATTTATTAACGGTTAACCGTTGGTTAACTATTTATCAAAATTCGTAACCGTAACCTTAATTGTTAACCATCATTTTTAACAATTCGGTTAAACGAAATTGTTTAACAGTTCAGTTAATTAACCTATTAAATATAACAATTATACTGGTTAACTATTAGATTTTTTTTAAATACCCTATTGGTGGTTATCTTAAAATTGTAATTTCTCTCTACTAATAAAAAAAGATTAGTTAGAGAAATGGAGATACTTTTATATTTATAGGTCAAAGTTAACAACTTTAATTTATTTTATTTTATTTTAGTATCAACTTGTAAAAAAATAAGTACTAAATATTTTTTCATAAATAATCATTTAGTGAAATTTGGGTACTTTTATGAAATTTACCATTTTATTTTATTATAGCGTTTTTATAAAATTTTATTAGTCTTTGTACTTTTAATTTTTTTAATTTAATTATAAAAATGTTGAAAATAATGAAAATAGAATTGAAGTAAAGTCATTCACTATTACTGACAACTTTATTAAATTCAATTTCATTTGCCGACGATTTTACCTGTACTATAGAAACATCATTATTTTCATGATTAATCCATATCATTTCCAAATTACTAATTTTTTCTAACATCTATTTCCCCCAATAATATTATAATAGATTATAATTACTTGTGTTCATTCATAGTTTATAATTATATCTTCTAATAATATTATTTTTAAATTTCAAATTTATATTATCTCCTTAATAGTATAGATTTCTAACAATGTTAATGGTTTAAAGTATGATATCATATTAATAATAGTTAGTGGTGGAATACAAGAGGGACTAGTGGGCCATGACCCTCCAAAATTTAAAATTTTATAATTTAGACCTTTAAATTTTTTTAAAAATTTAATTTGACTCCTTCAAAAATTTTAGAAATTCAGATTTTACTTAAAAAATTTTAATGTTCTTAATTAATTCCTCTCCCATAATTTTAAAAATTCTCATTAAGCCTCTTAAAATTTAAAAAATTTTAGTTAGACCCTAATTTTTTATAATAAAATGTAAACTAAGTCCTTCAAAAATTTTAAATTAAACCTCTAAAATTTTTAAAGTTTTAAATTGACCCCCTCAAGCTCTACCATCAAGTTTCGCCATTAGTAATAATACATAGATTAAATTATATAAAGTTAAAATATATAAATCAAATTAGAAAAATACATATCTTAATTATTAAAATGCAATTGTAAATATATTTACGAATAAGAATAATGTTATCGACTATTATTTACATCTTGATTTAAGATGTGATTTTCTTCTTTATTTTGTGGCTTTACACAATTATAATAATATTAATTTAATTAAACTAGTTTACGTAGCTAAAAACACATGAAAAAAGCAGCCAACGTGATGCATGAAAAGGAAAAAAGAAAGCTCAAAAGGACGGTCCAATAATTGTGTGACTTTAAAGTAGAGGACATATAACTTAACAGACTAACAGCAAAGCAATGAGTTTATATTCAAATAAGTTATATCAAAGACTGGAAAAGTATAAAAGCAAACATGAAGAATACTGCTTCCCATTAACAAAAGAAAAAAAAATACGATTTCAATTTGTCTTCTGTTAATAACATAGTTGTCATCTTTCAACAGTATCGTCCTCAAAGATGTGTAGATATTCTGTTACTTCTTAAAATAAAATTCTTAAAATATTTTATAATAAAAATTAATTTATCAAATTTAAAATTACGAGAGATCTATGAGATCATTTTAGCAAAATTCATTATAGAAAATGATTAAAGATATTATCAAAATATTTTTTTGTAATTTTTCCGCCACTTTCTTGAGAACTAAATGGAAAGTTTGTTTTACTTTCGAACAAAAATGTCAATAGAGCACAAAAATTAAATATGGATGGGCTTAAATGACATTCATGCCTCCAAATTTTTAGGCCATGTGACATGTCACAAGCCACATTTACACATGAACGTACTCATCTATCAATTTTGATTATTATTAAATATAATTAAATTCATAATTAGAATAAATTTTAAATCAAAATAAAATTTAAAAGCAACACTCGCATATTTTACACAAAATAAAAAATAAACCTAAATATTTGAAATTACATAACATCGACCTTTACTAATTTTATCAGAGTTTCATAGTTTAATAGTACTTTGTTTAAAACCTCGATTATGTGTCATGGTAAATATTCTTTGATTGTGATACACGTTTTATTAGATTACGTTGTAGGCAAGGAATATATGATAAGATGTCTTTATTTGGACCATCATACCATGCCTTTACAAGTTAAGAATTATGGATGTCATTTATTAGTGGAATATTTAACTTTTTAACTTTTGAAATTAAGAGTCAAAACTCTAATAATATATAGTATTTAATAGTTGTAAACTCATAGAACGTAGAACACATCAAGCGATTTCACTACTAAAAGAAAATGTTGTTTTTTCCCTCTAAAAGTCTTAAGTTTAAGTAGTTGTATTTGTAGGGTATGTGTAGATTGACATTTAGTTAAAAAATTTCTAAACAAATATTACTTTATAATCACCTCATATTATTTTAAAAAACATATAATGTGAGAATGATATATTTAAAATATCACATCATAAATAATATAAGTTTATAACATGTTTTATTTTTCTAATATGAGAAAATATAAATGTTTATGTTTAAGAGGAAACTTTATAACGTATATGTCTAAATAGATATAAATAATACAGTTTAAAAGATAAACATCATAATTCCACTACATGTCACAATTTTCCACCCCACAAACACAAAAAGAAGTTCGAGGATTTATGGGGAGATTAAATTACATTGCTCAGTTTATCTCACAATTTACCGAGAAATGTGACCCCATTTTTTTCCTTCTCCACAAAAATAACTCAGATGTATGGAGTGATGATTGTCAAGAAACTTTTGAAATAGTCAAACGATATTTGTCGAATACTCCAATCTTAGTGCATCTATTTCAGGAAAACCATTAACTCTCTACTTGTCAGTCTTTGATAACTCGATGGGGGTGTGTACTAGGGCAGCACGACCAAACTGAGAAGAAATAGAGAGTAATTTACTATCTCAACAGAAAGTTTACTGAGTGTGAAGCAAGGTACTCATCGATCGACAAGTTGTGCTATGCTTTGGTTTGGGCTACTCGGAGGCTCATGCAATATATGTTATATCACACCATTTGGTTATCTCCAAACTTGACCCTTTGAAATATCTGATGGGTGTACCTACTCTATCTGGAAGATTGACTCGCTGACAGATTCTATTGTCAGAGTTTGACATCCAATATGTGAGCCAAAAAAGCAGTTAATGGGAATGCTATAACATATTTTTATTACAAGCAGGGCTTCTAAAGAATATGAGCCACTGAGTTTTGATTTCCCAGATGAAGACTTAATGGCTATTTTGGTACAAGAAATGATTACTTCCAGCAGTGAACATTGAAAATTGAACTTTGATGGTGCTTCAAATGCCTTGGGGCATGGAATTGGAGCAATTATGGTCTCACCTAGTGGAGAACAATATCCTTTCACCAGTCGATTGAATTTGGAGTGTACAAACAACATGGCTGAATATGAAGCTTGTATCTTGGGTCTTAGAGCCGCCATTGAGCGCAAGGTAAAGACACTCAAAGTATACGGGGATTTAGCTCTAGTAATTTATCAACTCAGGGGTGAGTGGGAAACAAAAGATCCCAAACTAGTGGAATATCGTAAATTGGTCATGAAGCTTATCGAAGAATTTGAAGAAGTGGCATTCAAATACCTCCTCAGAGAAGAAAATCAAATAGAAGATGCTCTAGTCACTTTGACATCCGCCTTCAAAGTGAATGAACAGTCAAACATGATGCCCATTGAGATGCAGGCTTATAAGTATCTGGCCCATTGCTAAAGAAATTTCCATTTGCTCTGTTTGCTTATCGAACTTCAGTGCGGACGTCAACTGGGGCAACTCCATTTTCTTTAGCCTATGGGATGGAAGCCGTATTACCCATTTAGGTAGAAATTCCCTCACTTCGAGTTTTGTCAGAAATAAAGCTAGATGAGGCAGAATGGTTACAAGCCAGATATGACCAATTGAATTTGATCAAAGAAAAGAGATTGAAAGCCATTTTTCATGGTCATATATACCAGAGGCGCATGATACGAGTACACGATAAGAAAGTTTGGCCCCAAGAGTTTTACGAGGGAGACCTGGTGCTTAGAAGGATCCTATCTATTTAAAAGGATTTTTGAGGAAAATAAATGCCAAATTGGGAAGGACCTTATATTATGAAGAAAACCTTTTCTGGAGAAGCCTTGATCCCCACCGAGATGGATGGACCAGAGTTACCTAACCCTGTGAACTCCGACGCTGTCAAGAGATATTTTTCCTGTAAAAAGAGAGAAAAAAATAAAATAAGAAAAAAAAAGAAATAAGAAGAAAAGAAAAAAGAAAAAAATAAATAAAAGAGGGGTTCACGATAAAAATCCGTAAAGTAATTCTTGAAACCAAATGAGGCATCAAGTTGAAAACCCGTAAAGCGCGGCTTGAGTCTTGTTTAAATTCAAGATTCATACATGGTAGAGGTCTTGAATTGACAGTGAAATCTTTGGGTTTAATCAGTAACGTCAAATGAAGGTTAGAGTCGGGACTGAAGACTGAATAGGTCATGTTTTAAACAACTAGAAAAGAAATTGAATGCAGATGAGATTTAGTTCCGATTTTTGGCATTTAGTATCTGGAGATTTGGTAATCTAGAGGGAACTTCACACCCTTAAACCTTGTCACAATTCTCAAGATCCCTTCAATAGAAGCTATAATTAAGTCAATCCACAGCGTGCCGGTTCAAAAGCATCCTTACTATTAATGTCTGGGGCACCTACTTTATTCTCTTTTATTCTTTCCAGTTGAAAGTTTGTCATGTATTTACCCAAAATCTCTTTACACTTATATAAATAAAATAAAAAATTTCTTTTTCTAGTTGACATTCTTTTGCAAGCATCTTAAATTGAAATTAAATACATGTAGTTTAACTTGAAAAGTATTAGATCATCGTGTATTATTATGCAAAAAATTCTAGAAAAGCGCAGGTGTTCTGAAGCTAACAATGGTTTTAGCATGAGGCTTGCATAATGATGGGCTATAGGAAATTAAAACCTTGGGGTACATAGAAAGTTTCAGCAGGTTGGGGATAATCCAAGACGCCTGTCACTGATCAAGTAGCTGGTCATGAATATTGTTCGGTTTCAAGAAGGAAGTCAACGAAGGTCATGTCCAACCAAAGAGTATTTGATCAAGATTGTCAACTGCAGTGAACCGGTTGTGATTTCTACACCCATGATTAGACCGAGTCACAAAACGACCAACGAAAGAGAGTTCTCATTCGAAAAAATACACTAAATTTGCATTACTGCACACAATTTAGGCATAAATAGGATCATGACATTCATAAAATGCATGATGATGATAAATGAAATTGAGAACTTACATTTCTTCTAAAAGAAAGCTGAAGGTTGAAGATGTTGAAACCTCAAGATAAGAGTAACTAATTCAAAGTCTCAAAAAGGGAGAGGTTCAAATGATACTTGAGTTAAGGCATATTCCCATAGTTGGTGGCTGCGAGACAAGTTTTCACAAGAGAAATAGATTTTCAAAGATTATTCCAGAGTCTAAACCTTCGGGCATGATGTTTCAAATTCTCAAATATACGCTAACAATTGGTAATGTATAATTTTCAGATTCGATCTTATTAAAGTCAAAATAAGTGGATCGATCCCGGTTCAGTTGTTCCTAAAGAGTGGTGGAGTGAACCAAATTCCTTTAAAAGATTTGGTTTTCTATAAAGATTAGTGGAACATATCATCTTTTTTCTCAGATTTGGTCTACCTGAATAACAACAAAGCAAATCAAGTTCGATTCAATCTTCCGTGAAGAGTAGCAAAGTGGATCAAAACTTTTCGAGTTTGATCTACCCTAAAGAGTAGTGGAGCAGATCCTCATTCCTTTTTGGTCTCCCTGAGCAGTGAAACAATCAAGTTCGATTCAATATTCCCTGAAGAGCAACGAAGTAGATCAAAACTTTTCGAGTCTGATCTCCCCTAAAGAGTAGTGGAGCATATCCTCATTCCCTTTTGGTTATCATAAAGAGCAATAAAGCAAATCAAGTTCGATTTAATCTTCCCTGAAGAACAGCGAAGTGAATTAAATTTTTTCGGGATTTGATTACCTGAAAAAGTGGAGCAGATCAAATCGGACTTACCCTGAAGTGGCAGTAAAGTGGATTAACCTTTCTATTTCCTCATAACCGAACAAATATGATAATCCTTTGATATTTGTTCTTTTCTCATTGCACGAAAATGAGAAAAGAGGGGCAATTATAGATACTCATTTTGTTTAGGGGTTTCATTCGAATTTCATTTGGGTTTATATATTATATAATTATAGTGTATATATACGTATGTGCTTAATTATATATAGGCTACTTATTAATAATCATTTATATTAGTTATGCGTGGTTGCATGTATATATATTATGGATGTATGTGATTGTTATACGTATGAATATATATATATATATATATTATTAAATAAGAAAGTCGAATATGCATATATAAATATTATTAGACTATTGTCTATTAATTTTACAAGCCCAAAAATTAATTACATTGAAACCCAGACCAATCATATGGGAGAAGTGGCCCAAGTGACAGTCAAAGCTCAACCCATCAACTATAAGCTCGTTCATACAAAACTTAGCCAAGCCCAAAACCTTATTCGGCCCAATAGTGAATAAGGGTTTGGAAAACCTAATCTCCCACAACATCAGAAGAAGTCGTCATCGTCGATAGTATGTCATCTGACATTTAACCTTCCCCGTCGGCTCCACGCACCCAAGATGATCTACTTGTACGTGCCCTCTCGTTGGTTCCCCATGCTTACTGTCATCACCAAGTGCGTAATTCTCGCTGGTCACAAACTAGAACATGGGTGCCTAAGGGTTAAAATTTTTACCCCTTTATTCTACTGCCATCATCGTCGTCCCTGTCAGACAGTGTTCTCGTCATTTTTCCTCCTCTCGTCATGCCTGAAAAGAAAAAAATGGAAAAGTAAAACTTTTCCTTCTGTACCATCTAGGGCTGTAAATGAGATGAGACAGATCGTGAGCTACTCGAGATCGACTCGATCTTGGCTCGATAAATACTCGGATCGAATGGACTCGACTCGAGCTCGAACTCGACTCGAGTTCTTAACGAGCCGAAACGAGCTACTCGATACTCGACTCGAAAAGCTCGTCAACAGCTCGAAAAAATGTTATATTATAATTTTAGATTTTTTTAAAATTACATTATTAAAAATATATTAAAAATACATTATTGATTAATAAAAATTCTTGAATGAAAATGGTTAAAAATTATTTTTGAATAAATTTTCTTATATTTATTTTAAATTAATAAAAAAATTATTTATCTAATGACAAATATTTAATATATTTCTAATGATAATATTTGTAATAACTAATTTTTAAAATTGTTGTTATATTTTGAGGTTTCGAGTTCAAATATCATAAATATCAAGGGTTTGAGCATTTAATATTAAGATATTATATTGTACTTACATCATAACTAATTTTTTATTTGATAATAAATATAATATAATAAAAAATATGATTCAATTTAAATATTAATAATTTAAAAAATATCAAAACAAGTATACTCTCTCTCCTTTCACTAAGTCATCTCATTCCTTCTAATTATGTTATAAGGTTTAGACTTTAGAGTTTATGTGTTATGATTTAAGATTTAGAGTTTAGGGTTTATGGTTTAGAGTTTTTGTGATAGGATTTAAGGTTTATAGTTTAAGGTTTAGGTTTAGGTATTAGGTATTAGGGGTTAGGGTATAGGGTTTATGTTATATGATTTAAGGTTTATAGTTTATGGTTTTAGGGTTTATGTGTTAGGGTTTAGAGTTTAGAGTTTATGTGATATGATTTAAGGTTTAGAGTTTAGGGTTTAGGGTTTATGTGTTAGGGTTAGTGTTTAAGGTTTAGATTTAAGTTTGCGCATGAAGGTAACATACAAATTATGAAAAAGATGTTATGTGACTCCTAAATAAATCATTCACATACTTATACATAAACATATCAACATGAAAAATAAATATACACAACTAATTAAAGAAAACAATCCTAAACAGAGACTAAAATAAATATACAAAATTGGAATTAAACCAATGACTTAAATACAAAATGCGCATAAACTATAGGGTCTTATGTGCAGTTGATCCTATTCGGTTTAAGCTAAAATAATTTGAAAAATAACATAAATGACACCTGAACATTTAAAACAAATAAGAAAATTTAAACAAATGTGATTGAAATACAAAAATTAAAATATAACATACCAAACTATAAATTTATTAAACATGCATATACATATTAAACTAATGACTAAATTTAAATAAACGTAAAATTTAACATACAAATCATGAATTAAATTATGGATTTACAAAATGGTGCTCAAGTTTGGGGGATTATAAATTAATTTACCAAAATAATTAATATGAAACCTAAATTTAACTAAACCTAAACTAAACTCACGCACACAAAATACCAAACACAGCCGCACAACCCCTTTATTCTCCAACAGCCTCTCTCGGTAGCTCTCTCAATCTCATCTCTCCCTCTCACGCACACACGGCGCCACTCTCAACATGATGGTCCTCTTATTCTCCGGCGAAGACCCTAATACAATAGGGTAAACCAGATCAAAAACTTCTACAAAAGCAAAACCCCATGGTTGGGCACTAGGAAAGCTCATGGAGATGGGTTCGGGCTCTTTGACTGAGTCAGGTGGTTCTGCCACCAACTCTTCCGCCGAGTCACTCAACGAATTCAACACCGGGAAAAAGATCTCCTTTTTCGCGGCCGCATCCACCACTGCAATCATGGGGACATCGTCCAAGTCCGGTGAAGGGTCTTCAAGCTCATCCGGGTCGGGTAGGAAGGGCAGGGCTAGTGGAATGGTGCAAGGGGCTTAGCCTCCAAGGTGTCAAGTAGAAGGGTGTAAAGTGGATCTAAGCGATGCTAAGGCTTACTCTCTTCTGTCAAATCGAACATGGGGCTCTAGAAACTAGGCCTCAAGTTTTCGGGGTAAGTGGTGTGATAAGCGAAGGGTCCTCTGCGGCTCAACCAACACCTCATGGTGTGATTGTGAACCCTTATTCAAATGCCTCTTGGGTTATTATATTGTATCATATCATTTAAAGCTCTGGGTTGCTAAAGTTATTCCTGCCACAGGTCTTTTGTTCACTGGATTGAATTTGTGAAACATTTTTATGATCCTTAGAATCGTGTCTTTGCAGAGAGATTGAATCTTAAAACAACTAATGAGTACAACTATCTAGGCCAGAGTGAGTGCTTGGTGATTAATGGTGTTAATGATGCTCAGAAATTCCAAAAGCTTACGGTAAATTCAAAAGACTATATTTAATGTACCATCAATAATGTAGCAATTTTTTTAACCGCTTAATTTGTCTCATTGGCCTTTAAGCAATATTTTCTGCATTTTTGCAGGAAGCCATGAACATTGTTCAAATTTGCAAAGAAGAGCAAGAGCAAGCATTTGCAATGCTTGCTGTAGTTTTATGGTTGGGAAATATATCATTTCAAGTAATTGACAAAGAAAATCATGTGGAGGCATCTGCCGATGAAGGTATGTGTGCTCTGAAGACCTCATCATCCATGATTTTCGTCATCATCATTTGTCTTATGCCTGCTAAAATAACTTGTTTTGTTGAATCTGTTTTAAGTTAAATCTTTAGTTAGCATTTGTTTTTCATGTAAGTGCTTGTTGTTATTATGTTGTCTTTATAAGATGCTTATTTATATGAGATCTTATTCCTTGTTGCAGCTTTAACCAGTGCTACCAGCCTGATGGGTTTTGCTCCAGATGAACTAATGCAAGCTGTATCTACGCATAGAATCCGAGTTGGCAGGGATATTATTTGTAAAAAATTGACATTGCAACAGGTTTGTGCAGTTTTTGTTAACGCAACTATTCTTTCTCAATCCTCTCAAAAGTCACTTTCTATATTTGCTGTTATGCGTGCATTGACATCATGATAATCATTAGTTAATTTGTAATATAGGCACAGTTGGCACAGTTGTTTGCTCTTGGTGGATGCATTGGTTTCGGTGGATGGCCGACCAGCATGGGTCTTCCTCAGTGGGTTCACGTGGGTGGTGCACTGTCTCGGGCTTCCTCCTGGTGGATTTGCACCATATGTTAATAGAATAAACATGAGTAATAACAATAGTAATAATTATTATAAAAAAACTTCAAAGCTTATATTAATTATCCTAAATTTCTTGTAATTGTATTTTTATTTTTTTAGATTTTTTATATTTCATACATTCATATTATAATGTATTGGTGATGGTTGATTAAAGGGAAAATTATTTATATATTTTAAATGTTATATAATATTTTTGTAGGTTCGAGTTCGAGCTTGAATCGAGTTCGAGCTTGAATCGAGTTCGAGCTTGAATCGAGCTCGAGCTTGAATCGAGCTCGAGCTTGAATCGAGCTCAAATTCAAGTTTGAGTTCGAGCTTGAATCGAGCTCAAAATCGAGCTTCAATCGAGCTAGAGTCTCGAGCTTCAATCGAGTTCTTGAATTTTTTTAGTTCGAGCCTTTTCGAGTTCGATTCGAGTTTCAATATTATCTTTCGAGTTCGAGTCGAGCTTAAAAATTTTAGGCTCGCGAGTTTTCGAGTCGAGTCGAGCCTACATTTAAAGTTTTCGAGTCAAGCTCGGCAATACTCGAGCTCGACTCGGCTCGTTTACACCCCTAGTACCATCAACCCATATATATTAGCAACATCAATAAACAAAAGGGGGATACCCAAGAGATCTGGAAAAAAAGAGAAAAATCAAATACACATAAGGAAAACTTTTGGAGAAGAGAAAACTGAAAAAAAGAAAGAAAATACAAAGGGAGAGAAGAGAAGCTTACCGTACTTCATCGCTCACGATAAGCCAAAAGTTGCCGGAAAATCGTTTCCCTGAAGGTTAATCTCTAGATCTAGGACGATCGATGAACTTCTAGAATTGAAAGGGCTCGGATTTAGGTTTAGGAAGAGGAAGGGATCCTTTTTAGGCTTTAGTATGAATAATGGCCACATCATACGGTCGTTAGAGGTGTTTGCTCTCTCAGTGAAGGGTAGAGAGAAGAGAAGGCAGAGGAAATTTCTTTCCTCTTTATGCAAAAAACAAAATGAGAGAATGGGAAAGTAGGCCGTTTATGGCCTTGATATGAGGCTTATATATCAAGGGCCATCTGATGACGTTTTGGGGAGGGAAGGGTGTGCGTTTTAGTGCGTGGGTAAACCTTTTCCGAATCCTTCAAACTTTGTAACCTTTCGGTTTAGTAACTAAATGAAGTTTCGTTTCTTTTTATTTCAAGCATGTTAATTTATCTGTATTATATTTTAGTCCCTTATCCTTGTTTTACCACTATTTTCTTTTATTTTACATTATGCACTTTATTTTTAATAATATCCATCTTAGCCCCATGATGTTTAGGGCTTATTTTCATTTTTAGTCCTTATATCACAAGATTTTTACATACTAATACTTGTTCTTTACCATACTTGTCTTTAGGACCTCAAAGTTATCATTTTCAATCCCCGTTTTTTTAAGGTTTATTTTGCCATATTTGATTTTTACATCATATGTATATACATGCTAGGCATAATATTTTTATATGCTGCGTAATATACATATATATCTATAGCATTTTTAATACATATTATTTGTATAGTTTATAATTTTAATAATATATGTTTATAATATTAAATATCAATTTTGAAAGTAGATACACTTTTTTATTAAGGTAATATTATTTTGTAAGGAGAATCCATGAAAACATGCCTTAACTGACTAGGAGTGTGCTTCCAAGGGTTGCTTGTACTAAATGATATTCCTTTTTGCATTCAAATATTTTTAGTATATTAAATATATGTATTTTTATTTAAAAATGGGTAATAATCTTTTGTATGGATAACCCATAAAATCGCGCCTTAACTTACAAGGAGTATGTTTTGGAGGATTGCCAGTACGAGATAATACCCTTTTTAAATTTTTTATAGGATCATTATTTAAATGTATATTCTAATTTGCAAATGTCAATATTCAGATGACATATAATCGTTTAGGCACCGATTTTGGGCATTGTGGGGTGTTAATCCTTCCCCACGCGTAATCGACTCCTGAACCCTTTTCAAAATGAGTTTCAGGTTAAACACATATCACTTTTTATCTTTTAAAATTATTTTTCTTAAAATTATTTTAAAGGATATTTTTTAGGTATTCGACCTACCTAATCCAATGGTCGATGGAGACTCCAAATTTATTTATTTTCACATTTATTTTAAAACCCAATATTTTTAAATTAAGTTGGATCGCTCCTCGCCATAACCCTAAAAAGCTTAAGAACTATTCCGACATTAGTAAGAGACTCAAACAACATGAGAATAATATTGAGCATATGACTAACATGAATGTTTGGAGTGAATTAAGAGTGAGTTAAAAATTAATCAAACATGATAAAGATTATGGTAAGGAATTTCAAAGTAGAAAGAACATTGGAGACAAATTTTAATAAGAATAATTTGTGTTGTTAAATGTCTTGCGAAAAATAATTTAATTTTAGGATCTAGTGAGAAAATTTACAATGATAGTAATGTAAATTTTTTGAGTTTAATTAAAATGATTGCTGAATTTGAAATGTAAGACTATATTAGACGTATTCAAAATGAAAATATTCATAATCATTATATTGTTCTTAAAATTCTAAATGAACTAATCTCTCTCTTGACCCATAGTATTAGAACTTATATTCTAAAGATCATCCAGAAGGTAAAGTATTTCTCTGTTATTCTTAATTGTACCCTTGTATGCCGTCAAGAACAAATGAATTTGATAGTGTGATTACTAAATATGCCAAGCAACAAAATAAAAGTAGAGGAATAATTAGAATTCTTGAAAGTGGATGATACATCTAGATCGAGACTTTTTAATGAAGTAGTAAATACATTGCAATCTCTTGAGTTGAATGTTGATGATGTGAGAGACCAAGGATATGATAATAGTTCTAATATGAAAGAAAAATACCAAAGTGTTCAAAAGAAATTGCAAAAAATAAATGCTAGAGCTATATACAAGTCATGCGCTTGTCATAATCTTAATCTTTCTCTTTCTGATATGGCACATTCTAGTGTTAAAGTTCATTTTTTGGGATTGCGCAACATATATATTCATTGTTTGCAAGTTCTAAGGTGAAATTTTTTATATGATATTATTCTGGAAATTGTGAAATCTTTATCTAATATTCAATGGAAAAGTCAAATTAAAAGTGTCATTACTATTAGATGTCATGCTCCTAAAATAAAGTTAGCTTTGTTACAATTATATAAATCTTATGGTAATAATGCTAAAGCATAAGATTTGGTTAATTTCCTTCAAAGTTTTGAATTCTTACTTGGAATGATTATCTTATCTTGTATGATATTCTATTTTCTATGAACATGGTGAGTGAAAAATTGAAATCTAAATCAATGTTCATTAAAACTACTATAAAGGAGAGGGAAGATGTAATGTAATATTTTGACAACTATAGAAATGAGGGATTTGAAGCTAGTATAAATATTTCCAAAAGTCTTGCATTGGATATGAACATAGAGCCAACTTTTTTGATTAAGCATCATGTTTTAGGAAAAGACAATTTGATGAGAATGACCATGATAAAGAAATGCAATTACCAGAGGAGACTTTTAGAGTTAATTATTTTTTGGTTGTTGTTGATATGTCGATTGCTTATTTGAAAGATATATTTGAATTGTTAAAGATTTTCGAAAATATTTTTAGATTTTAATTGATTCTATAAGGATGAAGTCATTAGATGATGATAAATTAAGAGAGCATTGTGATAATTTTAAGATTATTTTTTCTTATAATAATTTGTCGGATGTTGATGCAGATAACTTTTTTTTCTTCTGAAATGATAATATTGCAATTAACTTTTCTAAATGTGTTCATGTTAGGGCTTAAATTCTTTAGTTTATTATAGTTGCAGTTGTTATCCTAATTTTTTAATTGATCACCGAATCCCATTGATAATGTGTATGACAGTAAAAAGAATCGAAATTAGGATAGGACAAAAAAATGAAACATTGAAACACATATTTGCTTAGGGCGTTTATCCCGAAAAATCACCTTTTCCATTTAATATTCTCGATCAGGTACCGTTCAAACTATATTTCCCGATCTAACACCCTTTGCAGGAAGGCGTGCCCCCTGCACCGTGCTTTACGCCATGTGGTCGAGGGCGCGCCTTACCAAATGTGTAAAAAACCTGAGTGCTAATTTTGTAAATATTTTTAAACGGGTGCCAAATACGTCATTAATTTTATTATGGTGATAATTGTGTAAAAACGTCAATATTTTGAATTGTACAGACACCCCCACACGGCACGGTTCCAGGTTGTGAACTGGCTGGGGTCTTGTCACAAGTTAATGAAGTGGGCAATGTGTATAGTGGTTGAGTTTATTAGTATTTTAGTGTCACAAGTTTATTTTTTATAATAATAATTTTTTTATAATTTTAAAAATTATAAGTTTCATATATTTTGAAAAAAATATTTTTCTTTTAAAATTAATTGTTTAAAAATATAAAAATATTAAAATAAACTTTTAATTACAATTAAGGGATTAAATGAATTATTATTCGTTAATTTTTATTTTTTAACAACATGTAATAATGCTTATTCATTTTTAATAAAATTATTTTTATTTTTGCATTAAAATTACACAATACGTATAATCTAGTATAGGAAAACTTTGAGGGTAAGTATTTTAAAATATGAATAATTTTATAAAAGTTTTATAATTAGTATTTCTTTTACAAAATGATGATGATGATGATAATAATAAATATTTTAAAATTTTAAAATTATAAATTTCATATATTTTTGAAAAAATTATTATCTTTTAAAATTAATTGTTTAAAAATATAAAAATATTAAAATAAACTTTTAATTACAATTGAGGGATCAAATGAATTATTATTTATTAATTTTTAATTTTTAACAACAATTAATAATGTTTATTCATTTTTAATAAAATTATTTAATTTTTTGCATTAAAATTACACAGTACATATGATCTAGTACATAAAAACTTTGAGGGTAAGTATTTTAAAATATAAATAATTTTATAAAAGTTTTATAACTAGTATTTCTGTAACCCCCTAGACCCGGCCTATGCGTTTCGACTAAGTCTAGTGGATCACATTCATGATTCTTAAAGACATTTTTCCGAAACCGTTATTCTATCAACGTAAAATCATATTTATAAATGACATTTATGAAATTATAATAAATTATACTATAAAAAAACAACTCATAATTATGAGAAAAATAACAAGTTAAATAAAACATGTCTTAAAAATCCAAATTTCAATAAACCAATATAAATTAGCAAAAGGAGTACTCATTATAAAATCCAATACTTTTAAAATAAGGCTCATGTTACCATAATAGAGTCAACTTAAAAGATAAAACATTACAATACGATATACTTCAAGAGATATGTTGATCCTCCAAGTGCTTGATCCGAGTATCTAACCAACAGTATCTGAAAGGGGAAAATATTTTCGAAAAGTGAGCTAGGCTCAGTGTGTCCCAATAGTACAATAAAATCATAGTAGGTACAATAAATGAGTAATAGTTCAGAAATTCATCATCAAACCATAATGAAGTTTAACTTTTGAAACTCCTAATTTAAAACCCTTATCCTGTACACCATCCGCAATTCCCCATAACTGCGTCCATAGGGCTTACCTTAAGCACACAGCAGAAAGGAAGCCAACCTAAAGATAGGCTTTAGGGCCTGT
Organism: Hibiscus syriacus; assembly: GCF_006381635.1. Classification (NCBI taxonomy): domain Eukaryota; kingdom Viridiplantae; phylum Streptophyta; class Magnoliopsida; order Malvales; family Malvaceae; genus Hibiscus; species Hibiscus syriacus. The sequence continues at coordinate 117,508 of NW_024062941.1, forward strand.
ATCCTTAAGTCCGTAAGTTCGTAGGGCTTACCCTAAGCACACAACAAAGGGAGCCAACCTAATGAAGCATCTTGAGGCCCGTGAGCCTACCCAAGAGTCACATTAGGTCCATAAGGTTTACCAACTTGATCAAAGATGTACCTCAGTAATGCAATCCAACCCAAAATCAGTATTTCAAAAATACTATTTATGCAGTAAGCAAAATTTCCATAATTCCATATTCAATATTATCATATACCAATGAAAACCAATAATCATATATCAGTCATATTCCATAAACCATCACCAGTAAATAGGTGGATTAATAAAACATTAAACCATAGCTTTCAATGTACCATATTTCAAAACATATAAAACAATCAAGTAGTACACAGGGAACACACCTCGACAATATGTTCAAATAGTAAATCTAGTGATTGTTGGCCTTTCTACGCTCTGCTACTGTTTTTGAACCTAATCCATAATAACACTATATTACTAATAGGTAACAAAATTAATTTCTGAAATCATAAAATTTAAGGGTCTTACGGGTGAATACTGGCACAGGCAGCTTAACTGATCTAGAGAAGTTGGGTCGAGCTGTCGAACAGTCAGGAGAGTCTCTTGTACCTTCAAACATTAATAATTTATCAGTCCCAAGTCTTACTCAACCATTGAAAGCTTAAACTCTTTAGTACATAAGCATTTTTTGGGTTTGACTATCAATTTGAAGGCTTTCGAGTCTGAATTTGACCAAACGGAGTGCGGAATCGGAATCAGGGCGTCGAACAACATAAAGTATGACTTTTCAAAAATTCAAATTCTTGGTTAAAATCAAAGTCAACGGGTTTGACTAATGATTTGGAGGCCTTCGAGTTCGAATTTGGCAAAACGGACTTCGGAAACGGATTCAGCACGTCGAAAACTTTCAGAATAGGTATACTCGAACAAAATCAAAGGTCGTTTAAAGCCGGTCAAAGTTATGGTCAAAGGGGTTCAATAGTCCATATTCGAAAATTATAAAAATATCACCTTTTTTTTAAAAATAATTACCAAAATATCACCATTTTAAAAATAATTACCAAAATATCATCATTTTACAAATAATTCCCAAAATGTCATTATTTTAAAAATAATTACCAAAATGTCACTGTTTTAAAAAATTTCCCCAAATGTCATCGTTTAAAAATAATTACCAGAATGTTACTTTTTTTAAAAAAAAAATTCCCAAAATGTCACTGGGTCGGTCAACGGGTCGTGTCTAGTCAGGCTGGTTCGGATCGGTCAGATCGGTTCAGACCGGTTTGGATCGGTCAAGCCGGTCAATATATATAAACCATCATTTCAAATCTTCCCCACGCGCAGGGCGCGTGAGACCACCTCCGGTCTCTGAAAATTCCTGCAAAAATTTCCAAAAATTCTTTTAAGCGATTTTGAGTCACTTATCAACCTCGGTTCAAATTTTTTGAACGGTGGAGAGCTCGATTTCACTTCGATCGGAACTTTGACCGCTCCACCTCCCTCATGCGCCGTCATCTATGGAGACAGGGAGGACACCGTCGGACTCGGAACGACACAAGGAACACGATGGTGCGGGAGGTGTCGAAAACCGATCAACGATCGGAGATGAATTTAAGATTTTCTCGGCGGTGGTGCTAAAAAAACGTCGAGACTTTAACTCGAAATTCACGTCGTTTGGCAGCGTTTCGCTATAATTGGTTTACTGGGTTTTGATCATGGGTTGAAGATTAACACGATTACGATCGGAAGTCGGACGGCGTCAGAATCGGGCTTGAAAGTAAGCGCACGGGAGGAGGAAATTTGAGAAACTATCTGTGTGTTTTCTGATTTCAAAATCAGAAAACACGTTTATAAAACCCAACCTGCCGACACTCCTTGGGTAAATTCAGGGCTTGGTCCCTGAATTTTCTTACTTCTAAAATGGCCTACAAGTTTTCAAAAATTTTAATTTAGTCACCAAATTTATCCAAATTACACCGATTTAAACATTTTTTTCTTCAAATTTTCCGGGTTGTTACAATTCTCCCCCTCTATAAGAAATTTCATCCTCAAAATTTACCTTATGGGAATAGTTGAGGAAACTGAGCCTCCATTGACTCCAATGTCTCCCAAGTAGCTTCAGAGGGGCTTCGATTACTCCATTGAACTTTTACCATTGGAATACGCCTATTCCGAAGAACTCTCTCATTTCTTTCTAAGATCTGAATGGGCTCCACCTCATATGACAAATCAGGTCTCAGCTCTACCTCTTCAACCTGAATAATGTGACCTGGATCTGAACGATATCGCCTCAACATTGATACATGAAAGACATAATGAATAAGACTGAGTTGTGAAGGCAACTCAAGCTGATATACAACAGGTTCTATCCTCTTCAAAATACGAAATGGTCCAATAAATCTTGGGCTCAATTTACCCTTACGCCCGAATCTCAATACTTTCTTCCAGGGTGAAACTTTTAAAAAGACCTGATCTCCAACTTCAAACTGAATATCTTTCCTCCTTTGATCTGCATAAGACTTCTGTCTATCAAATGCCTCTTTCAGACGGTCACGAATCAATCTGAATGTGTCCTCCGTCTCGCGTACTAAATCAGGTCCCAACGTCTTCCTTTCATGTAACTCAGTCCAACAAATAGGGGTGCGATATTTACGCCCATAGAGTGCTTCGTAGGGTGTCATACGAATGATGGTCTGATAACTGTTATTGTAAGCAAATTCAGCCAACGGCAAAAAGTTCTCCCAGCTACTATGAAAATCAATTACGCAACCCCGCAACATATCCTCCAGAATCTGAATCACTCTCTCAGATTGACCATCAGTTTATGGGTGAAAAGATGTACTATAATCTAATCTTGTTCCCAAAGCCGTATGTAGCGCATTCCAAAATCTCGAAGTAAATCTCGGATCTCGATCAGAAATAATAGACAATGGAACACCATGCAATCTAACAATCTCCAAAATATATAATCTCGCCAGCTTGTCCAAAGTATAATTTACCCGCACAGGAATGAAGTGAGCTGACTTTGTAAGTCTGTCCACAATCACTCAAAATGAATCCTTTTTCAAAGGAGTCATAGGTAATACGGTAACAAAATCCATAGTAATACGCTCCCATTTCCATTCAGGAATCTTGATAGGCTGTAACAAACCTGATAGATGTTGATGTTCTGCTTTAACTTGCTGACAAGTCAAACACTTAGCCACAAAATCCGAGATGTCCTTCTTCATGACGACCCAATGATACCTCTCTCTCAAATTCATGTACATCTTATCTCCACCGGGGTGCATAGCATATGGACTACTGTGAGCCTCATTAAGAATAATCTGCCTCAACTCAGATCATCAGGCACACAATATCGACCCTTAAAGCATAAAACTTCATCCTGATCAAGGGCGTAATCTGAGCTTGTCCCATGCTCTATTTTCTCAAAGATGGATAGAAAGGAGCTATCAAGGGCCTGCTTAACTTTAATTTCCTCAACCAAAGTCGGCTTAACTTGTAATTCTGCTAACAAAGTGCCATCGTCATATAAATTCATCCTGGCCATTAAAGACCTCAACTCCGATACCGCCTTTCGACTCAAAGCATCCGCCACAATGTTAGCTTTACTAGGGTGATAATCAATCACACAATCATAATCCTTTAGAAGTTCTAGCCAACGTTGTTGTCTCAAATTAAGCTCATTCTGGGTCAGAAGATACTTTAAGCTCTTATGATCAGTGAAAATATAACACTTCTCTCCATAAAGATAATGTCTCCAAATCTTCAAGGCAAAAATCACTGCTGCTAACTCCAAATCATGAGTAGGATAATTACACTCATGCGGTCGTAGTTGACGTGACGTATAAGCCACTACCTTAGCCTCCTGTATTAGAACACAACCAAGTCATGAATGTGAAGCATCACTATACATTGTAAAATCCTTTTCAGACTCTAGTTGAATCAACACTGGTGCTTGAGTCAAAACCTCCTTTAATTTCTCAAAGCTCTCCTATTGTGCCTTGCCCCAATCAAACGGCACGTTCTTCCTTAATAGCTTTGTTAAAGGAGAAGCAATGATCGAGAAGCCCTCGACAAAACGTCGATAATATCCAGCCATGCCCAAGAAACTGCGGATCTCAAAGACGTTCTTGGGTCGTTTCCAATTCACAATAGCCTCGATCTTGCTTGGATCAACCTGAATACCTCACGCAGAAATAATGTGACCCAAAAACGACACTTCTTGATGCCAAAACTCACACTTGCTTAGTTTGGCATATAGTCGATGCTCTCTCAAGGTCCGCAGAACAATCTTCAAATGCTCATCAAGCTCTGTTTCCATCCGAGAATAAACCAGAATATCATCAATAAAGATAACGACAAATTGATCCAAATATGACCGAAACACACGATTCATTACATAGCCTTAGCGACCCATCTGTGCCAAAACATTATATAAATGCACTACTAGGTCTTATGGACCATGCCCCCATCATATCTTCATTCTCTGCAATCTCTTAAGTTTTTTTCGGAGTTTTAGAGCAGAGAAAGCAATGGGATCAACCCAAAACACTTGTTCAACTCTTGGCTCCGATGAGGAAGCAATGTTGATGGCCATTGCAACAACGGGTTCTTTTCTCCCTAGGAAAGAAACGAGACATTTTTAATATGGTGGGATTATAAGGGAGAATATAAAATTTTATAAGAATAAATAAACTTATAAAATTTTAGTTACAAATATATTATAAAAATATTTAAAATATATAAAAATAAAAAATTTCAAAGGATCAATGACTGTGTAGGTTATGTACTCGTTTAAGAATTACAGGTGTCCTTTGATGGAAAAGTAAAGAAACGAGGGCGATGTTGATGTAATATCCGTGCAGGCTAGTTAGATGGGCAATGCATAGAGTAATAATTCTAAGAATGAGGATGGATACCATAACAATTCTTTGACTATGACTAGTAAGGACGAAGGTGGACATATTGACAGAACGTACAAGATGACGAAATTACCATAAGATGGCCGTATAAATTGACAATTTGTCACATGGAATGATTTATTTTTTTTATACAGATCACCGCAACATAAAATATTGGGTAAACTATGATTTTAGTATCTAAACTATTAATTTTGATTCGTTTTAATACCTAAACTTTCAGTTTTTTTCAAAATCATACCTAAAATTTAATTTTTGTTTCATTTTAGTATCCCATCGTTAAAAACTTAATGGACGGGCTCGTCGGTCGCCGCATCTACAGTCGTCAGTCGTCGCGTCTATAGTCGTCGATCGATAATGCCTAAACTTTCTAGCCCGTATCTTTTCGACCTCCTAAATACGATTTCAGCCTCCATTTCACCGAGAAACGCCTCAATCTCCCCAAATCGACGATGAACTCTTTGATTTATTCATCCTCCAGTCTCCATGGTCAATCATCTAATGGGCCTAAAATTGGATTATATTGGTCGACTCGTCATTCTCTCATGGTTCACTGTTCAGATTGGTCGTCAATCCACCGGAGCTATGCCACGTCAGTCTGTCCATTAAATTTTTAACTGTGGGATACTAAAATGAAACAAAAACTAACGTTAAGTATGGTTTTGAAAAAAATGAAAGTCTAGGTATTAAAACGGATTAAAATTGATAGTTTAAGTATTAAACGTGTAATTTAACCTAAAATATTTTATCTATATTAATATTTGACGTAGGCGTGTATGATTCTTTACTTAGACAATATTTATTTTAAGAACCCAGAGCATTGAACTTGTCATCGAATCATTTAACATGTATATATTAACATATATATATATATATATATATATATATATAAGTTTTTCAAGTTAATGCGAATAGAGCTATCTTAGAGAATTCATAATGACCATATCTAGTGCGAATGGCTGTTTTTGCAACATCGGACCCCTTAACTTTCAATTGATAATACCCCGAACGAAGATCAATCTTAGAGAATACAGTAGCTCCTCACAATTGATCAAATAAGTTGTCAATCCTGGGTAATGGGTACTTATTCTTTATCGTCATCTTGTTCAACTTCCGATAGTCAATACATAACCTTAGCGGCCCATCCTTCTTTTTCACAAACAGAACTGGAGCTCCCTAGGGTGAGGTACTATGCTGAATAAATCCTCGATCGAATAATTCTTGCAATTAGACCTTCAACTCCTTAAGTTCCTTTGGAGCCATGCCATAAGGTGCCATAGAAATAGGTGAAGATCCCGGATACGTTTCAATCTCAAACTCTACCTCTCTATCAGGAGGTAACCCAGGCAACTCCTCCAGAAAAACATCAGGAAACTCGCTAACTGTACGAATCTCCTCGATTGTGGACAAGGAACCTTTAGTGTTAAAAATGCAGGCAATGAAAGTCTCATATCCCTTCCTGATCATACGATCAATTTCCATAGCTGAAACAATATTGGAGAGATAGCCACGCCGTTCTCCAATTAACACAACAGTCCGACCATTTGAAGTCTTCATAGTAGCTCGCTTGTATTCGCAATCCAGATTTACCTTGTGTTTATTCAACCAATCCATCCCAAGAATTAGATCAAACTCCTCTAAAGAAAGCTCCATAAGATCAGCGAGAAAAATTTCTCCCTGAACCTCCAGAGGACAATGCCGAAATACTTTATTCACTAATACTGCCTGTCCTACTGGACTCGTAACCGTAATAGTATTATCAGTGTTCTCTATCGGAATCTGAAGATTTCGAGATAATGAACTCGATACATATGAGTGGGTGGAGACATTGTCTAGTAATGCAAAGTATGGAATAGAATATATAGTAAATGTACCTGCAATAACCTCAGGCTCATCTCTGTCATCCCGACGTCTAGTGGCATAAACCAACGCTGGCTGTCTAGCCTCAGAAACTATTGGCTCTCTATTATGCTGAGGTCGGGCTCTACTATATGTTCTGGATGCTGATCCAGAAGGTCTTCCCTGATTACGACCTCTGGATGGAGTCTGAATTGAGGCTTGGGAACGCGCAGGACTCTGGTTAGTTGTCATCTCAGATGAAACTAACTGTGGGTAATCCCTCCAGAAATGACCACTGGATCCACACTGGTAACAAAGTCCCATCTTCTTACGACATTCTCCTCTGTGTCGAATACCATAATACTCACATCAGGGCCCATAATAAAAAGACGAGAACCACCTCAACTGACAACTGAAAGTGAAGATACTGCAGGCCTAGAACTGGTATTGCTTCTTAAAGGACCTGAAGTACGAGTCTTCTTTCCAAGACGTGCAGAGAACTCATTCGGGCCCGAAAATTTCCCAAGCCGCTCTCGATCAACACGATATCTTGCTGGAGCTAAGGTCTCTACCTCCTCAGCATCCTTCGCTCTGCCCACCAACACATCAAAAATCTCATCTTGATGGGTAACAACCTGCCTACGTAGCTCATATTTGAGTTCGAAAGAAAATTTACGGCATCGATCTCTCTCAGTAGGTACCATACTGAATCCATACTTTAGCAGCTTCAGGAACTCGATCTCATACTCAAAAACGGTTATGTCTCCCTGAACCAGGTCCTGGAACTGCTGTCGTCTTTGAGCTAAGTAACGCTCTCCCAGAAAATGGCTCCTAAAGCGTTCCTTAAAGATATCCTAAGTCAGACGATCAGCCGAAACACTACTGTCTACTGACTTCCACCAGTTGTGGGCAGTACCATCTAATATCGCCACTGCACCCAGATATCTCTTAGTTGGATCCAAACCTAACTGATCCATGCGTCTTTCTGTATCCTGGAGCCAATCTTCCGCTTCAGTAGGAGGTCCACCAATTTGTCCTCCAAAAGTTCTGCCTCCATTGGGATTCAGAGTCTGAGAAATAGGCACCTCGGATCCAACACCAGCAGCTCTGACCGCTGTCTGAATCAACTATAGAAATTGTCTACCAAAATTCTCATCAGGTGCAACTTTGGTAGAATCAGACTCAATATCAGTCGCTTCTATGATCGGTGTAGTCATGCCAATACCAGCGGCAGGAGGCAAATTCGTCGGGGTTGCAGGAGCAGGATCACCTGTCGGAGGTGGGGGATCTACTCGAATCTCATCGATTGGGTCTGCAAATCTAGCCATCCGACCTCGTCCACGGCTAGTTTGACGTCTCCGTCTAGTACTCATTTTGGTAGATCTCTAGTTTACTACAGAAGATAAAACTTAGGGTTAGATAAGCACTTGGAGTATCAAACATAATTAAAACCGTAAAAACTTTGAGACATGGCCTTAGCAACTTGTTTTGTAATAAATTTCAAAATCATATTTTCAATTTGAACTCATACGCAGTCCGAGGTTTAAAAACCAAAAGCTCTGATACCAATTAAATGTATCCCCCTAGACCCGACCTATGCGTTTCGACTAAGTCTAGTGGATCACATTCATGATTCTTAAAGACATTTTTCCGAAACCGTTATTCTATCAACGTAAAATCATATTTATAAATGACATTTATGAAATTATAATAAATTATACTATAAAAAAACTAACTCATAATTATGAGAAAAATAACAAGTTAAATAAAACATGTCTTAAAAATCCAAATTTCAATAAACCAATATAAATTAGCAAAAGGAGTACTCATTATAAAATCCAATACTTTTAAAATAAGGCACATGTTACCATAATAGAGTCAACTTAAATGATAAAACATTACAATATGATATACTTCAAGAGATATGCTAATCCTCTAAGTGCTTGATCCGAGTATCTAACCAATAATATCTGAAAGGAGAAAATATTTTCGAAAAGTGAGCTAGGCTCAGTGTGTCCCAATAGTACAATAAAATCATAGTAGGTACAGTAAATGAGTAATAGTTCAAAAATTCATCATCAAACCATAATGAAGTTTAACTTTTGAAACTCGTAATTTAAAACCCTTCTCCTGTACACCATCCGCAATTCCCCAGAACTGCGTCCATAAGGCTTACCTTAAGCACACAGCAGAAAGGAAGCCAACCTAAAGATAGGCTTTGGGGCCTATATCCTTAAGTCTGTAAGTCCGTATGGCTTACCCTAAGCACACAGCAAAGGGAGCCAACTTAATGAAGCATCTTGAGGCCTGTGAGCCTACTCAAGAGTCACATTAGGTCCATAAGGTTTACCAGCTTGATCAAAGTTGAACCTCCGTAATGCAATCCAACCCAAAATCAGTATTTCAAAAATATTATTTATGCAGTAAGAAAAATTTCCATAATTCCATATTCAATATTATCATATACCAATGAAAACCAATAATCATATATCAGTCATATTCCATAAACCATCACCAGTAAATAGGTGGATTAATAAAACATTAAACCATAGCTTTCAATGTACCATATTTCAAAACATATAAAACAATCAAGTAGTACACAGGGAACACACCTCAACAATAGGTTCAAATAGTAGATCTAGTGATTACTGGCCTCGCCACACTCTGCTAGTGTTTTCGAACCTAATCCATAATAACACTATATTACTAATGGGTAACAAAATTAATTTCTGAAATCATAAAATTTACGGGTGAATACTGGCACACGCGGCTTAACTGATCTAGAGGAGCTGGGTCGAGCTGTCGAACGGTCAGGAGAGTCTCTTGTACCTTCAAACATTAATAATTTATCAGTCCCAAGTCTTACTCAACCATTCAAAGCTTAAACTCTTTAGTACATAAGCATTTTTCGGGTTTGACTATTAATTTGAAGGCTTTCGAGTCTGAATTTGACCAAACGGAGTGCAGAATCAGAATCAGGGCGTCAAACAACATAAAGTATGACTTTTAAAAATTTAAATTCTTGGTCAAAATCAAAGTCAACGGGTTTGACTGATGATTTTGAGGCCTTCGGGTTTGAATTTGGAGAAACGGACTTCGGAAACGGATTCGGCACGTCGAAAAATGTCAGAATAGGTATACTCGAACAAAATCAAAGGTCGTTTAATGGCCGTTTAAAGCTAGTCAAAGTTATGGTCAAAGGGGTTCAATAGTCTATAGTCGAAAATTACAAAAATATCACCTTTTTTTTAAATAATTACCAAAATATCATTGTTTTAAAAATAATTACCAAAATATCATTGTTTTACAAATAATTCCCAAATTAGCTTCGTTTTAAAAATAATTACCAGAATATCAATGTTTTTTAAAAAATTCCCAAAATGTGATCGTTTAAAAATAATTACCAGAATGTCACTATTTTAAAAAAAATCCCAAAATGTCAATGGGTCGGGTCAGGTCAACGGGTCGGGTCTGGTCAGACCGGTTTGGACCGGTCAACATATATAAACCCTCATTTCGAATCTTCCCCACGCGCCGGGGTGGCGCGTGGGGGCACGTGAGACCGCCTCCGGTTTCTAAAAATTCCTGCAAAAATTTCCAAAAATTCTTTTAAGCGATTTTGAGTCACTTACCAACCTCGGTTCAAATTTTTGAACGGTGGAGAGCTAGATTTCACTTTGATCGGAACTTTGACCGCTCAACCTCCCTCACGCGCCGCCGCCTACGGAGACAGGGAGGACACCGTCGGACTCGGAGCGACACAAGGAACACGATGGTGCTGGAGGTGTCGAAAACCGATCAACGATCGGAGATGAATTTAAGATTTTCTCGGCGGTGGTACTAAAAAAGGTCGAAACTTTGACTCGAAATTCACGTCATTTGGCAGCGTTTTGCTATAATTGGTTTACTGGGTTTTGATCACGGGTCGAAGATGAACACGACGGTGGTTTCAATTTTACGATCGGAAGTCGGACGGTGTCGGAATCGGGCTTGAAAGTAAGCGCACGGGAGGAGGAAATTTGAGAAATTGCATGTGTGTTTTCTGATTTCAAAATCATAAAACACGTTTATAAAACTCAACTTGTCGACACTTCTTGGGTAAATTTAGGGTTTAGTCCCTAAATTTCCTTTACTTCTAAAATGGCCTACAACTTTTCAAATTGTTTAATTTAGTCACCAAATTACACCGATTTAAACATTTTTTTCTTCAAATTTTCCGGGTTGTTACAATTTCTTTTACAAAATGATGATGACGATGATAAATATTTATAATTTAAAAAAATTATAAATTTCATATATTTTTGAAAAAATTATTGCCTTTTAAAATTAATTGTTTAAAAATATAAAAAATATTAAAATAAACTTTTAATTACAATTGAGGGATCAAATGAATTATTATTCAATATTTTTTCAAAATATATGAAATTTATAATTTTTAAAATTATAAAAAATTTATTATTATAAAAAATAAACTTGTGACACTAAAATAATAAACTCAACCACTACACACAATGCCCACTTCATTAAAACCCCAGCCAGTTCACAACCTGAAACCGTGCGGTGTGGGGTGTCTGAACAATTCAAAATGCTGACGTTTTTACACAAATATCACCATAATAGGAATTAATGACGTTGTCACCCGTTTAAAAAATATTTACACAACTAGCTTCCAGAATTTTTACACATTTGGTAAGACCCGCCCACGTGGCGTAAAGCACGGTGCAAGGGGCGCGCCTTCCTGCAAAGGGTGTTAGATCGAGAAATATAATCTAAACGGTGTCTGACAGGGAAATATATAGGGTTATGGTGATATTTCGGGAGAAACGTCTTTGCTTAGTCATAGCTTTTGTCTCGGTTGTAAGTAAACCCCCATTCACCCCCAATAAGGGCTATTTTGGGTCTAATTATCTTTCTATTTGACAAGACAAACAAATAGAAAGGGACAATTCTTTCATTGTATTGGTATAAGTCAAACTAAAAAAGACCTATAGAGAATAGAATCGTTGGTTTTGACCGACGAACTACATGGGAGAAAGAAAGAGATCTCGAATGAATATTTTCAAAGCTGAAATTATTGAAAAATTACTTGAGATTAATAATGTCATAAGAAAGATTGAATGGACTAATTGTGTTATGTATTAAGAAAACCATGTTAGAAATGATTGATGTTGACACTATCGTTAATCCTCTAAGACAATGTTTTTTATAAGTATTTGTATGCTTAAATATATTTTTGATTCACGCACCCTTGACATCATAAGGAATAAAAATTGATTCAATAGTTTCTTTTCTCAAGTTAAAATTAACTATTCAAAGCATTCAGAAAAATCAAAGAATTATACCAGTCAAAAGCAAAGTTAAATCAGATACATAACACATCTGTTTTAAAAAATCAGCAACGTTTGAATTTGTTTCTGATAGAAAAAAAGAACAAATTTGGTATTGTTGGTGATGATCAGGCCGACCCTGGCTATTTTTTGGCCCGAGACGAAATAAAAGGAATGGGCTCTACTTTTAAAAAATTATAAAAATTATATAGTATAAAATTGATATTAATTTTTTTATTAAAATAAATAAATATTAATTAATTATCATCTCAAAAATGTCAAAAAAAAATTAAAGCACACGGTAATTTATAGAAAACATTGTCTTCGAGCATTTTTTGATACAAAATCGTAGTGTCAACATCAATATTTTCCAACATATTTTTTTCATTACATAACATAGTTGGCTCATTCAATCTTTCTTGTGACATTGTTAACTTCAAGTAATTTTTCAATAATTTCAGCTTACAAAAGCTTCTCTTAATTTATTATGAGAAAAAAAATAATCTTTAACTTAGAAAAATACTTTCATTTCAGAAAAAATCCAACCACATCAACATCCGACAAATTATTATGAGAAAAAATAATCTTAAAATTGTTGCAACATTCTCTTAATTTATTATCATCCAGTGACTTCAACCTTATAAAATCAATTAAAAATCCAAAACAAGTTTAAAAAATCTTTAACTAACGTTTTTGTTTTTAAATTTAAAACGGTAAAATTAAAAAAATGGTTAATAAAAATTGAAAAAAATGAACAGTTATAATAAATTTCCAAAAGATTTATAATCAAATCAAATTATGCAAAGAAATGAACAGTTATAATAAATTTCCAAAATGAAATGAACGGTTATTCGTACAATAACTAACGTTTTTTATTTTAAATTTAAAAAGGTAAAATTTAAAAATGATTAATAAAAATTGAAAAATAATTAACGTCTATAGGATTTCCCAAAAAAATTATAATAATTAACATTTATTACATTTAATTCAAAAAAAAAATTAATAAATTTGTGGGGCCTTACCTAACCGGTGAAATCATTCTTTATGCATTGAAAAATAAAACTTTTATGGGACCTGGGCGGACGCTCCTTCTGCCCCGGCCCAGGGCCGGCCCTGTGATGGCTACTTGTTCAACAGACTTAACTCTCCTCCTTAGCCCCAACGCCACTGTGGTAGTTGACTACATATGCAACAAGTTCAGTGACTCTTGCATCGTCGTTGACAATACTCAAGCCTGTCAATTGGCAAGTGTAAAATATGATACGTCACAGACCCCAAAATTTAGGGGCTCCATACTTTGAAAAAATATGCTAAATTATAAAAAAAATATTTTTTCTTGATAAAATTTAACAAAAAAACTTCTAATTTTCTCCCTTATTGTCTCAACAATTCAATTGTAATAAATTCTTTCTAAAAAATCACCAAATTTATGGTGTTTAACGGACAAAAAGATCTTATTTATATCAATCTTAATTTTAATCTTCTTAAATTTTGATATTTTACAATTTCGTCTTTTTATAATATATTTTAGGGGTTTCATCATAATAAAATAGCATAGGGCCCATGTATTTTCTAGGACGGCCATGAGAACACTTATCTTCTCTTCTCAACCTACCTAGTCTTCTACATGCAACTTGGCTTTGTCATGCTTTGTGTTGGCTCGGTGCGTGCCAAAAACACCATGAAATCATGCTTAATTACTAACGTCTTCGGCGCTGCCATTGGTGGCCTCTTTTACTACCTTTTCAGCTTTCCTTTTGCCTTTGGTTCCCCTTCCAATGGCTTCATTGGTCGCCACCACTTTGCATTACGATCTGCTCCTTCATCTTCTTTGATTATAACAATTTTCTTTATCAATGGGCCTTTGCTATTGTAGCTGCTAGGATTACCAGTGGTTCCATAGCTGAAAGAAACCAATTCGTTGCTTATCTTACAAATTCATATTATCCAGATTTTGGTTATTGTTGAGTGGTTGAGTGTTACAATAGGGACTTTGTTCTATTTTCTTCATAAATTCAGATTTTAGCTGATGATGAAATTGCTGGTATGGACTTGACAAGGCATAGGGACTTGTTGGATTAAAATCTATAATTATAGGCACATATTTTTAATATTTATTGTTATCATAAAATATGATATAAATTAAGTGACCAATTATGTTCTAAAGTGATATGGTATTAAAACTATCATGGAAATAAAAGTGCAAATATTATTAGAGTTGTATCTATAATTTGATGAGGGATAGAGTTACAAGTACAAACAATAATTTATTCTTAAATCAGCTATATAAAGGGGTTATGGTCCCTAAGAGATAGATCATGTCGTATTTTCTCTTATCCCGTCAGAGAGTTTATACTCAAGAGAACTCTTATCTCATATTCTTGATGATTCGGCATAATTAAATTCTGATTATTCTCATATTTATTATGATTTGGTTCTAACAAGTGGTATCAAACATCCTTCACCACTCTTACTCTCAAAGTCTTCTTTGTTTGTTTAATTTTCCATCCCCCTTCTAGAAATTATGCAAGATAATTCTACAAGTTGGTGGCTAGTACATATTGCAATGATTGATTAAAAAGTATGGATAAACTACACGTTTAACATCTCAACTATCACTTTTATATCAATAAAAAGTATTGATTTAATGATAAAATGTGATATAACCTTATTGTAACCCCTAGGCCCGACCTATACGTTACGATCCAATCTAGCGAGTTACAGTAAAATTTTCCAAAACATTCGTTAATAATTTAAATCCATATTACAAACAACATCTTTAAAACATAGTAAACAACAACAAAATCCAAACGAGTAAAGATAAAATCTTAAGTAATTGAGTGAAATAAAATGTGTCATAATCCGTATCGCAACAAATCAAACATTAGTAGCAAAAGCAGTAAAAGTTATAAAAATAAGTATTTCAAATAAAAGCACATGTCACAGAAATTGAAAGCAATTCGGAAGATAGGACATTACAACAAAATTTCCGTAGGTGATGTGTCGATCCAACAAGTTCCAAGTCAGAGGTGCCTATCCAAAAGTATTTGAAAGGGAAAAAGTTTGGAAAGTGAGCTAGGGAGCTCAGTGTGTCCCAATAGTGCAAATAAAACGTTGTATTAAAGTATTTAGGAAATGATTCAGTAACTTAGTGTAAGGTATTCAATGAGATTTTATAGTTTAAAACTCATATATACTCTCCTCCCGTACACCAAAACGCAATCCCCCAGAACTGCATGCATAAGGACTTACCCTATACCCATTGGCTATAGAAGCCAACCTAAGGGAACACCTTGGGCCATAGGGTCTTACCCTAACTGAAGCATAGGAGCCCACATAAGGTAGGTACCCCAAGCGTTAAAGTCTTACCCATTGCACAAAGTAGAAGAGCCCACTCAAAGGTCGCCTTAGGTCTATAAAGATTTACCTGCTTGATCAGAGTTGCACCTTAGAGACTCCTGGTAACATCCCAGAAGTATCTCAAATAAGCAGTGCATAAAGTATCAGTAAAGAAAGTAAATTTTAAATTCAGAAAAATAACCATTTCTCAGTAAAAAGGTAACCAGAGAGCAGGTATGAGACCACATATTTATAATCAATAAAATAGGAATCATAATTCAAGATTTAAATTCAGATAATTTATTCACAATTCAAAACATGTAGAACTATCATATAAAAGTAATCATATAGCACAATAGGAACACACCTCGCAAAAATGGGGTTAGTCAAGGAGTCTACTGAGCACCTGCCTCGCCACGCTCTACAATAGTGCTCGAACCTAATTCATAATATCTGAGTTAATATCAAAATAAAATTTTAATATAAGTATTCATAAGGTTCACGGGTCATACGAGTAACTACTGCCTCGCGGGGTCGAATGGATCAAGAGGAGCTCGGTCGAGCTGTCGAACATTTGGGAGAGTCTCGTGTACCTTCAAATAACAATATCTTAGATCAATCATTAAATTAATTTAAATTATTCTTCAATAAAATGATTAAGTACATTCACGTGTTCAAGTTTGACGGTCAATTCGGAGTCTTTCATGTTTAAATTTGGCTAAACGGACTTTGGCTTCGGACTCTGGACATCGAAAAAAAATATGACTTTTCAAAAAATTTAACTTTTTGGTCAAAGTCAAAGTTAACTCTGGTCAAGTCAACGGTCAGGTCAACGATCAGTCAAAGTCAACGAGTAGACTTTGTTCGAGTTGACTCAATCAAGTTAACTCAATGAGTTAACTCAGCTTGACCCGGTTCAGTCTAACTGGATCGATTTGATATGACTGGACCGGTTCCAGAAGACTCCTATACCGACAAAGGAGCTCCACGCACACTGTCGATGTGTGGCGGCGTGTGCGGCGGTAACGTAAGTTAAGGGCAATGATCGAGTATTCTGTGAGCATTCAAATACCTTTTTACAACCGAGATTCAACCAAAAATCAACCAACACCCTATCAAAATAACCATAATACCACTGGAGCTTACCTAAAATGATTATCGACAATGAGATGAGCGGGTGGCTAGATCGATGGTAATCAAGGGAAAACCAAGTGACTACTTGGGTATTCTGTCATACGATCGAGCGCCAATTTGCAATGAATGACAATGTTACTCAGTGCAATTGTTCTCAGGTTTTGGTCACCGGTCGACGGTGAGTCTAACGAAGCTGGCAGTGCACTCCAAATGTAGTCAAACAATGAGGAATCAACAAAGGGGCTGTGGCAGCTAGGGATTGGGTTTGGGAATTTTGATTTTCTAGAAATTAGGGACTAAATTTGGGTTATATCCCGGGTTTAAAACAAATAAATTATATATTACTTATTTTATTCATCAATAGTGCCCTAGCCTAAATGGCCAAGGCATAGGTAGCCATACCAGGGAACATCGGTTTGAAACCTCTCATCCACCTAATTTATATTTTATTTTTTCTCTACCGACTAAAAATAAGTAAATTCAGGGTTAAGTCCATGAGCTTCCTATAATTTAAAAACTGTGCTACAAGTTCTAAAATTTTGCAACTCGGACCCTAATTTAATTAAATTAAATTATAATTTTTATTTTTGTTTTTAAAAATAGGGTTGTGATAATTCTTCACATAAAAAAATTTATTCCTTAAAATTTACTTGAAGTAATCAGATGTGGAAACTGAGTCTTTAGGGATTTCTCTGTCTCCCAGGTGGCTTATGCAAGACCACGGTTACTCCACTAAACCTTTACAATCAAAATACTGTTTCTCCTTAGCACTCTCTCATCTCGATCCAGAATCGGAACAGGCTTGTTATCATAGGATAAATCTGGCCTCAACTCAACATCCTCTAACTGAATAATCTGGCTCGGGTCGACGTAGAGCCTTAACATAGATCATGAAAGACATCATGAATACGACTGAGCTGGGGAGGCGATTCAAGCTGATATGCAACAGGTCCTACTCTCTTGAAGATACGGTATGGCCCAATAAATCTCAGACTCAATTTACCTTTGTGCTTAAATCACAGTATATTTTTCCATGAAAATACCTTCAAAAAGATCTGATCTCCAACCTCAAACTCGATGCCTTTTCTTCTATGGTCAACATAAGACTTCTGCCTGTCAAATGCCTCTCTCAAGCAGTCATGGATCAAGCTGACAATGTCCTTAGTCTCTCTCACTAACTCAAGTCCTAAAGTCTTTCTATCACACAATCCAGTCCAAAAAATCGGGGTGCGACATCTACGCCCATAAAGTGCCTCATAAGGTGCCATATATCATGGTAACTATTATTGTAAGCAAACTCAGTCAAGGGCAAAAAGTTCTCCCAACTACCACGAAAACAAATTACGCAATCCCACAACATATCCTCAAGAACCTAAATCAATCGCTCAGATAAACCATCAATTTATTGGTGGAAAGTTGTACTAAAATTTAATATCGTACCCAGCGCCTCATGCAGTGCTTTCCAGAATCTTGAAGTAAATCTAGGATCTCGATCAGAAATGATAGATAACGAAACACCATGCAATCTGATGATCTCTGAAATATATAGTCTAGCCAGCTTGTCTAAGGAATAATTTTCCCGCACGAGAATAAAATGAGCCAACTTTGTAAGTCTATCATCACCCAGAAAAAGTATTTTTTTGGTGGGAGAAAAAGGAAGGACAATAACAAAATCCACGATAATACACTTCCACTTCCATTTGGGAATTATGATATGCTGTAACAGCCCCGACAAATGCTGGTGCTCTGCATTAACTTGTTGACAAGTCAAACATCTTGCTACAAAATCAGAGATATCCTTCTTCATGTCGACCCGATGGTACCTCTCTCTTAGATTCCCGTGCATCTTATCTCCACCGGGGTGCATAGCAAAAGAGCTACTGTGAGCCTTACAGAGAATAGTCTGTCTCAACTCTGCATCATTAGGCACACTGTCGAAATGATTATTTTCTTATCGAGATTAAAAATCACACATTTTTTAATTATCTCTTTTGGTTAATTTTTAATTAAAAAGTAACGTCGTATCGAAAAATTTGGTGTTCCCCTTTTAAAAGTAAAAAACATATGGTTCGAGGACTCGCCACTAATCTTTGAGTAGGGTGTGATTGGGCACCCAAAAATAATTTTTCATTTTAAAAAAAATATTAATTTAATTAAAACGATGAATTTATAGTTTGCGTACCAGAAAATTGAGTTCAGGAGCCGGTTACACATAGGGAAGGATTAGCACCCCCATAGCGGCATAAATCGGTACATAATCGATTAATTAATTGTTTTTGCAAAGAAATTCACAATTTCGAATTTAGTTTAGTTTATGATCCCATAAAACAACACTTTATGAATTTTAAAATGAAACCTAATAATATTTAATTATTTTCTATCGAGAAGAAACAACACCTCATACCTTGACGTAATCAATTATTACTCCAATCAAAATAAAGAAATATTACAGTTCCATCGTAATATTCAAATTCATAAAATCATACAAATTAAATTGAAAATTACCAATCATTTTTAGAAAGAAGAAGGATATTCAAATATTTAAAGACGTCGATATCAGACCTTAGATAAGTTCTAACGATATTTTTTCGAAGAATTTAAATAAACAAACATTTCTCTTTCTTTCGTTCCCAAATTTAATGTGAGATTAAATTTTAGGGTTTCACTTAACGAGATACATTTTTATTTTAAAATTATCGGAAGTAGCTTTCTCATAAGTTAAGACAACCACCTCACATCAATTTTAAACCAAAAAGGTATTACCCTTAGTCAAATTATTTAATGTGGTCAAGAAGTGCTTATGAAGGATATCATACATCTCATACAAAAATGATGCCATGCGATTTACTAATGAATCATTCGCATACTCATACATATGTAGACATATCAACATGCGAAACAAATAAATACAACTAATTAAAGAAGACGACTATCTAGCAAGGAACTAAATTAAAAGAAATCAGAAATGTCAGGATTAAATCTAATAGATAAATTAATCTAAATTAAGATTAAAATAAAAAATAAAAATTTAAAACTAACAATCATGAAAAAATGTTAATCAATAATATAGTTAATCTAAGGACTAAATTAAAGTCAGCAACAAAACTCAAGGACCAAATTTTAACACAATGAAACAATTCAACGTATTCTAGCATAGTGACTATATTGAAAGTGAAAGGAAAATAAGCATGCAAGATCGAAATTATAACAGTGGCCTAAATAACAAGGAAAAGTTAGGGGGACTCAAACTGTGATTTACCAACCAGGGATTATATTCAAATTATACGCAAGCTGAACTAAGGACTAAATTAAAATAAAGTAAAAATTAGACATGCACATCAAGAATTAAGGTAGGGATTAAAATGAAAAACGCGCATAAATATGAAGGACTTAAACATAAATAATCCAAAAATTATAACTGAAACACAAATCTGGAAAATAATGAAATCAGAATAAACAAAAAAGGCTAAATTTGAAAGTGATCCCTACAAGTGACTAGAATGTAAATAAGCGCTAAACCTAGGAGGACTAAAACCTAATTTTACCCTTGAGCTTTAGTGGCTAAAAGATGATTTACCCAAAACGTATAAAAAACTCTAATTTTAAAATAAACCTAAACTTAACACACAGAGTTTTCAAACTCTCATTTCCAACATGCGACGCATCTCTCACACACGACCGAAAGACCCCAAAGACTAACACCAACGTTGGCCACAGTATTTTGGTAGTCGTTCCTTTTTTTGATCGACACCAAAAATGATCGAGGAAAGCTGAATGAAAACCCCAAAAGACCCAATGCCTCTTATTCCTCCTCTGATCATTATTCTCTCAACTGAAGAAAAACCCCAAAGGCATGACCCTTTGCCGTCAGCCACATCTTTGGTGGTCATTCTCCCCTCCAACCAATGACCCTTAGCCGTAACTCAACCTTGCTTCACTTCGACCACCAAAAACAATCCTAGAATGACATGCAAATACCCTAAACAGTCGAATAGTCCTCTGACCCCTCAGATTCCTTACTTCGACGATGACGACACTCCCTCACCCCGACGAGAACTGACGAACAAGGTAACCGAAAAAACTTTAACCCATTTCCTATTTTACTTTGCTTTTACGAGAACACAAAAAGGCAACAAGGCTCTTAAAAATGAATATGAAGGTAAAGAAACCTTACAGTGATATTCTCTATGGCATTTATATTTTTGAATCGGAAAAACAACTCTGTGTTACACTTTTTTTCAGAGGAAAAGGAAAATGGGAGCCCTTTACAATGCTTCCTCTATTTCGAATATGGAAGAGAAAAAACAACTCATGTTACAATGCTCATCTCTTCGAATCAGAGGAGGAGAAACCACTCAATAAACTGCTATTGCCTTTTCTATTGCTTTCTTTCGTATATGAGAATCCAACCCCCTTACATTCATTGCTCAATTTTTCCCCATCAGAAGAGTCCCCTCCACCCTGTTATATTCCTTTTGGGTTTTATAGAAACCCTTTTTTTACCATCCTATCCCAAAAATGAAAATAAAATTTTTATTCTTTTATTTTTCTTTGTCTGCTTGTGTTGACCTGGCCATTGGTTTGTTATTGGTTGCTGACGTGGATTTGGTGAGCTTGATTGGGACGTTGGAGGCTTGGCGAGTTTGTTACTTGAAACTTTAAGGAGGGCTAGCTGCACGTATGCATGGAACCTACTATAAGGGAATCCAGTAGTTGGTCACGGCTGAAAGTGAGGTCTCCTGTCCAAGCCCTAGCTGGTACATGGGTTACTCCTTAGGGTTTCTATACGATTGTGCTGGCTTTAGTTTGAGATTTGACTACTATTATTTGCATCTAAGCCTGTAATCGAAATCAACAAAGTGTTAAATACTGAGATATATATTCGTAATAGCAATCCTAATATATCTGATTATAATCGTATATATATTCATTATAACAATACTAATATATAATATAGGTATAGATAGACCTGTAAAAAAAATAAACCATATAATATACACACTACACACATATGTATATAATTAACTACCTAAATATAATTAAATAGACCAACCCAATAATTCGAACTAATTAAATATATAAACACAAGCGAAAACTCGAAGGGGAAAATCTCGGACAAAATGAGCATCATAGCTGCCCCTCTTTGCTCATTGTCATGCAACAAGAATTGAGCAAAGATCAAAGGATGGTCATATTTGTCCGGTTATGAGGAATTCGATGGTTAATCAACTCCACTGCAACTTCAGGGTAGGTTGGACTTGATATATTCCATTTTTTGGGGTAATCAGATATCAAAACTTTTGATTCACTTTATTGCTCTTCAGGGAAGGTTAAACCAAACTTGATTTGCTTCGTTGCTCTTCAGGAATACCAAGTTTGAAAATAGAAGAATCTGCTCCACTACTCTTTAGGGGAGATTAGACTTCCGAAAACTTTAATCCACTCCGCTGCTCTTCAGAGAAGATTGAATCGAATGTGATTTGATTCGCTGCTCTTCAGGAAGACCAAATATTAAAGAAGGCATATCGACTCCACTACTCTTTAGGGGAGATTAGACTCGAGAAAACTTTGATTCACTTTGCTACTCTTCAGGGAAGATTGAATCGAACATGATTTGCTTCGTTGCTCTTCAGGAATACCAAATCTGAAAAAAGAAGAATTTGTTCCACTACAATTTAGGGGAGGTCAGACTCAAATTTTTTTTGATCCACTTCGCTGATCTTCAGCGAAGATAAAATCGAAAATAATTTGTTTCGCTACTCTTCAAGAAGAACAAATATGAAAGAAGAAGAATCTGCTCCACTACACTTTAGGGGAGGTTAGACTTGGGAAAATTTTGATTTACTTCGCTGCTCTTCAGGTAAGATTGAATCGAATATGATTTACTTTAGTGCTTTTTAGGAAGACCAAATCTGAAAGAAGAATAATCTGCTCTACTACTGTTTAGGGGAGGTCATACTCAAGAATATTTTGATTCACTTCGCTGCTCTTCAGGGAAGATTGAATCGAATGTGATTTGCTTTGTTGCTCTTCAGGAAGACCAAATCTGAAAGAAGAAGAATCTGCTCCACTAGTTTTTAGGGGAGGTCAGACTCGAGAAAATTTTGATCCACTTCGTTGCTCTTAAGGGAAGATTGAATCGAACATGATTTGCTTCGCTGCTCCTCAAGAAGACCAAATCTAAAAGAAGAAGAATTTGCTCCACTACTCTTTAGGGGAGGTAAAACTTGAGAAAATTTTGATTCACTTCACTGCTCTTCAGGAAGACCAAATCTGAAAGAAGAAGAATCTGCTTCACTAGTGTTTATGGGAGGTCAGACTCGAGAAAAAATTGATTCACTTCACTGCTCTTCAGGGAACATTAAATCAAATATGATTTGCTTCGCTGCTCTTCAGGAAGACCAAATCTAAAAGAAGAAGAATATGCTCCACTATTTTTTATGGGAGGTGAGACTCAAGAAAAAACTTTGATTCACTTCGTTGCTCATCAGGGAATATTGAATCGAATGTGATTTTCTTCACTACTCTTCAGGAAGACCAAATCTGAAAGAGAAGAAAATATTCCGCTACTCTTTCGGGGAGGTCAGACTCAAGAAAAACTTTGATTCACTTCTATGCTCTTCAGGGAAGATTGAATCGAACATGATTTGCTTTGCTGCTCCTCAAGAAGACCAAATCTGAAAGAAGAAGAATCTGCTCTACTACTGTTTAGGGGAGGCCAGAGTTGAGAAAATTTTGATCCACTTCGCTGCTCTTCGGGGAAGATTGAATCGAACATGATTTGCTTCGCTGCTCTTCAGGGAAGATTGAATAGAATGTGATTTGCTTCGCTATTCTTTAGGAAGACCAAATCTAAAAGAAGAAGAATCTGTTCCACTACTGTTTAGGGGAGGTCAGATTCGAGAAAATTTTGATTCACTTTACTGCTCTTTAGGGAATATTGAATCGAACATGATTTGCTTCGCTGCTCTTCAGGAAGACCAAATCTAAAAGAAGAATAATATGCTCCACTATTTTTTAGGGGAGGTGAGACTTGAGAAAAAACTTTGATTCACTTCGTTGCACTTCAGGGAAGATTGAATCGAATGTGATTTGCTTCACTGCTCTTCAGGAAGACCAAATCTGAAAGGAGAAGAATATGTTCCACTACTTTTTAGGGGAGGTCAGACTCTAGAAAACTTTGATTCACTTCACTGCTCTTAAGGTAAGATTGATTCGAACACAATTTGCTTCGCTGCTCTTCAGGAAGACCAAATCTGAAAGAAGAAGAATCTGCTCCACTACTCTTTAGGGGAGGTCAGACTCGAGAAAATTTTGATCTACTTCGCTGCTCTTCAGGGAAGACTGAATCGAACATAATTTGCTTCGTTGCTCTTCAGGAAGACCAAATCTGAAAGAAGAAGAATATGCTCTACTACTATTTAGGGGAGGTTAGACTCAAGAAAATTTTGATCCACTTTGCTTCTCTTCAGGGAATTTTGAATCGAACATGATTTGCTTCGCTGCTCCTCAAGAAGACCAAATCTGAAAGAAGAAGAATCTGCTCAACTACTATTTAGGGGAGGTCAGACTCGAGAAAATTTTGATTCACTTCACTGCTCTTCAGGGAAGATTGAATCGAACATGATTTGCTTCGCTGCTTTTCAGGAAGACCAAATTTGAAAAAAAGAAAAATTTGCTCCACTAATTTTTAGGGGAGGTGAGGCTCGAGAAAACACTTTGATTCACTTTGTTGCTCTTGAGGGAAGATTGAATCGAATGTGATTTGCTTCACTACTCTTCAGGAAGACCAAATATGAAAGGAGAAGAATATGTTCCGCTCCTCTTTAGGGTAGGATAGACTTGAGAAAAACTTAAATTCACTTCGATGCTCTTCGGAGAAGATTGAGTCGAACATGATTTTCTTCGCTGATCCTCAAGAAGACCAAATCTGAAAGAAGAAGAATATGCTCCATTACTGTTTAGGGGAGGTCAGACTCGAGAAAATTTTGATCCACTTCGCTGCTCTTCAAGGATGATTGAATCGAACATGATTTGCTTCGTTGCTCTTCAGGAAGACCAAATCTGAAAGAAGAAGAATATGTTCCACTAATGTTTAGGGGATGTCAGACTCTAGAAAATTTTGATTCTCTTCACTGCTCTTCAGGGAAGATTGAATCGAACATGATTTGCTTCGCTCCTCTTCAAGAAGACCAAATCTGAAAGAAGAAGAATCTACTCCACTAATTTTTAGGGGAGGTGAGACTCGAGAAAAAACTTTGATTCACTCAGTTGCTCTTCAGGGAAGATTGAATCGAATGTGATTTGCTTCAGTGCTCTTCAGGAAGACCAAATATGGAAAGAGAAGAATATGTTCCGCTACTCTTTAAGGGAGATCAGACTCGAGAAAAACATTGATTCACTTCACTGCTCTTCAGGGAAGATTGAATCGAACATGATTTGCTTCGCTTCTCTTCAGGAAGACCAAATCTGAAAAAAAAAATAAGAATCTGCTCCACTACTTTTTAGGGGAGGTCAGACTCAAGAAAATTTTGAACCACTTTACTGCTCTTCAGGGAATATTGAATCGAACATGATTTGCTTCGCTGCTCTTCAGGAAGACAAATATGAAAGAAGAAGAATCTGCTCCACTAATCTTTAGGGGAGGTCAGACTCTAAAAAATTTTGATCCACTTCGCTGCTCTTCAGGGAAGATTGAATCGAACATGATTTGCTTTCCTGCTCCTTAAGAAGACCAAATCTGAAAGAAGAAGAATCTACTTTACTGTTGTTTAGGGGATGTTAGACTCGATAAAATTTTGATTCACTTCACTGCTCTTCAGGGAAGATTAAATCGAACATGATTTGCTTCGCTGCTCTTCAGGAAGACCAAATCTGAAAGAAGAATAATCTGCTCCACTATTTTTTAGGGGAGCTGAGATTCGAGAAAAAACTTTAATTCACTTCGTTGCTCTTTAGGGAAGATTGAATCGAATGTGATTTGCTTCACTGCTCTTCAGGACAACCAAATATGAAAGGAGAAGAATATGTTCCGCTACTCTTTAGGGGATGTCAGTCTCGAGAAAAACTTTGATTCACTTCAATGCTCTTCGTAGAAGATTGAGTCGAACATGATTTGCTTCAGTGCTCCTCAAGATGACCAAATCTGAAAAAAGAAGAATATGCTCCACTACTTTTTAGGGGAGGTCAGACTCGAGAAAATTTTGATCCACTTCGTTGCTCTTCAAGGATGATTGAATCGAATATTATTTGCATCGCTCCTCTTCAGGAAGACTAAATCTGAAAGAAGAAGAATATGTTCCACTACTGTTTAGGGGAGGTCAGACTCGAGAAAATTTTGATTCACTTCACTGCTCTTCAGGGAAGATTGAATCGAACATGATTTGCTTTGCTGCTCTTCAGGAAGACCAAATCTGAAAGAAGAAGAATCTGCTCCACTATTTTTTAGGGGAGGTGAGACTCGAGGAAAAACTTTGATTCACTTAGTTGCTCTTCAGGGAAGATTGAATCGAATGTGATTTGCTTCACTGCTCTTCAGGAAGACCGAATAAGGAAAGAGAAGAATATGTTCCGCTACTCTTTAGGGGAGGTCAGACTCAAGAAAAACTTTGATTCACTTCACTGCTCTTCAGGGAAGATTGAATCGAACATGATTTGCTTTGCTTCTCTTCAGGAAGACCAAATCTGAAAAAAAAAATAAGAATCTGCTCCACTACTTTTTAGGGGAGGTCAGACTCGAGAAAATTTTGAACCACTTTACTGCTCTTCAGTGAATATTGAATCGAACATGATTTGCTTCGCTGCTCTTTAGGAAGACCAAATCTGAAAGAAGAAGAATTTGCTCCACTAATCTTTAGGGGAGGTCAGACTCTTGAAAATTTTGATCCACTTCGCTGCTCTTCAGGGAAGATTGAATCGAACATGATTTGCTTCCCTGCTCCTCAAGAAGACCAAATCTGAAAGAAGAAGAATCTACTTTACTGCTGTTTAGGGGAGGTTAGACTCGAGAAAATTTTGATTCACTTCACTGCTATTCAGGGAAGATTAAATCGAACATGATTTGCTTCGCTGCTCTTCAGGAAGACCAAATTTGAAATAAGAATAATCTGCTCCACTATTGTTTAGGGGAGGTGAGATTCGAGAAAAAACTTTGATTCACTTCGTTGCTCTTCAGGGAAGATTGAATCGAATGTGATTTGCTTCACTGCTCTTAAGGACGACCAAATATGAAAGGAGAAGAATATGTTTCGCTACTCTTTAGGGGAGGTTAGACTCGAGAAAAACTTTGATTCACTTCGATGCTCTTCGTAGAATATTGAGTCGAACATGATTTGCTTCGCTGCTCCTCAAGATGACCAAATCTGAAAGAAGAAGAATCTGCTCCACTACTGTTTATGAGAGGTTAGACTCGAGAAAATTTTGATCAACTTCGCTACTCTTCAAGGATGATTGAATCGAACATGATTTGCTTCGCTGCTCTTCAGGAAGACCAAATCTGAAAGA
Organism: Hibiscus syriacus; assembly: GCF_006381635.1. NCBI lineage: Eukaryota > Viridiplantae > Streptophyta > Magnoliopsida > Malvales > Malvaceae > Hibiscus > Hibiscus syriacus. Next base: position 144,572 of record NW_024062941.1, read on the forward strand.
AGAATAATATGTTCCACTACTGTTTAGGGGAGGTCAGACTCGAGAAAATTTTGATTCACTTTACTGCTCTTCAGGGAAGATTGAATCGAACATGATTTGCTTCGCTGCTCTTCAGGAAGACCAAATCTGAAAGAAGAAGAATCTGCTCCACTATTTTTTAGGGGAGGTGAGACTTGAGAAAAAACTTTGATTCACTTAGTTACTCTTTAAGGAAGATTGAATCGAATGTTATTTGCTTCACTGCTCTTCAGGAAGACCAAATATAGAAAGAGAAGAATATGTTCCGCTACTCTTTAGGGAAGGTGAGACTCAAGAAAAACTTTGATTCACTTCACTACTCTTCAGGGAAGATTGAATCGAACGTGATTTGTTTCGCTTCTCTTCAGGAAGACAAATTTGAAAAAAATAAGAATCTGCTCCACTACTTTTTAGGGGAGGTCAGACTTGAGAAAAAATTGAACCACTTTACTGCTCTTCAGGGAATATTGAATCGAACATGATTTGCTTCGCTGCTCTTCAGGAAGATTAAATCTGAAAGAAGAAGAATTTGCTCCACTAATCTTTAGGGGAGGTAAGACTCCAAAAAAGTTTGATCCACTTCGCTACTCTTCAGGAAATATTTAATCGAACATGACTTGCTTTCCTGCTCCTCAAGAAGACCAAATCTGAAAGAAGAATAATCTACTTTACTGTTATTTAGGGGAGGTTAGACTCGAGAAAATTTTGATTCACTTTATTGCTCTTCAGGGAAGATTAAATCAAACATTATTTGCTTCGCTGCTCTTCAGGAAGACCAAATCTGAAAGAAGAAGAATCTGCTCCACTATTTTTAGGGGAGGTGAGATTCGAGAAAAAAACTTTGATTCACGTCGTTGCTCTTCATGGAAGATTGAATCGAATGTGATTTGCTTCACTACTCTTCAGGAAGACCAAATCTGAATGTAGAAGAATATGCTCCACTACTCTTTAGGGGATGTTAGATTCGAGAAAAACTTTGATTCACTTCGATGCTCTTCAGGGAAGATTGAATCGAATATGATTTTCTTCACTGCTATCCAGGAAGACAAAATATGAAAAATTAAGAATTTGCTCCGCTACTCTTTAGGGGAGGTCAGACTCGAGAAAAACTTTGATTCACTTCGATGCTCTTCAGGAAAGATTGAATCAAATGTGATTTGCTTCATTGCTCTTCCGGAAGACCAAATCTGAAAGAAGAAGAATCTATTCTGCTACTCTTTAGGGGATGTTAGACTAGAGAAAAACTATGATTCACTTCCCTGCTCTTCAGGGATGATTTAATCGAATGTGATTTACTGCACTGCTATTTAGGTAGACCAAATCTGAAAGAAGAAGAATATGCTCCTCTATTCTTTAAGGGTGGTCATACTCGAGAAAAAATTTGATTCACTTCACTTCTCTTCAGGAAAGATTAAATTGAATGTTATTTACTTCACTGCTCTTCAGGAGGACCAAATCTGAAAGAAGAATCTACTCTGCTACTCTTTAGGGGAGGTCATACTCGAGAAAAACTTTGATTACTTCGCTACTCTTCAGAGAAGATTGAATCGAATATAATTTGCTTAACTACTCTTCTGGAATACCAAATATGAAAGAAGAAGAATCTTCTCCGCTACTCTTTACGGGAGGTCAGACTCGAGAAAAACTTTAATTCACTTCACTGTTCTTCAGGGAAGATTGAATCGAATGTGATTTTCTTCACTTCTCTTCAGGAAGACCAAATCTGAAAAGGAAGAATCTGCTCCGCTACTATTTAGGGGAGGTCAGAATCGAGAAAAACTTTGATTCACTTCACTGCTCTTCAGGGAAGATTAAATCGAATGTGATTTGCTTGACTACTCTTCCGGGAAACCAAATCTAAAAGATGAAGAATTAGCTCTCTTTTTCTTTAGGGGAGGTCAGAATCGAGAAAAACTTTGATTCACTTCGCTTCTCTTCAGGGAATATTTAATTAAATGTGATTTACTTCACTGATCTTCAGGAAGACCAAATCTGAAAGAAGAAGAATATGCTCCGTTACTCTTTAGGGGAGGTCAGACTCGAGAAAAACTTTGATTCACTTTGCTGCTCTTCAAGGAAGATTGAATCGAATGTAATTTGGTTCACAGCTCTTCAGGAAGACCAAATCTGAAAGAAGAAAAATATGCTCCGCTACTCTTTAAGGGAGGTCAGTCTCGAGAAAATTTTGATTCATTCTACCACTCTTTAGGAGGAACTGAATCGAGATCGATTTGTTTCAAAGATCGAACCTGAAAATCAAACATTACCAATCATTAGTGTATACTTGAAAATTTTAAAATATTTTACTCAAAAGTTTAGAATTTGAGAGAATCTTTTTCTCTTATGGGAACTTGTCTCGCAGCCACCAGATATGAGAATCTACCTTGATTCGAGTTCCATTTGAACCTCTCCATTCTTGGGACTTTGGATTGGTTGATGACTCCTGCTTGTCATAAATCTTTAGTTTTCTTGGGAAACCTATAAAATATTCATCTTGAAAGTGCAACGTATCTGAATAATGAATGCAGTGATGCAATTTATTTATCATTAATCTTTTGATAAAGTGAAAAGGTCTTTAAGAAAGACAAAACTAGAACTTTCGAGGAAACGACCCAAAATAGACAAGGTTAATTTCTAGGGAAACTATCTCAAAAAAAAGACTAAACTGGGGTTTCTAAAAAAATGAGACTATTCAATGAGAAGGTTCCTTGGGGAATAATCTTTAGGAAGACTAAACTGAACTTTCTATGACACAAGTCCCAAGAGATTCATGATTAAAGACAACATTACAGACATGTTGACTCCTCTACATGAGAAAGTCAAATTGAGGAAGGATACTACTGAAAAGTTTACTCATCTCCGCGAGAAATTCAAGTTAAGAATGACATCACTAAAAGGTTGACTTCTCTTCACGAGAAAGTTAAGAAAAACACCACTAAAAGGTTGACTTCTCTTCACGAGAAAGTCAAGTAAAACAATACTAAAAGATCGACTCTTATTCGCTAGAAACTCTAGAATGACAATACTAAAAGATTGACTTCTTCGCTAGGAAGGCAACAATAAATGACTGACTCCTCTTCACAAGAAATTAAAGAATAACAACACTAAAAAAATCAATTTCTCTTCGCGAGAAAGTTAAGAACAACACCACTAAAAGGTTGACTTCTCTTCACGAGAAAGTCAAGTAGGACAACACTAAAAGATCGAATCCTCTTCGTGAGAAAGTCAAGAAAGACAACACTAAAGATTGACTCCTCTATCAATCTATTCCATAAACTTTCAAAGGAATGATTTACTTTCTGAATATGAATTATCCTTGTTTAACTTGCCCCAATCTCACGTGTGCATGTTATTTTAATCGATTGATCCGCTTCTCCGTACCCGAGAATCTTTGCTTTCCTCCTACATCTAATGTCCCTATTTTAAAGTGATGATTCTTTTGTGGATTAGGCCCCTTTGTTCTTCAGGTTCTACCTCTCTAAACATGATTCCCTATATTTGAGGTTTGAATTCTAGCTTTGAACTTGCTGAGATTTTGACATCATGAATTTACTCTTTTCACTGTAAGATATATAAAAACCATGTGTTTAAATACAAATGCAAATGCAATTAAATGTATCAATAATACATTTTCTTTTATGCAAATGACGTTCTCATGAATGTGTAAATGGTGATTCAATTTTCTTTGACTCCAAAGTGGAGAACTCAGTCTTCTTCCACTTGATCACTTCTCTCTAGGGTTTACTCAGATATCAGTGTAACAACTTATAATTTCAAGCTTGCATTTTTTAAGAGACATCTGATCATATTATATCTTTGTGTCATCTTTGCCTCTTATCTGCATTAATGTCTCATAAGAGATGTTTCATTTATGGAGTTCTTGTTGTAGTCAGAAATATGACCTTGATGCCCCTTTCTATCATTGGCTCAAATGTGCTATCAGAGTTGTTTTTCTTGGACTCTGCCTTTTATTGACTGATCGACTGGTTTGCTTTACAAGGTAAGCTATGCTCAGATTCATGGTCTGTCTTTGACACTTCAAGTTATGAGGCATATTCTCAAAGTCTTCTCAATCTGAGTCTTGTCATCTCAACATGATCTGGGTTTCTGGTCATGCCCTAAAGTGGGTATTTTCATGACCCATCCCTATTTGAGTGCCAAAATTTCATCCTTGATTGGTCTCACTCTGGTGCCACTAAAAAATAGTGTTGTCGAATAGCTTGAGGGCTTCTCTTCATGATTCCATGGATACTTAGAAGTGATCAATCCTTCTAACAGAAATATTTTGCATTTTGAAATGAGTTGGGATATGTGTGCCCCTTTCAAATAAGGCGATCATCTCTTTCTCGATGGGTTACCAACAACGTCATGAGGAAGTGTTACAAGTTCTATTCTTCAGTCCTTCTGATCTTTCAGACCACTTGCTTTCAGGAATGTGGAGTACTTCATGTTCTGGCATCGCTTAATCTTTCTCCCATTAGAGGCAGAAAGGGCCTCACCTGCTTCAAGGACTTTTCGCATTTGAGACTGTCCTCTTTGAAAATGTTTTTCTCATTTCTTTTATTTTAGAAATCAAAGAACATAAGAATTTTGTAAAATATTACCCCTTAATTGAGGCTCAATATCAAATCAAATCATAAAAATGAGTTCATAGAATATCAAAAGAATCAATAACTCTTTAATATTTTCAGTGTTATAGCTCTTTGACAAGTATCAAAATTGATGGGTTGGATTCAAGTTGGCTTTCTTATTTTCTAAGGTTTAATCCATTAAGACATCCACATTTATTTATATGCCCATATGAACCTTGTGACATGGCCTTCTTTCTCGGCTTGGTATATTAAGTGGATGCATACAAAATGAAGCAACTATCATATTCAATTGCTAGACTTTTTGGAAGACTTCCATTTCAGTTCTCTGAAATATTTCATTTGTTCAAGCTTCGTAGACTTCTCTAACAAAGGAAGTGCATAAATATCGGTCTAAAAATGAAATTCCTGAGTGCTCGTGTAAAATTAATTTAATTTGTCATTGTTTGGCTAGTTGAATTCAACTTTATTATATATATATATATATATATATATATATATATATATATATATATAATCACCTTTATCAGGCTAGCTGAAGGGTTCATCTCATCACAAAGTCTTCGACTTGACAATTGCAGTGGAGCAAACACCAAACTGCCAAGTACCCGAGCAATGTCATGGTTTGAATTCAATATATTCATAAAGTTAGGGCTTTTGAGTTTCTTCTATAACCAATTACTTTAGTGGAATAACTCAGCTTTATTGTATACATATAGAATTACATTTTGGGTATACAGATTCAATTTATTAAGCTTGTCAAGAAGAACATGTTATAGTCTAGGTGTTGTTGAAAGTAAAAAAAATCTCATATTTAGAGTTCAATTTCCAAGCAACTGACCTAAACTAGATTCACTTACTCAACTATTCCATCTGTGAAGATCATGATCATCATTGAACGTCATCAACAAAGTAGAAACCAATCAATTTTGCAATCTTATGTGCAAGATGCCCCATTTTTCCCACATCATTATATACATGAATGTCAAGCCCTTAAATGTCTCTTCATGCAAAGAGAAGGCTAGCTTGGTTCCTGAAAGAGAAGGGTATACTGTTCGAGTGTATCTTCTGGGGTAAGGTCCGAGGTCCTTGTTTTATTAGTTTTCAGTCTTGTCACTTTGTCAAAGATTTATAACTCTAATCATTTAAAGAATTTTCAATTTAGTTGATATTCCAAGAATTTCAAGTTGCAAAATTAATGCAATGCTCACCATCCTTAAAGTATCATAAGTTCATTTAAAACATCCTTTGAAAAAAAGCTGAGAAGTGACTAAAAACAAATTCAAACAAGATACTGCAAATGGAATAAAGCATCAGGAGGGATAAAATGATTTCTTCCTTACTAGGATGCCCCATTATTCATCTAATGTAGTGGCACTTGACTCAAACAGATGCTACATATTGTGTTTTGATGCCCCAATTGAGTTCGTCATCCACTGTTCCACCAATTCTTGTGTCAGTGTTCCATTTTCCACAAACATTTCTATCTCCTTTAACAACGGCCTACAATTCCCCGTAGAATGCACAGATGCCCCCAAGTGGAATTCACAACCACTATCTTGATCATAGCTATGGGCAGAAGGGTTTGGTGGTACTTTCATTGGCATGGGTGTGAGGTATTGACCTTTAATCAAATGGGGATACAAAATTAGGATAGAAGTTTGGAACACCTTCAAAGTATTCCTCGATCATGATGTTTTCTTTGGTCGGTTCGAGCGACTAGCTGCTCTTCAAGTTTAAATTTGTAAAGTCTTTTTTTTTATTGTGAAATGGAAAATACTTTGTATGTTATTGAATGATCGTATATATAAAATATGAATGTCATAACCATTTTTTTAAATAATTAAGTTTAAAAAACAATTATGACTTATTTGGTAAATTTTGGGATTTTTGAATTAATTTGAAAATTTCGAATTGGAGTTGCCATCGACCTTTGGGCTATGTAGGTCGAATACCTAAAAACATCTTTTAAAACAATTTTAAGAAAAAATTGTTTTAAAGACAAATATTGGTTTGCGTTATCAAAGATTCATTTTTTGGATATGAGAGTCGATTACGTGTGGGGAAGGGTAAGTACCCCCAAACGCCCAAAAATTGGTACTTAGTCGCGGTAGTGGACTTTATAAATTGAATATAAAGTTAGAAAATTATCCATTTATTAAAGTTTAATTAGTTTACTTCGAATTATTTATTAGGGAAAATCCTTTAATTCAAAAAGAAATATCAAGATTTGCTAATCCTCCGACGGGAAGGCTATCTATTCTATTTCTTGCCTAAAAAGAATATTCCCTCATCGGTTTATCAAAAAACGTAAATCAAATATAAATTGAAAATCCGCATTTTGCATAAAATAAATTACTATATAAAAAATGCATTGCATAATTTGAATTAGAAATAAAAATGAATTAATTAGTAAAATAAATTCAATTTATTTCAAGTTCACATTTTGTTTGAATGTCGTATCGGATCACACTACTTCGACTAAGCAATGTTTCTACGCCCATTCTACAAATAAGTGTTCTTGAAAATATTAGAGTAAAAAAAGTGTTAAAAATGAATGAAACAAAAATTTTGTACAATTGCTCGAATCCAATTCCCAAGAACAAAGAATATATACATACATAAATAATACGAACAAATACATAATATCCATACATGGTAAAATGTAAGATAAAAAATCTGGCTATGTAAAAATTAAATTATAGAAGTAAAATAAACAGATAATGAAAGACAGTAGTTAAACAAATAAAATTAAAGTATAGAAAAATAAAGAAACATAAATAAACGATTAGAACATTAAAGCAAATAAAATGTAAATACTGAAATTAAATAAAGAAAATAAAAATGCATAAATTAAAAAGTGCATAAAGTTAAATAGAAGAAATAAAAAGCAATAAAAATAAAATGTTAGTAGTTAGTAATTAACGGTTATAAAGGTTAGCTGTTAGAAAAGTTAGCGGTTAGTAGAGTCTGAACCATAATAATGTGGATCATACCCCAGATCTGCTCACCACAAGGTCGAATCAAATAATTCAAACAAATTAACAAAATAAAATAAATATAAAAAATAAGTGGATAATAGAGACGGAACCATAATAATGTGGATCATACTATGGATCGGGTCACCACAAGGTCGATTCAAATATTAGAAATAATAAATAAATAAACAATGGTTAGAGTGCAATAAAATAAAAGTTAGTAGTTAGCATAGTTCGAACCATAATAATGTGGATCATACCCCGAATCTGGTCACCACAAGGTCGAATTGAATATTAGAAACAATAAATAAATAAATAACAGTGGATAAAGTGTAATAAAATAAATGTTAGTAATTAACTTGAAATAGATAACATATCAGAATAGTGACCAAATTAAAATATATAAAAAGGCTAAAAACGGAGGGCTTAAAGGTAATTTTCCCACTTTAGTGACCAAAATGTGAAGTGGCGCTAAAACTGGGAGGACTAATGGGTAATTTATCCATAAAATAGATGACTAAAAGAAGGAACAAACTAAAACTACAGGGACCTTAGCATAATTTACCCATAAAACAAAGCAACTTATTTCACTTCATGCCTCATGAACAACCCCCTTTTCAAAGCTTGAAACCAAACGCCGGTCACCACAAGCTGGCCCTTGCACACCGGCCATTAGGCCAATGACCATCCTACTCTAACTGATGACCCCGACATGACCAAAGAAAGCTCGATCGAAAACTTTCCCCACTCTTCAACTCTTTTCTCCTCTTATAACCCAAAAAGGCCACCGCGAAAGGCGGTCAACCTAACCGGCCACCACTTGAGTGGCCGAAGAACTGTTGGCTGGTGAACTACTCCCCCATGGCCCATGTTTTTATCCAAAAAAGAACAAAAAATTTCTCCCAATTTTTTTAGAGAGAAGAACTCTTTTCTTTTTATTAGCTTTCCATTTTTTCACACAACCAAGGGGGTTAACTTTGCTTTCTGAATAGCTTTTAATGCCCCCCAAATTACAATAGGTACAATTCTAAGTTTGGTCTTTACACTTTGTTCGCTCTTTAATTTTTAGATAATGGTATAATTGCAAGTTTGGTCCTTATATTTTGTTCCCTTTTTAATTTTCATATAAAATTAGGGTATTACAGATGCCCCTCTTTGCTCGACTATTGTGTAAACAACGATGAAGCAAAGTGACATAATGAACTAATTTTGTCTAGCTATTATGTTTTCTTCGCATCTAGAGCTCCAATTCTTTGTCTAAAAACAGATGATTTAAAAATGACACTGTTCCTTCACGTTGAAGACATCGAGTCAATCTGGAGATAATTTGGTGTTAAAAATGACACTACTCATACATGTTGAAGAGTTTTGGCCATTTTCATATGACGTTGTTCCTTCTCTTTGAGGAAGCTGGGTCAATTTGAAGATAACTTGGTGACAACACGGTTCCTACATGATGAGGAAGTCTGATTATCTGAGGATGACACTGCTCCTACGCGTTGAGGAGATCTGATCGGTGGACGACATGTTCCTACATGATGAGGACATCTAGCTGTCTTTAGGGATATTTTGGAGACAATACAGTTCCTACATGATGAGGAAGTCTGGTTATCTGAGGATAACACTGCTCCTACGTGTTGAGGAGATCTGGTCAGTGGACGACATTGCTCCTACGCGATGAGGACGTCTATCCGTCTTTAGGGATAATTTGGAGATAACATGGTTCCTATGTGATGAGGAAATATGGTTATTTGAGGATGACACTGCTCCTACGTGATGAGAAGATCTGGTCAGTGAATGACATTGTTCCTACGTGATGAGGACGTCTAGCCTTCTTTAGGGATAATTTGAAGACAACACGATTCCTACGTGATGAGGAAGTCTGGTTATCTGAGGATGAAATTGCTCCTACATGATGAGGAGATTTGGTCAGTGGACGACATTGTTCATACGTGATAAGGACGTCTAGCTGTCTTCAAGAATAATTTGGAGACAACACGGTTCCTACGTGATGAGGAAATCCGGTTATCTGAGGATGACGTTGGTCCTACGAGATGAGGAGATCTGGTCAGTGGATGACATTGTTCCTACGTGATAAAGATGTTTAGCTATCTTTAGGGATCATTTGTTTCAAGAGAAACTATCTTAGGTGAGACAAAAATTGTTTCGAGACAAACAATCTCAAAGGTTTATGTTTCAAAAGAAACTGTCTCATGCGAAATGAAACTTTGTTTCGAGAAAAACTGTCTCAAGCGAGACAAATTTTGTTTCAAGGGAAACAATCTCAATTATTTATGTTTCAAGCGAAACTGTCTCAAGAGAGACAAAACTTTCTTTCAAGAGAAACTGTCTCAAGCGAGACGAAACTTTGTTTTGAGAGAAGCTGTCTCAAGAGAGACAAAACTTTGTTTCAAGAGAAACTGTCTCAAGTGAGACGAAACTTTGTTTCGAGAGAAACAATCTCAATGGTTTATCAATTTTGTTTCAAATGAAACAATTTCCAATTTTTTGTTTTGAGGGAAAATTGTCTCTAGCGAGTCAAAATTTGTTTTTAAGAAAAATGATCTAAAATGTTATCAATTTTGTTTCAAGTGAAACAATTTTAAAATTTGTATTTCTAGGGGAAACTGTCTCAAGTGAGGCGAAATTTGTTTTTTAAAAAAAACAATCTCAAATGTTCGTGTCTTAAGGAAGACTCTCTCAAGTGAGATGAAATTTGTTTTTAAGAAAAATTATCTCAAGTGAGACAAAATTTGTTTTTAAGAAAAACTATATCAAGCGAGACAAATTTTTTTTTTAAGAAAACAATCTCAAGTGAGATCAATTTTGTTTCAAGAAAAACTATCTCTAGCGAGACGAACATTGTTTATAGAGAAAAAATCTCTAAGGTGATAGACAGTCTACTCCTACATGTTGAGGAGATCTAGTTACCTTTAAAAGATCTGATCGTTCACTTCAGGATGTCAAATCTATAGATGACATTATCCCTTCATGTTGAGGATATTTGGTCATCACTAAACTTTTATTTCCTGAAAGATCAATATAAAAAATGATGCATTTATGAATGATTATCTTGAATGTTTTATGGATGTCAAGATGAAGTTTATTTCATGTATTTGATTTGATTTTTTTTGTATTTTTCCTCATGAGAGAAGAAAATGATCTTGAGAAAGGGAAAATTAGACAATGTCCTCGTGAGAGGAGAAAAGAATGGCCTTTGAGAAAAAATGAAATAAGGATTTTAGGAAAAAACACTCTTAGAAAAGACTAGATTGATGCCTTTTAGACAAAAAATCTTGAGAAATATGAAATTAGTTTCTCAAAAGTAATTATAAAGGCATCTTTATGAGCAGGAAAAACATTTTTTATTGCGATGCGATGATGAATGTATGATGCAAAGATGTAAATTTCCTGTAAAATTTATGTATTTTTTTATATATGTTTTCTTGATTCAATGATCAGAGACGGATATTGGAGCACTCTTTCTTCTATCCCTGCTTCAGTTGTCTTCACTCTTGGTTTGCACCAGCGTGCATCCTGGCAATTCTTGACTCATGTTAATGGCTACTTGCCCCAGCAAAATTTTGCTCCTTATAAAAATTGGCTTTCTTTGTCTTAACTTCTATATAAATCTGATAGAGTTCTCATTCTTGCTTTGAAAAGAGAATCCATCATTTCAAGCTTTGGAGACTATGTACATGCGGCAGCCTTGTAGCGGGAAATCAAATACCACTGCCTGGAATTTACCACCACATCAATTAATGGAATATCAGATTGCCCCGAAGAACCATGAGACACATATATGCCAAGGATGATAGTTGGACCCTTAGAAATAACTGGAATTGAAAGTGTTTTCCCAATTGCTAACATCGAATTCAGTCCTCCAAGCTTTGCATTGATTCTTAGAAGCAAATTTGTAAGGTACTGATCATTGATTCTAGTTGGAGCTATAGACTATGTGACTCTTCCAAACTCGACAAGACTCATAGAGATCAGAATTTTCTTATCAGGTAAAACACAAAGGAGGAACTGTGGAGCTCCAGGAAGTTTGGATGTCCTAAAACATTTGGCAACCTATTCATCCTTTCCTATGACTTCTGTCTAGATTTATAAACCATGGAAGCTCTTTGCATGGTGTTCATGGCTTTTGTATAGCGTTGCAAAGACGTCAATGAATAAAGCTCAGCAGAAATATAAATAGGAAGCTTTGGCTTGCCAAAATTAATGTATGGGAAATCACTAGAACAATGCAACTGTATTTTGTGACTGGATAAAACAGTCATATAGTAAGCTTCATTATCTCTGCTTCACTATTTTCTTTCTTCTCCCATTTCTGTCTTATTGAAAATAAATGTCTGCTCATTTCAATGATCTTGTATTCTTAGAAGATATGGGTCTTCAAAAATGCCCCAACATTTATCATTTCTTGCTCCCATACTGATTCTAAGCATGAGCTTCTGTGTTTGGGAGATAATTGTCAGTTACCAGGATCTACTCCAGAGAGATTGTCTTGTTTGAAAATATTTTTCTTCTTCTTTTATTTTCAAAATTAAAAGAATTTTGAAAAATGTTTAATCAAAATTTAGAGAAAAAAATTTCCCCTCTCTAGGTTTCACAATTGAAACAAATCATAAAACAAGAGTTCATTGGATATCAAAAAATTAATTTCTCTCTTAATCCTTCAAAATTATAGCTCCTTGACAAGTCTCAGGATTAGGGATTGGTTTCAGGCAGGTTTCCTATTTTCTAAGGTCTCAGGCATCAAGTCTTTCTTCTTGTCCATTCTCCGGCTTGACATTTAATTGGGTGCAAATAAAATGTCGTAGCTAGCATAATCAATTGCTACACCTTTTAGAACACTTCTATTTCAGTTCTCTGAAATCTTTCATTTGTTCAAGCTTCGTAGACTCCTCTAGCAAAGGCAGTGCAGAAATATCGGTCTAAAAATAAAATTCCTGAGTGCTCATGTGAAATTGACTATAACAGGTGTTCCTCGACTCCTTTAGTCCATCTTCACTGAAACTCCTTATTTAGTAAATTCGATTTAATTTACCATTGTTTTGCTAACTGAATTCAGCTTTATTGTGTGTGTGTGTGTGTGTATATATATATATTATAATTTCCTTTATTTGGCTAGCTGAAGGATTCATGTCATCCCAAAGTCTTTAAATTGACAATCATAGTGGAGCAAACACCGAATTTCCAAGTACATGATCAATGTTATGGTTTGAATGTAATCTATTCATAAAACTAGGGCTTTTAAGTTTCCTCTATAACCAATTTGCTTTAGCGGAATAGTTCAGCTTTATTGTATACATATATAATTATTTTGGGTATATGGATTCAATTTCTTAATCTTTTCAAGAAGAACCTGTTATAGTCCAAGTGTTGTTGAAAGTCAGAAAATCTCATAGTTAGAGTTCAATTTCTAAGCAATTGATCTAAACTAGATTCGCCTACTTAACTATTCCATTTGTGAAGATCATGATCATTATTGAACATCATCAACAAAAGTAGAAACCAATCAGCTTTGCAATCTCATATGCAAGGTGCCCCATTTTGTTCACATCCTTACATACCTGAAAGCCAAGCCCTTGATTATTTCTTCATGCGAGGAGAAGGCTAGCTTGGTCCCTGCAAAAGAAGGGTATGTATTCTATTGAATCTTATTAAGTGATTCAGCGTTCTTGTTTTACGAGGGTTCAATCTTGTCACTAGCCTAGAGGCCATAATCTTAATTCTCAAGAGAGCTTTTAAGTCAAATGATATTAAAAAAAACTACAAGATTAAAACTTGTTCAGTTGTTCACAACCTTAAAAGGTAGCATAAGTTCAATTATCAAAAGATTTTAAAAAATATTTAAGTAAATACTAAAGAAAGAACAAAAAAAGGAGTTCAAACAAAACAATGCTCTTAATGCAAGTGGTAGATGCAATGACTTCTTGATCAACATCAGAATGCCACAACATTATTTGAATGTCCATTCCCCTGAATCAATCAGGTTCTGGACCTTGCTTTAATGCCCCACAGTTCTCAATGGAATGTCTAGAACTTTCTATGCGATAGCTGCATATTACATCAACATCGTAGACCTCAAGCTATGGGACTCTTCTATCTTAGACTGAATGAGAGTCACAAGTTTCTTCTCAACCAACGTTGGAAGTAATTCCTCATAGGTCATTGGAATTGGATAAAATTGACTCTTTTCTTGGATCATCCTATAAGGCTCAATCTTACGACCAACTGAATAGGCTCCCATTGTACTGATTTCATATTCTTTCTTTAATTGTTCAAATCTTGCTTCTATTCTTAATGTGGTGACACATGATTAGGACCACTTCCATTGAATTCTCCATGAATTAATCCCTATGTGTTCATGAATAATACACGTGAAAATGTTTAAATAAATGCAGTGCATAATGTAAATATGCAAATGCATATGCAAAAAAAAAAAAAAAAATTGATCCCAACGATGAATATCATAGAATAATTTTCATCAGAGTTAAAAGCCTTCACATTACAAGATAGTCCATTTTACAAACATGCTTTTGCTTAGATGTTGAGTCTGAGATGGGTTGATGCTTCATCTCGGATCTTTATCCTTGAAAATGATGCCCCTCAAGCTCTTTGGAACCTAACTCTGTTAATGCCCCGTGCAATGTTGCAGTCACACGTCACTCCTTGATTACTAACAATGAAATGATCGTAGATAAGACTCTACGTTGGATTACTCCTATTATCAATGGATCATCTTTCCAGTCTCGAATGTTGGATGATCTTCGAGCAAGTCTCCTTCTTCTACTCTCTAAACATACGCGACTGCTTGATTGAAAACTTTTATATCTCCTTGTGAGAATTTTCTCTTAAATATTCCCTTGCAGATCAATATTTTCACATTATGTCATGTTGATGAAATGAAATGCAAAAATGACCTATTGACGGACAGAGGTTCGGTATGGCTATACCTAGGGTGACCATTCTACGGTTCACAACATGCATGGTTTTGGCTTTATAAGGAAAGGGTACTCGAATTGTCTTTGATGTCAGTGCCCCCTTGGGCTGTCAAACCCTTAATCCTCACCCATTATAGGTTTCAAACGGAACGAGTTTAATTTGAGGGGGTTTACTTCCTTATACCCATACGAGGAATAAATCCCTACGAATGTATAAGGCATGTGTACCCCAGATGTTATTTGCTAAAACTCATACGAAGAATAAATTCTTACGAGACTAAAGCGTTCACCCCCGCTTACTTGGAACGAAGCTCGGGTCTAGAGCTTATGTCATGCAAATGTACGTGAGGTGTGTAAGGAGGAACATACAAACCTTTGACTAAAAAAAGGGAAAAATATAAACTCTCAATAGAAACTTTGCCAGAGCTGAAAACAAAAATTAAAACGTTTGTATAAAAAAATTAGAAAAAATTCAATAAATGGATCATTAGTTAACTATAGACTCGAACTTATAATTTCCACCACTACGACAATGTGTAAGCGACTTACAACCTGACTCTCTAAAAAAAAGTCTCCAGTGGAGTCACCAAACTGTCATAACCATTTTTTTAAAACAATTAAGTTTAAAAAATAATTATGACTTATTTGGAAATATTTGGGATTTTTTAATTAATTTGAAAATTTTGAATTGGAGTCGCCATCAACCTTTGGGCTAGGTAGGCCGAATACCTAAAAATGTCTTTTAAAATAATTTTAAGAAAAAATCATTTTTAAGACAAAAATTGGTTTGTGTTATCAAAGATTCATTTTTTGGATCTGGGAGTCGATTACGTGTGGGGAAGGGTAAGCACCCGCACAACGCCGAAAAATTGGTACTTAGTCGTTTATATATTGTCACGGTAGTGGAAATTATAAATCGAAAATAAAGTTAGAAAATGATCCATTTATTAAAGTTTAATTAATTTGCTTCGAATTATTTATTAGGGAAAATCCTTTAATTTGAAAAGAAATATCGAGATTTGCTCATCCTCCGAATGGAAGGTTATCTCTTCTATTTCTTGCCTAAAAAGAATATTTCCTCATCGATTTATCAAAAAACGTAAATAAAATATAAATTGAATATCCACATTTTGCATAAAATAAATTACTATATAAAAAAACACATTGCATAATTTGAATTAGAAATAAAAATGAATTAAATAGTAAAATAAATTCGATTTATTTCAAGTTCACATTTCGTTCGAATGTCGTATCGGATCACACTACTTCGACCAATCAATGCTTTCCACGCCCATTCTACAAATAAGTGTTCTTGAAAATATTAGAGTAAAAAAAGCGTTAAAAATGAATGAAACAAACATTTTGTACAATCGTTCGAAACTAATTCCCAAGAATAGAGAATATATACATACATAAATAATACGAACAAATACATAATATTCATACAAGGTAAAATGTAAGGAAACAAAATCTAGCCATGCAAAAATTAAATTATAGAAGTAAAATAAATATATAATAAAAACAGTAATTAAACGAATAAAATTAAAGTACAGAAAATAAAGAAACAGAAATAAACGATTAGAACATTAAAGAAAATAAAATGTAAGTACTGAAATTAAATAAAGAAAATAAAAATACATAAATTTAAAAGTACATAAAGTTAAATAGCAGAAATAAAATGTTAGTAGTTAGTAATTAGCGGTTCGAAAGGTTAGATGTTAGAAAAGTTAGCGGTTAGTAGAGTCTGAACCATAATAATGTGGATCATACCCCGGATCTGGTCACCACAAGGTCGAATCGAATAATTCAAACAAATTAACAAAATAAAATAAAATAAAATAAAGTAAATATAAAAAAAGTTAGTGGTTAGCAGAGTCCGAACCATAATAATGTGGATCATACTCCCGATCGGGTCACCACAAGGTCGATTCAAATATTAGAAACAATAAATAAATAAATAAACAATGGTTAGAGTGCAATAAAATAAAATTCAGTAGTTAGCAGAGTCTGAACCATAATAATGTTGATCATACCCCGGATCTGGTCACCACAAGGTCGAATCGAATATTAGAAACAATAAATATATAAATAACAATGGTTAAAGTGTAATAAAATAAAAGTTAGTAATTACCTTGAAATAAATAACTTATCAGAATAGTTACCAAATTAAAATAAATCAAAATCAGCATTTATATTCAGAAAAAAAAATAAAAAGTTACCAGAGTGCAAAAAGGCTAAAAATGGATGTCTTAAAGGTGATTTTCCCACTATAGTGACCAAAACGTGAAGTGGCACTAAAACTGAGAGGACTAATGGGTGATTTATCCACAAAATAGGTGACTAAAGGTAGGAACAAACTAAAGGTCTAGGGACCTTAGCATAATTTATCCAAAAAACAAAGCAACTTATTTCACTTACTGCCTCACGAATAACCCCTTTTAGGGCTTTAAACCAAACGTCGGCCACCACAAGTCGACCCTCGCACGTCGGCCATTGGGTCGATGACCATTCTACTCTAACCAATGACCCCGACACTGTTAGAGTAAGCCCAAAGATCAATCATATGATGATATTAATAATACATTTTTTTACTGATTTTATTGAATAAAGGCATTACCACCATTATTTTCAGTTATATGTATGTGTTTAACATAAACTGAAATATAATAAAATCCATATAATAACATTATTATTATTAAAAGATCCATAGTCAAGTATTATTATGGGCATGGACAATAATAATACGCTTAAGACTAACATGTTATTGATTTATGACAAGCGAGTTGTCATTGACATAGAGATGTCAGAATTGATACATGATTATATTGTTAGAGAACAATGTATTGGATTGACCCACCATGAGCATATATCTTGGATTATTATGTAATGGTCATAACATTGTTCATGGTGATGACTATATGTATGATCCTTAGACTTGAGATCATTGTTATCCCAACATATATTGATGTATGTTTTGATACAGTTAAACATACTTTGTAACTAGTTGCACTATAAAGACTGTTATTGAATATATCTCGATATATGTAGTGGGGTGCGTATGATTAAGTTAGGATTTGTCCTTCCTACATAATAGGAAATATATCACATGCTACTTGATTGAGTGAGACTAGAAATGCATGGCCATGCTCGAATAAGTTTATATGAGATATCACAAATTATTTGTTAATTATAGTCTACTCTAGATATCAAGAAACAATAGATGGGCTATACAAGTGTGACTATTCCAAGACTTGTGCCTATTCTAGATATAAAGGACAAAAGGATGTAATACATAAAAGAGTTAATCACTAAGATGATATGTCGAATCATAATTTCTTGTAACTTAGGTGACAATGATATATTGCTAGATGTCACTCATTGTATGTAATATTAGAATTGTTCTAATAATTACTACTAACATTACAAGAACCTACAGGGTCACACCATAGGATTGAAATGAGCAAAGATGTACAATTTGTTGTATGTTATTAAAATATATCTAGAGTTAATATATGTATATTTGATATGCATATGATTTAAATTATCCTGAATATAGTAAGTAAACATTAAAAGAATGTAATTTTGATTACAACTCTTTTAATCGTTATTTAATTCGAAATAATGAAATAAGAGTTTAAATAAACGTTAAAGATTGTAATTTAGATTATAAGTCTTTAATGGACATTTAATTTGAATTAATTAAATAAGATTTTTAATTAATTCAAATTAAAATCCCTAATATGTTAGAGTAACTAATATATTTAAAGTGAGGTAAGGCCTAGAAACCACTCCTTCTTCATCCGTTTTTCTCAAAACTATTTTTGGGAAAAGAAATTTTGCTCTCAATCGGATGAACTAAGTAGAGGCCGAGACTTGTTTCATGGAGGCTTACGATTCGAACCATTCGTGATCACCAATAGTCACTGCTTCATTTGTTGTTTTTCAAGGAACCCATTGTAAGTATTCGCATCTTTTCCTCCCGATTTTGGTTTTGCGTACTTGGATCACTGGTGAGGCCGTCGAGTTTTGTTTCTGTTGTACCATGGGGTACGCCGACGGTCCCAACAGACACAACCAAAGGAAACTTGATCGAATGCCTAAACGAACGAAACCTTTCCCCACTCTTCAACTCTCTTCACCTCTCATAACCCAAAAACGCCACCGCGAAAGGCGGTCAACCTCACTGGCCACAACTCTAGTGGTCGAAGAACTACAGGCCGGCGAACTACTCCCCCCATTACCCAAGTTTTTATTCCGAAAAAAGAAGAAAAAATGCTCCAATATTTTTTTTGGAGAGAAGAACCGTTTTCTTTTTATTAGCTTTCCATTTTTTCATACAACCCGGGGGGTTAACTTTGCTTTCTGATTGTCTTTTAAAGCCACCCAAATGATAATAGGTACAATTGCAGGTTTGGTCCTTACACTTTGTTCTCTTTTTAATTTTTGGATAATGGTACAATTGCTTACATTTTGTTCCCTCTTTAATTTTCAGATAAAATTAGGGTATTATAGTTGCTCCTCTTTACTCATATGTTGTGTAAACAACGACGAATTAAAGAAAAATAATGGCCTAATTTTGTCTAGCTACAATGTTTGATTCGTATCTGGAGCTCCAATTCTTTTTCTGAAAACATAGGATTAAAAGATGACATTGTTCCTTCATGTTGAGGACGTCGGGTCAAAAGCTGGAGATAATTTGGTGTTGAAGACGACACTGCTCATACATATTAAAGAGTTCTGGTTATTTTCATATGACGTTGTTCCTTCTCGTTGAGGAAGTTAGGTCAATTTGAAGATAATTAGGTGACAACACGGTTCCTATGTGATGAGGAAGTCTGATTGTATGAGGATGACACTGCTCCTACGCGTTGAGGAGATCTGGTCGGTGGACGACATTATTCCTACGTGATAAGGATGTTTAGCCATCTTTAGGGATAATTTGGAGACAACACGATTCATATGTGATAAGAAAGTCTTGTTATCTTAGGATGACGTTGCTCCTACACGTTGAGGAGATCTGGTTAGTGGAAGACATTATTCCTACGTGATGAGGATGTCTAGTAATCTGTAGGGATAATTTGGAGATAACTCGATTTCTACGCGATAAGGAAGTCTGGTTATCTGAGGATGACGCTGCTCCTACGTGATGAGGAGATCTGGTCGGTTGATGATGTTGTAACTACGTGATGAGGACGTCTAGCCGTCTTTAGGGATAATTTAGAGACAACACGGTTCCTACGTGATAAGGAAGTCTGGTTATCTGAGGATGACGCTGCTCCTACGTGATGAGGATATCTGGTCGGTGGACGACATTGTTTATACGTGATGAGGACGTCTAGCCGACTTCAGGATAATTTGGAGAAAACATGGTTCCTATGTGATGAGGAAGTCTGGTTATTTGAGGATGATGTTGCTCCTACGTGATGAGGAGATCTAGTCGGTAGATGACATTGTTCCTACGTGATGAGGACGTCTAGTCATCTTTAGGGATAATTTGTTTCAAGAGACACTACAACAAATTTTCTTATTAGTGGCATCTAGGTTATTGTCACTAAAACTTCAATTTATGTCACTAGATGTATTTTGTGACATAAAAGTCAATGTCACGACGATCATCACCCTAGGTGTGTCACTAAATGTCAAAAGTGATGATGTATTTGTTATCGTCATGTATTGTTAAATATATAGTGACGCTAATGGATAACGTCACAGTTTAATTTGCATTCAATGGCAATTACTTTTGTCACCAAATGATGTGCATTTTCGTCATTAATAAATCATATCGTCACCACTAACACAATAACTTCATTGTATACGTGACGAAAAGAAAATTGTCACATTGTTAGTAACGTAGTATATCGTCACCTAATAGTAGCATGGATGACATTTATATATAACGTCACTATATAATTAATATTCAATGACAACTAATTATAGCACTAAATAATTTAAATTTCGTTATTGATGATTTATATCGTCACGGATAATACATTAAAATCAACCTATATGTGACGAAAGAGATATTGTCACATTTTTAGTGACATAATATAAATGTTACCTAATAATATTATGAATGGCGTTTATGCATAACGTCACTTTATAATTTATATTCTATTGCAGTTGGTTACGTCACTAAATTAAATAATATTGCGTTATTGATAATTTATATTGTCACAAATAATGCATTAAAATCAACTTATATGTGACGAAAGATATATTGTAGCAAAACACAAATAATTTATATTCTATGACATTTTTAATGACACTATATATTAAAATAAAATTATTTATATAAATCTAAATAAAAAATAAAATAGTTCACTTGTTGCAAAATAATAAATTTAAACAAATATTTCACTAAATACATAATAATTTCATTTCTATAAATATAAAAATGTTTAAATGTTTACAGAAAATAAAAATAATATGATAATAATATGAATTGTGGAATATTTCGTTGTAGCAATCTCAATCCAAACCTTGAGTCGGTTGTGATTCTGTTGATGTTAAGTTCATGATATCATTTGAAGCTACAAATTAAAATAATCAACATTAGTTACTACAATTAATATTATATAATAATTTTTATTTGATTAACTATATTGTTTACCTGAAAATTGAAGTGATGGCACTTGATATTAGAGGGAACTGCAAAGGCGCATTAAACCACAACCAAAATCATCAATTATTATAGCACAACTGCTCTCCACTGGCAGAGCATTCTACAACTTAATTCATAAACACAACAGTTCGGTTACACTGAGAGAATGATTCATTTGCAATCCAACTACATTGATAATTATGCTAAATTGCAGAATTTTGCAAACTTACACTGAAATGATGGTAATAAAAATATTTTCAATAAGTTTAAATGGAAATGTAAATAAATTAACATAAACAAATATAAATTCAGAATCAACAAACACATGCACCTAAAGTAAGCATAAAAATATATATAGTAGAGTTTGAGCATACCTTGAGAAGGTGAAATTTTACATCAACAACATTTATTTATTAAATGAAGAATTATCAATGTGAAAAAGAAACAAGACATGCACAGGTTTTTGAATGAGCTTTCCAATCAGATTGCACAATATCGAATAATAAAAGCAGCAACGTTTAGCAAAATTTAAAAGAAAAAAACTAATAATTTTTGTAAAAAGCAACAGCGTTTAGCAAAAAATCAGAAATCGAATAATAAAACTAACCCTAAACCATATGAATTCAATAATATCAAATAAAACCATATTTAACAATAAAGAAAATAAATTTAAAAGAAAACAAACAATTACCTGCAAATTAAAGTTGGAGAAACCTTTGTACTACTGCAATCTGAATCAAAACAAAAAATAATTATAAAAATAATAAAACTAACCTTAAACCCTTCATTCCCTAACTTTGGTCGAGTGATTTAGGGGCTTGAGGGGAGCCGTTTCTTTGGGTTTTAAGGAGTTTGCATGCAACAGTGGCTATGGTGGCTGTTTAGTTGTGCAGGGGAAGAGTGAAAAGTTAAGAAGAAAAAAGAAAGTTGGGGTAGAGATGAGGAGATGCGGCTGTGGAATGAAACATGAATAAAATTTGGTTTTAGGGTTTCCTTGAGCCTAATTAAGATTTAATGAAACCATAGTGTTGTCGTTTTGTGCTATTATGGGTTAAAGGCAACCCCTTTCTATCATTTGGGTTTATTTTGTGAGGGTTCCACCCATTTGGAAATTAATACAATTTAATCTCATTTTAAGGTGTTGCAAATTCTTGGTTTTCTCATTTTATTTTGCACATATTATTTTCTAATTCAGGGTGTTTATTTATTTGGATTTCATGCTTATCTTATAATTGGTGACCATATTTTATGCTATTTACATTTTAATCTTTTTCGTCACTATATTTGTGGTTATGTCCACTTAGTTGTTAGAGCCTTCATTTATGCCATTTTAGTAAAAAAAAATTAGTTTCGAACATGTTATAAATATATATATACAGTTGCATTGATATCTTGGCCTTGCATTTGTTTTATGCATGTATATTCGTGAGTTTTATTGTGCAGTATTCCATAAATAAGCATTATATGGGCCATTACATGTATGTACATAGTATATATATGTATGAATTAGTGTATGTGGGTATTTGAATCAAAGTCTGTAGGTATTTTAGAATTATTAATCCAATGAATTAGTGCATGTATGTAGGGATGGAAAACGGGTGGGTCAGGTGCGGATACCCCCTCCCCCATCCCCATACCCACCTAATATTTTTCAATCCACCACCCGCCCACCACCCATGATGGGTACAAATTTTCAAATCCACACCCGCCCACGCGGGTACATTTTCAAATTCATCATCACACCCACTACCCACATACCCATCTAGACCCGCCTGACAACAAACTAATGGGATGTTGGAGTTGGTTCCCAGACAATTCGTGATGGGGTAGCAGCGCATGCTTCAATTTATCAGAGGAGTAGCTCTACGAATGTTATGGAGGCAGACTGTAGGGAGCATGTAGTCGCAGAGCTGGATTGTTGTGTTGCTTTCGATGTTAATGCTCATAGTGCACCTAATATGAGTTTTGAGGGGCTAAAGAACATGAAAACTGCTGCTTTTGATGTTAATGCTTATAGTACGGCTGATTTGTGTTTGGATGGGCAGCATGGGCTAAAGAACATGGAAAGTGGCGTGGTTAGTGGGATTATGGGTTTAATCAAAGAGCCGAATATTTCCCTAATTAAAGACCAGATTAAAGACTAAATATCCTTAATATTTGGATAAATTATATGTTATATATTATACAATATTAAAATTTATAAATTAGTCTCTAAAATTACACCTAAATTCATAATGGTCCAAAATTTAATAGATATTTAGTTGGGCGGGCGGATGCGGGGCGGATGCGGGGCGGGTAATGTCTCAAACCCATTACCCGCCCACCACCCACGATGGGTACCACTTTATAAATCCACACCCACCCACTACCCGCTAAAATTATACCCATCCCCGCTCCAATTGGAGCGGATACGGTGCGAAATCCACGAAACTGTACCCGTTTGCCATCCTTACATGTATGTACATATAAAATAGAAGTGCTTAGTTTTATGAATGTGCTTGTATGTATTCCTAATTTCATGACATCCGTTGTTTTTATATATTATATTAAATATTAATCTCGAATGCATATACAATATTTATTAAAATAATATTTTTTAAGGATTATACATGGAAACGTGCCTAAACTTATAAAGAGTGTATTTCAAAGAATTGTTCGAACAAAATAATGTATTTTATATTCAATTGAATTTATTTTTTTATGTAATTAATATATGTATTTCATCCAAAAATTTGGGTAACATCTTTTGAATAGATAATCCATAAAAAATGTGCCTTAACTAACAAGAAGTGTGTTTTTTAGGATTATCAGTACAAAACAATTTTTTTCTTAAAATTTTTGTTCTAATAGGGATCATAAATCAAATTAAAATTTGAATATGTAAATCTCATTGCAAAGACATCAATTAATCGATTAGGTACCGATTTAGGGCGTTGTGGGGTGCTAATCCTTCCCCACGCGTAACCGACTCCCGAACTCATTTTCTGGTAACTCATACCTCTATTTTTCGTTTTAATTAAAATTAATTTTTATTTAAAATGGCAAAACATTTTTGGGTGCCCAAGTGGAGACTCCTCGAACCATATGTTTTATTGTAAAGGAATTTCTAATTTTTCGAAACGAGATGTTTTCTAAAATCACATTGTTTTTTAATTAAAAATCAATCGTAAAGGGATAATTAAAAATGGCGTGGTTTTCAAAATCTCATTCTCACTCTTTTAGGAAAAAAATTGTTTCGACAATATGTATCTAAATATACTAAAACTTTATTGGTATTTCTATGATCAAGTATAAATATCTATTTTTTCCTAAACACTAAACACTTTGATGTAACATCATGGACATCATAGAAGTATAATAATATATATAAAAAATCATTTGGTCATTTTTTTATGATTTATTATTTTATGTTTTACTCTAAAAAAAACTTTGAATGTGAGATAATCTAATATAGAATAGTGTCAATAAAATAAAAAACACAAAAAAAAAACTTTATAAATTGCATTATTTAATAAGGTTGTTAGATTATCTTATTTTTTAACATTAAGTGACATAATTTCATGACGTCTTTTAAAATCATCATATAAAAAAGAGAGATAAAAACAAGTGACAAATAATTGATTTCGTCGTGCTAAAACTATTTTTTGTAACAATAATAAAATGTCACTTTTAGTGTCTTATAAAATATGACAAATTAAATTGTCACGAATAAAACATATTAGTGACAAATGTGCAACGCCACTAATTCAAATTGAATCGTCATTATAATAAATCGTCACTAATACTTGTTTTTCATTGGAGATGATTTTACAATGTCATTATTTTATCTAAATGTCATTAAAAGGTTTCCACCAAAAATTTTGGTGGGAAGATTTTTAGCACCAAACATATAGTGACAAAAATCAATGATCATTTTTAAAATTGTCATAAAAGATATACCATTAATCAATAAATATGATGAAAATAAAAAATTTCACATTATAGTATGTTTTGTGATGATATATGTAACGTCATATAGAAATTTTGTCATAAATTGACAAATTTGTTGTAGTGAGAAATTTTCTCAAGCGAGACAAAATTTGTTTCGAGATAAACAAACTCAAAGGTTTATGTTTTAAGAGAAATTGTCTCAAGTAAGACGAAACTTTGTTTCGAGAGAAACTGTCTCAAGCGAGACAAAGTTTTGTTCCAAGGGAAACAAGTCAATTGTTTATGTATTAAGAGAAACTGTCTCTAGAGAGACAAAACTTTGTTTCAAGAGAAAATATCTCAAGCGAGACGAAACTTTGTTTCGAGAGAAACTATCTCAAGCGAGACACAATTTGTTTCAAGGGAAACAATCTCAATTGTTTATGTTTCAAGAGAAACTGTCTCAAGAGAGACAAAACTTTGTTTCAAGAGAAATTGTCTCAAGCGAGACGAAACTTTGTTTCGAGAGAAACAATCTCAACGGTTTATCAATTTTGTTTCAAATGAAACAATTTCCAAATTTTGTGTTTTAAGGGAAAACTGTCTCAAGCGAGACGAAATTTGTTTTTAAGAAAAACAATCTCAAATGTTATCAATTTTGTTTCAAGTGAAACAATTTCAAAATTTTTATTTTTAGGGGAAACTGTCTCAAGTGAGACGAAATTTGTTTTGAAGAAAAACAATCTCAAATGTTCGTGTCTTAAGGAAGATTGTCTCAAGTGAGACGAAATTTGATTTTAAGAAAAACTGTCTCAAGTGAGACAAAATTTGTTTTTAAGAAAACAATCTCAAGTGAGATTAATTTTGTTTCAAGAAAAATATCTCTAGCAAGACAAAACATTGTTTAGAGAGAAAAAATCTCCAAGGTGACAGACAGTCTGTTCCTGCATGTGGAGGAGATCTAGTTGCCTTTAAAAGATCTGATCGTTCACTTCAGGATGTCAAATCTATAGATGACATTATTCTTTCATGTTGAGGACATCTAGTCATCACCAAACTTTCATTTCCTGAAAAATCAATATAAAAAAATGATGCATTTACGAATGATTATCTTGAATGTTTTATGGATGTGAAGATGAAGTTTATTTCATCTCAGACAACATGAAACAGCAAAAGTATATCCCAACGCAGAAGCTCCAAGCCACTAATACACAAAAAATTAAATCTGGCGGCATGGGGTAATCTTCTATCAACCAAGATCAAAGCGTTATCAAGAGACCAGCAAAACATATCTGATATGAAAACCACTCATATAAAATAAGAACACCAAGCACCGATTCAGTGAAAGAAGATTGTTGGAACATGAACTCAGAATCCCTGCAACAAACATATCTGATAATTATTTCTATTTTTGAAATTTAGTGCATCAACTTAGCATTTTATTTAATTTGGTCATTCGACCATATTTGTTTTTTGGCAAATTATTTTTCTTATCAATTTCTTGGCTCCTTTATACTCCCATCAATACTTTATCCTTAAAATAACTCATTTAAAATAATTTTATAAAAATATTTTATAATTTTAGATGATATTCAATTTATTAAATAAAATTACAAGTATTACTTACACATATGAAAAACGATGAAGAAATATTTGTATACCTTATATGGTAAGAGAAAGTCGTCTAGATTTGAATCAGTAATATTTATAATTAAATATAAATAAAAATTCGAACAATTCGACTTGACTTGAATAATAAAATAAGTCTTGTTAACTCAAGTAACTCAATTATTTTTATTTGAATTAATCGAATACTAAGAGTGTGGACTCATTTCTCAAAATTATAAACACCAGTAAAAGAATCTCTAAGATTATTTTTCAAGAAATTTTATTCAAAAATTTCTTAATAATTTTACAATTTATTCTTCAAGAATTTCTAAATTTATTTTAAAAAAATCATGAGATGATTTTTCAAAAACTTCTTTTCAGACTAATTTCTGGACTTTTTCCTATAAGCTTTAGAGTTCTATAATTTTACGAAAATTCTAAAATATAAATAATTAAGTTAAGGTTAAAAAATAATAGAAATCGGTTTTAACTGAAAATCTAATCAAAAGCCTAACTTTTTAGGATGGAAGGACCAACATTCTAGGTTGAAATTAAAAATGTTATATTCTTTGTTTTTGGTTGTAACTGAAAATATTATAAATTTATATCTTATTCGGTTGCAAGTCTTAAATCCTCGTAATATAACTTTTTCAATCACAACTGAAAATGTTATAAATTTGTATAATTTTATAGGTTGAAAATCGCCTTAAATTAATCTTAAATGTTATATTTGTTTTTCATTAAATGGCTCAAATTGCAGAACCAACGTGGGCTTTGCTCAAAAACGAATTTCAATTTTGTAATGAAAATGAACTTTCATTTGCTGCACACTTGGGCTTTGCTAACCTACACCGCATGATTTCAATTAAATCTGCCATTTCAACTACCAATTCAAATTCCATTTGCTTGAGTATATAGTTTGAGTTAAAGTAAAAAAAAATTAAGTTGGTCGAGTTTAAGAGTTCTATTTAAATTTGAGTTAAAAAATTTAAAAGTTTTTTTTGAGTCATTTTTTATGAAATTTGAGTAGAGTCAAGTTCGAATTTTTATTTAAATTTAATTATAAATTTATAATTTTATGATATTAATTGATTCTAATTTAAAAGTGTTGATGTCATTTTTGTTTGGGGTTTTATTCAATTTTTTATATATATTATTTTTGTTTTCCTCTTTGAATTAGTAATGTTTTAATTAATATTTGTCACTAAATACATTATATATTGGATTAATATTGATTATTAAATATATATGTTATATGTGTAAGTATATATATTATTAATATATATGTTATAAGCGTAAGTTATATATATAATTAATATATATGTTATATGCGTAAGTTATATATTTAATATGTATGTTGAATTTACACGCCCTATGGGTACATATTTATTATTAAACATAAGTATAAATACGAATACGAATATAAATATAATTATACATATAAATGAAAATGGAAATATATATATATATATGATGGCTAAATTTAAATAAACATTTAACTTTTATTATTTTTGGTTATACCCACATTATCAAAAACCCAACTTCGGTCCAGTATCCCAACTGTGGGATCTCGCGCGCGTAAGATTCATGTGGGACTTTCCGACAACCTCACGCGCCCGTGTTTGGTCCCCGCGTCACCCGTCCACATCGGTCATACGGTTGTTCGTGCAAGTGCGGGCAGCTTCCTCTGCCATGACATTGGACATTGGCAGTGACATGGGTTTGTTGCCACAAAACTCCAAAAAGACGGAGCCTCTCTCGGCCCTTAGATCATCCATGCCATCAAGGAAATGAGGATCCTTTCCCTTCTCTCACATGCAAGAAGAAAAAGGAGGATATTAGAAAAAAATGATGCATTTTTATGTTTAGAAAGAAAAGGATATATTCAAGAGAGAGAGAAAAAAGGAAAGGGGAACCCATTTGTTTTTCGGGTAACAAAATACAGAGGGAAAATCAAGAGAGAAAAAATGAGGCATTTTTTTTGAAGATCCTAGATCTACTCCATTCTCGAGGGTTTTTATGAAACCGAACAAATATGGGTGTTTGGGGGGTTCGAGAGAATCGAAAAAGTGGAAAGTATCTTCATTTCCACGACCGGAAACGTTAGTCGGCACCGCTTCTCATGGCCGCCGGCGAAGAAAATGAAGAACTCATGAAGAACGTTTTGGTTTTCTTCAGAGGATTTTTAAAAACAAATTTTGATAAAAAAAAATTAAAATGACCAAATTAAGTTTGTTTCTTAAAAAGTGTGTTTTATACTTCCCTAAAAGTGCCCATTAAGGGCCCGCGTTTTTAATGCTCAAAGGGTAAATGTTCATCACAATCCTTCTTGTTTTCCCATGGCATCATTTTGGTTCTACTTTAATTCTGATTTTGGTACGTGATTTATGCATCTATTTTATTTTGGCCCCTTGGAGCCTTTGACGTGTATTTGATTTATCATTTGATTTATTCACTGTTTCCTTCTATTCTATGCTTTACTTTTATGTCATTTACCTTTAATGCTTTACATTTATGTCTTTTATTTCATGCCCTATAATTAATTAACCCCATTTATATCTTTGAATTTATATGCTTAAATTTTTATCTCTGGCTAATTATACGTTTTAATTTATTTCAAACTAAGCATGTTTGCTTTAGCCTTAGGTTTCTTTGTTGGAGTTTTGACTTTGCATTTGTTACCTTTTCTTTTGACCCGTAAAGATTCCGTCGAATTTAGGATCTGTTTGTTTGGCTGTAATTGATTTTTTGAAATATGAATTACTGGAATTTAAAATCTGGAAAATGAATTACATTTCTTGAAAATATTTTCCGAAAAATATTTTCCGTAAATGAATTACATTTTTCTGAAAAACATATGGAAAACGTTTTATGATGTTTGGAAGATGTTATTTAAACATTTTTTTCAATAGTTGATGAGTTTTTTTAAAATTTATTTATTAAAAATATTAAATACAATAAATAATATTATTTATCATAAAACTTAATATTATTATTTTAAAATATTAAAATAATTTATTTATTATTAAATATTATTTTTATAATTTTATTAATAAAAATATTAATATTGGTATATTTTAGTGAAATAAAAATATTATAAATTATATTAATTATTTATTAAAGTAATAGTGTTATATTATATTTTTAAAATATTAATTTGTATATTTTAAATATCTTTATTAAAATATTATTCGATTATTATATTAATATTAAATATATAAATAATATTATTCATTATTAAATATATAAAAAATTATATATTTATTAAATAAAAATATAATATCTTATATTATTATAATATAATTGATTATTTTATTATAATATTAAAAATATTATATTATATTATTATAAATATTAATAAATATATTTTAAATATTTTATTAATTAATATTTTGATGGAAATGGTATTAAAATATTTTATTAATATTAAATTCATAAAATAAAATTATTTTGAGTATTTATTCTTTGAAGTGAAAAGTTCGGAAAATGACTTACGGAAAATCAGACCGTAAGTCATTTTCCAGAAAACACAAAGGAAATTCTGTTGACCAAAAAAATGTTTTACGTTGATCAACTAGTTTCCCTCCAACCAAACACTGGAAAAAATTTTCCGGAAAACGAATTACGTAAAACAAACACGGGAAAACATTTTCCGGAAAACGAATTACATGAAACAAACACGTAATTTCGGGAAAAATCAATTCCATAATTCATTTTACGTCAAACAAACATACCCTTAGATTGAATGCTTATTTGTTTGATTTACTTTGACCATTATCCCTTGTTTCTCTCGTATGTATATATATACATATATTTAAATTATTTTATGGTATGTTAATGTCATTTGTGAATTACTTTATAGCATGTTAATGTAATTTGTGATTTACTTTAGGGTTTCTTAGCGTCATTTGTGATTCTATGCTTATATATTATATATGTACTCTCATTTATATTATATTATGTTATACTTGGAAGAGCCTTGTATTTGGCCTTCAAAATCTAGCGAATGGCATGATTTGACGAATCGGGAATGGGGAAGACACTTTGTTCTGGATGGATAATTGGTTGGGAAGTCCTATTTGTTTACTACCGGATGTTTCAGGATCTATGGTTGATACGGTTCCTGTTAGTGAGGAAATTACTACTGATAGGAAATGGAATTCAGAGAAGCTTTTCGCCCAGTTGCCAATGGAGATTATTAATAGTGTTTTAGGCAATCTCATTCCCCGTTTTTCTTTATTTTGGGATTCGTTTATCTGGACATAAACCAGGGACGGGATTTTCAGCACTCAATCAGCATTTAACTCTCATTCGAGAAAATGGGGATGAGCTTGGGAATGAGATGTTGAGGATTTGGAAACTCTCTTTACCTCTTCGCTGGATTTTCTTTCTATGGCTGGTTTGGAGAAATCGTTTAATTATGAATGCTAGACGTGTTTCTTTGTTTGCTGACTTTCTTTCCCATTGCTCGGCTTGTGGTGGTTTGGAGGAAGACATGATCCACATCCTGAGGGAACGTTGTTAAGGGAGTTTGGAACCAATTTCTTGCGATTTATTCCTCGAATGATTTTTACGTGATAGATTTGCAGACTTGGTTGTGCGACCAGCTTGATATTACAGTGCATTCGCTGCCTCAGGTTAATTATTTTGCAGCGCCCCTTTGGAAGCTATGGACTAGTCGTTGCAGACAGATATTTGATGAGAATGATGCTAGCGTGAATGATGTCTCTTTGTGGTAGTCCATTATGAATTCTTCGAGGAAAGTTTTCTCGGCCTTCGCACCACCTGAACGAAAGCTAGTCCAGCAACGACTTGTGTCATGAGAGGCGTCGGGGAGCGAAAAGATTAAGATGAACACCGACGGAGCGAGCCATGGCGATCATGCAAAATATTAAGCTGGTGGAATTTTTTGGGATGCAAGAGGCAATTGAATTTTAGGGTTCTCGGTGTATCTCTGATGTTGTTCGAGTGTTGAAGTTGAGCTCTATGCTATCCAGATCCGTCTTACAATTGCTTGGGAGAACGGTTTTCGTGATGTTATTTGTGAAGTGGATACCCGAGTGGCTCTTCATTTAATTGCAGCTAGTCATGTTTCTACACATCCCTTGGGAGTGGAATGTCGAATTCCAGCACCAATTTCATGAAGGGAATTTTTGTAATGATATTCTATCAAAAATGGGTTGTGAGATTGAGGAAGATCTTGTTATTTTTACCAAACCGTCGGACAAGGTGAAGTTTGTTGACTCCTATTTTCATTCCGACACCATTATTATTATTATTATTATTATTATTATTATTATTATTATTATTATTATTATTATTATTATTATTATTATTATTATTATTATTATTATTATTATTATTATTATTATTATTATTATTATTATTAATTTGTGCATGCCTATACAACAAAACCCAAAATCGAGCCCCAAAATTGCAATCAGACCCGGGCCCAAGCGAAAACCCTAGCCCAGACAAAACCTTAACCCAACCAGAGCTCCGTTTTTTTCTCCTAACGTCGTACGATCATAGCCATTAGATCTAGGAGAGATCCAACGACCCCAATCACCCCAGATTAGGTCTGCACCTTAGCCCAGCCACCGTCGTTTCCACCAACCACGTGCCAGAAGCCCAATTGCACTAGTCCCCTACCACTGCCATCTCCGCCAGCCGTGCAAAGCAACCCTGCCTTATCAGATCACCCAAATCAGCAAGCAACCATATATATCAAAACATGTAATGATGTTATTTTGTTTTTTTTTTGAAAAAAAAGTTGTAAAAAACAAGGGTTATAAAACCCGAACACTGTTGTAAAGAAAGAGGATTATCCCCTTTGGTTTTCAGAAGCAATAAAAATCAGAAAAGTTCAAGGTATCTTTTTTTATTTACTTTAGGTTTCGAAAAAGGCATAATAAAATAAAAACAAAACTAGGCTTGCATGAAACAAAAAACGAGAAAATGAGTGTAAATATAGTTACCTTAGAGTGGGGAGTCAAATCAGAGGGCAGGTTCGACTTCGCGACGGCCGGAGCATGTGAGAACCCAAAGGTCGAGGCTTTTGGGGGTCTTTAGGAGGTTTTTTAGGTGGTTTACGTCTTAGGTTTGTGTCTAGGAAGATAGATCCGAGTGAAAGGAGCAATTTAAGTTCAGTTTAAGATGACTATGTGTGGTGGCTGAAACGACGGCCGGAGTAGAGGTAGGGCGACCGACTGTGGGCCGACCGAAAGAAAATAAGAGAGGGCGGAGAGGGTTTTAGATTTTTTTATATTTTTGTTGAAATAAAAAAGAGAGAAAGTGGGATATATACGTGACCTTTAGGGTAAAATCATGCTTAGGTCCCCCTAACTTAACCGTGTTTTTTCATGTTAGTCACCTGTAAGGACCGAACTTGCTATTTATCCCTTTTTATGTGTGCTTTATTTTTTAGGATATTTGTTGTTTAGTCTCCCATAGTTTAGCGTGTTTTTCATGTTAGTCACCTACATGAACCGAAATTATTATTTACCCATTTTTTATGCATATTTTGTATTTTGGGATATTTGTTGTTTAGTCCCCCTTATTTAGGCGTGTTTTTACATTTTGGTCATATGCAGTGATTGTTTAATTTTATTTTAATGCTTCTGGACTGATTTAGTAATTTATGCATTTTTCTTAAAAAGCATGTTTTAGGCTATAAAAAGGAATAATTATGAAATAGTCCTTGTAGTTTCAACAGTTTTTATATTTCAACCTACGATCTATTTTTTATTTAATTTAATTTAACTATGCAATTTTATTTTATTTTAATTTGGTCGCCATGTTTTATTTATTTTATCATTTTTAATTTTATCACTTAGTATTAAAAATGTTCATATTAGTCACTTTTCCACTTTATTTTAAATTTTTGACATGATGGTTTGTTTGTTTTTATTTTAGTCCTATTTGCATGTTGTTTTATTTTAATTTTTGCATGTTGCTTTTATGTTATTTCATTTTAGTCACTCATTAGTTTTGTTCTATATTAATTTTCATGATACCCTCATAAGTATTTCTTGACTCGAATCAAAATAATTTGACTAAGGGTAATATTCGTTCATTTTAATATTGTCATAAAGTGATTGTCTTAATGTATAAGAAAGTTACTTTTGATAGTTTTAAAATGAAAGTCTATCCCATTAAGTGTCACAAATTAAATTGAATCTATTTTAAAATTTGGGGATTGATAAAAAGATCATATTCTTTTAATTAAATTCACCGAGAAAGAACTATTATATCAAATCTAAGGTCTCATCTCGATGTATTTAAATAATTGAACATCTTTATTCTCATTAAAGGTTGGTAAAATAAATAATTAATTGTACTTGCTTGGTGTATGATTTTAACTTGTTTTATTTTTGCATGTATTTTTCAATGGGATTTCAAAATAGTAACACTTGAATTAATTTTGAAAATAGTAATATCTTTTCATTTCAGTTGGAGTAATAAATTATTGGTTTAAGGAACGAGAGGTCTTTTATCCTCGATTGCAAATAATTAGATATTATCGTTTTCTCTCGAATCAATATTGATTTTTAAGACGAAATAGTGATATCTCTTCATTTGGATTGGAGAAATAAGTGATTGCTTTAAGGCATGAGAGGTCATTTATTTTCAATTTGAAATAATTAGATATTATCGTTTTCTCTCAAATCAATATTGAATTTAAAGATGAAATAGTGATATCTTCTCATTTCGATCAGCGTAATAAATGACTACTTTATGGCATTAGAGGTCATTTATTCTCGATTGGAAATAATTAGATATTATTGTTTTCTCTTAGAATTATTTTGAATTAATAATGGACTTTAGGATGTAATCATAATATTTTCTTTTTTCGATTGAAGTAAGAATCGATTGCTTTAAGACATAAGAGGTCGATTCTTCTTTATAGGAAATAATTAAATATTATAGTGTTTCGCCCAAAAATTCAAAGAATATTACTTGTATGGGATCTTAAATTAAATTAGACTCAAATTCTTAAATCTCATTCAAAGACAACTAATTAATCGATAGGTACCGATTTAGGACACTGTGGGGGTGCTAATCCTTCCCCATGCATAACCGACTCCCGAACTCAACTTTTTGGTAACGCAGACCGCAAATTTGTTGTTTTAATTAAAATGAATATTTTTTAAAATGATAAATACTTTTTGGGTGCCCAATCACACCCTAATAAAAGGTTGATGGTGACTCATCGAATAACGTTTTATTATTAATCGGACATCAAATTATTTGAAACGAGACCTATTAAAAAACAGATTTTAAAATTAAACTTGTGTTTTTTAAAGAGAAAAAAATCTTTTCGATAGCTTGGTGACTCTGCTGGAGACTTCTTTTAGAGAGTCAGGCCATTAGTCGACTAACTAATTGTCTTTGCAATGAGAATTTTGAATTCATTTTAATTTAACTTTTGATACCTTGTTTGGTTTAAATAAATTTTACACTTATAATTTGATTAACCACTAAATAGTTATATTGATTTGTTTGTTGGTGGTTTCAGAGTAAATAAATGTCCAAGATTTTGAGATTTATGTTTTGTGTTATTTGTTTTCTTCTAGCTTTTCCTCACACACTACACAACTGCATTTAAATAACATAAGCTAAAACCCCGCTCTGTCCTATTTAAGTAAGAGTGAGAAACTACTCCCTCGTGTAGTTCTCACCTCCGTATAGGATAGTGAACCGCTTATGGAGCTCACGCTTTATGGTCCTCGTAATGGTTTTCACCTTCATATGGAAATAAGAAGGTGTGTCCCCTCGAACTAAACTCGATCCAAAAGCCTTTGATGGCCAGGATTGAGGGTTTGGCAACCTAAGAGGGAACTGACAAGGACAATTCGGGAACCTTTTACTTTATTGCCGAACCCAACATATAGTGAACTTAGAACTCAGATAGAGCGTTACCTAGACCTTAAGAATCCCGTGAGAAGAGTACACAAGGAAAACCTTTTTGATCCTTTTAATTTTTGTAGTGTAATTTTAATTTCTGAATAAATGTATGCGAACTAGAGATCACGCGGTTAGGTTTATTTTTTCGAATAAGCACATGAACTAGATGGTATGAGGTTAAGATTTTCTATAAACAAAGCATTTGGATAGAAATCATGTTTGGGTAGGATCTGCTAAAACATGATTGGGTAGCCAGTATGTGGGGTATGTTTTATTGACAAATTATATAATGTTCGATTAATTTCTTAATGATTACTGATTAATTTTCTCTTGTCTTTTTGTTTTACTTTGTTTTCATTTTTGCATTGCACTATTCATTCCATGGTGTTGATCGTGACTGATTTCCATATAGAAGGCTAATAATATGGAACGAATGATTCAAAAAGAGGATACATGTCATATTTGATTGGGCACACACACATCAATGTCCTTCAAAATAAACTAGGTCAGCTAAAAGAAATTTGGGGAAATTGGAAGCATTCGATAAGCAGTTATTTTATCAACTCTATAGTGACATCTCGTATCTATTAGATATTTCGATTGATCGAAATTTGTTTAGGGCTCTTGCACAATCCTGGAATCCCACTTACAGATGTTTTACTTTTGCTCCAGTGGATATGACACCTACCATAGAGAAGTATCATGCCTTGATTCGTTGCCTAAGGTTTCAAGTAGACAAAGTGTACACTAAGCCACCAAATACTCATTTTTTCAAGAAAAACTGCTTTTGATGACCGACATGAGTGAAGAGTGGGTTATTAGAGGCATCATGAAGAAGTGAGATAGTGAATGTATTACCTAGATCGCTCTGAGAGAAGTAATTGACCGTCATCCCAACAGGAGAAAGAAGATTAACCTATTCGCTCTGGGTATTTATGGGCTAGTCATATTCTTGAAGGTTCTGGGGCACGTTGATGTATCAGTGGTTGATTTGTTATAGATATTGGATAGACATGTGGATCCCGTTCTAGCTATTTTGGCAGAAACATTTCATTCCTTGAATTTTTGTAGCCGGCAATGAGAATGACACTTCGTAGGGTGCGCACCATTGTTACTATTCTGGATCCTCAATCACTTCAAACACATCGAGAGGGCACCTGGTCGAGTGTTTCTAAAAGGATTTTCTCCTTTGAAAGATTTTCTTTCTTAAGATTCGCCTGGGGTTTCACTGAAGAGAAATGAATGGTTATTTTTAAAGATATTTGAGATAGTGATATATTACGGTGTACTTCATGAAATATTTATGCAAACATACTTTATAGGAGTGGAGAACGAGATTAGGTTCTGTTTCCAGGCATATGGGGTTATGTAGGGTATGCTCATTTACTGGTTTCCAGGTAGTATGGGTCGAGATAGTTCATTCTGACAACCTGAGATTTATCTGGGTCAGAGTTTGCATTCAAAGGAGAGTAGTATATGAGTTAAGTCAAAGGGGTTTATGATGAATGGAAGAAAACTTGTAGAGTAAACCTCTTCACCTTTGACTTAAAGCTATCATAAGAATACGAGGAATGAAGAAGCAATAGAGTTAATGATAATATCCCGATGGTCAATCCTGAAAATACTCAGCCTATGAAAGAACATCTCATAGTGATACCATCTTCACTAGAACTAGCTAGGTATGATTTTGAGGCCAAAAAGAAATAGTGGAAGGAAACGTTACAGAGAATGTAGGATGAGGTGTACTAAAAGAGTTTAGAAATCGATATCCAAAAAGGTCGAGCTGACCGAATCGAAAAAATAGAAAAACAACTCAGATTGGATTTCAATGATCTCCAGTTATCATACCAACGAATGGTCAAAGCTCAAATGGCCACTAGCTCAAGTAAATTGCCTACTGAATGGAGACATGAAGTGGCGAGTTAAAAAAGAAAAGTTACAAAAATTAACAAAGAGCTTAAGCATGGTAGATATCAAGCGAAGCTACTTTCAAGGGAAAAGAGCAACAACTACAAGAGAGTCGAGCCCAAAATGAGAAATTTAAAGGTTACAGTCTTGAGTTTAGAGACAACTTTGTAACGATACCGAAGTCGAGAATGCAGTTCAAACCGTGCGGAAGTTGAAAACTTGAAGAAGCGTGTGAATGAACTTGAACCTATGGTTCAAGATTTTCAAATAAGGGCAAGTGAATTGCCGATAGTCCCCTATGAAGGAGTTATACAGTGGAGTCATCATTGGGACCATGTTTAGTAGAGAGTTAAGCAAAGGGACGACCTCATCTCAAGCTACCTGCAACATGATCAAGGAGCGGCTCAGTACTTGGTTGATTTATCACATGAAGCTGATGTTGTAAGCGAAATTGGAGCCCAGGGCTGAAGAAGCTTAGAGGATTTTGGTTTTACTTGGGCACATGCAACTATTAGGGGAAATAACTCAGATCTATATGTGATATGTTTAGGACTTGTAACCAAACTTCATTTCTAATATAAAAAAGTTATTCTAAGGAATCATTCCATAATCAACATATGCATTTTTCATCTACATTGCATTTTATTCATTAATAGTCATATTTTTCATGTTCATTAGTAAAATGTAAATATTAATAAAATGATTGTATAGAAGAATACTGAAAACTTCTAAGCATCCGTACCATAACAAAAAAGGGAAATGAACAAGAGAATTCCCAAATTGAGAAGACTTAGCTCGAAATGCATGAGAGTTTTAGGAAAACTCAAGAGGAGATGTGTGAACAAATGTTCAAAACTCAAAATGATATGATGAAAAAACTGGCAAGCTTATTACAGGGAAAGAATGTGAATCATAAAGAGACTTCAATTGTATGTGCTACTACTGAAGAACCTGTGTATCTCCCAGGCTTTGAACCACGACTTAATCGTGGAAAGGATCCAACTGTTGGTTCTTCCGAAGAACCCTTATATCCCCTGGCTTTTCACCACGGCATGTTCGAGTACAACAAGTAGCGACTGCTCAGTCATGAAGAATACACATAAACTTACCTGTCACCTCTGTAAACCCGTACGGAGTTGAAGATGTTCTAGATTTCAATGAGGAGGGCAAAAAAAATAGAGTAAGCAATTCGAGGAGAAATGAAAACAACTAGAAAAATGAAATCAGAGCCATGAAAGAAGACACTAGCATGTATGGGATCGATGCCAAAGAGTTAAGTCTGGTTTGTGATTTAGTGTTGCCTCCCCAATTTAAAATTTTAGATTTCAAAAAATTCGATGGAACGATATGCCCCTCTGCACACATCATTATGTTTTGTAGAAAAATGACCAACTATATTGGGAATGATCAACTGTTGATCCATGTCTTTTTGGAGAGCCTGGCATGTTCAGTTATCTATTGGTACAATCAGTTGAGCAGGGCTCACATTAAATCCTGTAAGGATTTAGCTAAAGCTTTTCTAGAGCAATATAAACATGTGAAGGATATAAGGCCTAATCGAATCATGTTGCAGAGCATGGAGAAGAAATCTAACGAAAGCTTCAGATAATATGCCCAGAGGTAGAGGGATGTGGTTGTGCAAGTTCATCCTCCACTTGAAGAAGAGGAAACCATAATGCTCTTTGTAAACACTCTGAGAGCTTCTTTCATTGGCAAAATCGTAGGAAACTCGTCTAAGAGCTTTGCTGATTTGGTCACATCATGATAGATGATAGAAATGGAAATCACGAGTGGGAGGCTTAACGGAGGAGAATCTAGTAGAAAACTGCCAGTGAAAAGGAATGATAATGAGGTTAATAATGTGAGGAAGTATGACTTCAATAACATTATTGTGTCTCAATCTCAAGCCACAGGGTCATCCACCTAAAACTTTGTCAGGAAAGGGACAACCAAGAAAGGAGAGAGAAAGGCTTCAATTTGACCCGATTCCTATGTCCTACAATGAATTATTTCAGATATTATATGATAAACATGTGATGTCATCTTACCATGCATCATCGATGCAGCCTCCCTACCATAAATAGTATGACGGTAATGCCCAATGTGAATATCATGCAAGAGTTCCAGGGTATTCAATAGATAATTATATTAGCTTTAAGAAGATTTTCCAAAGGTTAAGGCAGAAAACGTCATCAACTTTGGTGATAATGAACAACCAAATATGGCTCAGAACCCACGGTCGAACCATGTAGGTGCAGGGGTCAATGCAATTGTCGAGGAAAGAGGAAAGAAGATTATAACCAAAGTGAGTTAGGTGAAGTCACTCATGCATTGGGTATGGAGACAGATGATTAAGGTAGGCTTGTTGGCCTCTAACGTCGACAAGAGTAAGCATGCATGCCAATATCACAACTATGAGGATAATAATATACAAGATTGTTCTGAGTTTCGAGCTTTACTTCAAAGAATGGTGGATGACAAGGGGATGGAATTTTATAAAGAATATACTGAAGAAGAAGCAGATATTTATGCATCTGAGGATTCATCAAGGGAGTTTACAATGCCAACTGTCTTTAAATCATCACGCCAAAAACTCGTGTATCAGAGAGAGTAACTCCTAAGGTGGTAATCACATCGCCCATCTTCTTTCCCTTATAAGGATAGTAAACAAGTCCCTTGGAGATACGAGTGCCAGATGAGTAACGTGGGTGCTTCGGAGATCACCAAAAGAGAAATGGATAAGGTAGGCCATTTCACTAGGAGTGAGAGATGTTATTCTCCCAATCAGACCAAAGAACCTGATAAAAGAGTTATCACCGATAAAGGGAATAAGGTTAAATTGTCGCTAAAGGATTATGAGTCGGTCATTACCGAGCCTGTGACAGAAAATGAGGCTGTGGAGTTTATGAAATTCTTGAAACATAGCGAGTATAACATTGTGGAATAGCTGCACAAGCTACCTGCTCACATCTCGATCCTGAATTTTTTACTAAGCTCTGAGGCACACCTAAACACTTTGTTGAAAGTCTTAAATCAGAATTTCGTGCCGAAGGATGTACCCATGGATAGGATAGATCGACTGGTTGCAAATATTAAAGACGATAATTTTATCTCTTTTTCTGGTGATGAGATCTCGTCCGGGATGGTTGGTAATCACAAAGCTCTGCACATTACCATCAGGTGAAAGGGGCATGTGTTATCTCGAGTTCTAGTTGAAAATGGCTCTACGCTAAAGGTAATGCCATTAGTGACCCTAAAAAGTTACCCGTCGACAATACACACATGAGAAATTGCCAGAGTGTTATTCGAGCATTTGATAGAAAAAAAGAGAGGTGTTGTGGAAGATTAATATTCCTTTGACCATAGGCCCATCTACTAACGAGGTCAATTTCCTTGTCATAGACATCATGCCTACCTATAATTTCCTATTGGGAAGGCCTTGGATCCACCAGGTAGGGGCCATGCCACCTACTCTACATCAGAAACTCAAATTCGTAATTGAGTGAAATTGATATGCATTAATGTTGATGAAGACATTATCACTTTCGTGTCTACTATTACCCCTTATGTTGAAGTGGAGAAAGAAGTTTTTGAATGTTCCTTCAGATCCCTGGAATTTGTTAATGCCACATTCGTGGCTGAGAGGAGAAATATGTCAAAACCTAGGTTGTCCAATTGTATCATAATGGAATTAAAGATGACTCTGGGAATGGGAGCCAAGGCTGGAAAAGGGCTAAGGAGCCGCCTATAGTGATATGTTAATCCAGTTTTTCTACCATAAAAAAGACCGCTTTGGCCTGGGATATTACCCAACCTTGAAAGAGAAATTAAAATTTATTCAGAAGATCCAGGAAAGGAGGAAAGCAATATTAGTCGAGAGGATATTTAGTGAGAGCCTATGACTTTTCCACCGTTGTATGATACCTTCATGTCCGAAGGCCATATGTTTCAGGGAAGCCAGTCAGCTAAGGAACCAATTGTTGAGAATGCCTTGGGGTATTTGAGCATTAATGTGATATTGAATGATGAGGATGAAGAAGGAAGAGCTGTAGGCAT
This sequence comes from Hibiscus syriacus, assembly GCF_006381635.1. NCBI lineage: Eukaryota > Viridiplantae > Streptophyta > Magnoliopsida > Malvales > Malvaceae > Hibiscus > Hibiscus syriacus. Next base: position 186,099 of record NW_024062941.1, read on the forward strand.
ATATCCCGAAACGCCAGGCTTCGTGCTAAACAATTGGACTATAGAGGAATTACTTGTAGTTTATAAAACTTTTTCAGAGTAATGCACAAAAACTTTCCCTGTTGTCTAAAACCCGGGGTAATAGGTGATCTTTTGTAAAAGGTTAATCTACTTGTTTTTAATCTTCAATAAAATATGCATTCCTATTAATTCACAAAGTGATAAACATTCTCTCGTGCATTTTTCCATTCTTTATTCTTTATGTATATATTATTTCATTCTATTTTGATATGGGATATATTCTTCTGTATGTGTGTGTATATATATATATGTATCCTATCGTTCATTATTCTTTCAGGACCTCTAGTATCAATAGTATGAATACTGATAACACTCACCTAGAGGTTGATTTCAAGCTACCCATATATCAAGGGAAAATCGAGGGTTATGATAATGATGAGGAATGTGACTTATCTTCTAAACTGCTAAAAATGATCGAAAGGGAAGATAAACAGATTCTGCCTCATGAAGATCCCATTGAAATTTTGAATATGGGATCAGATGAAAATAAGAAAGGAGTAAAGATTGGCACCACCCTATCGGCCGAGGGACGACAGAGTTTGATTGAATTATTTCAAAAGTACAAAGATGTATTCACTTGGTCATATAAGGACATGCCATGTTTAGATACTGAGTTGATGGCACACAAATTATCGATAAAGCCAGAATGTAAACCTTTACAACAAAAGCTTAGAAAGATGAGACCCGAGATATTATTGAAAATTAAAGAAGAAGTAAAGAAGCAATTCGATGATGGATTCCTTAAAGTAGCCAAATATCCTCAGTAGCTGGCAAATATCGTCCTAGTACCAAAGAAGGACGGGAAGATTCGTATGTTTGTTGACTATAGAGATCTTAATAGGGCGAGCCCGAAAGATAATTTTCATTTTCCACATATAGACACCCTTGTGGACAATACTATTGGAAACTCCCTATTTTCATTCATGGATGGGTTCTCTGGTTATAATCAAATAAAGATGCATCCATAAGATATGGAAAAGACTATGTTCGTCACCATGTGGGGTGCGTTTTGCTACAAGGTGATGTCATTTGGGCTAAAGAATGCAGGGGCAACATACCAGAGAGCCATGATAACTTTGTTTCATGACATGATACATAAAGAAATACAAGTTTATATCGATGATATGATTGTTAAGGCTAAGACAGAGGAAGAACACGTAGAAAATTTGAGGAAACTCTTCCAAAGATTAAGAAAATGCCAGCTAAAACTCAATCCAAACAAGTGTACCTTCGGGGTGACGACTGTGAAACTTTTGGGATTTGTAGTGAGAAAAAAGGAATTTAAGTAGATCTAGATAAAGTCAAAGCTATTCAGGATATACCGCCCCCGCAAACACAAAAGGAAGTTCGAGGATTCGTGGGGAGATTAAACTACATTGCTCGGTTTATTTCACAATTAACCAAGAAGTGTGATCTCATTTTTTGCCTTCTCTGTTAAAATAACCTAGGGGTATAGAATGATGATTTCCAAGAAGCTTTTGAAGCAATAAAGCAATATCTCTCAAATGCCCCTAGTCTTGATGCCACCTATCTCAGGCAAACCATTAATTCTTTATTTGTCAATCTTTGATAATTCAATGGGGTGTGTATTAAGGAAGTATGACCAAACCGATAAAAAAGAGAGAGCAATTTACTACCTCAGCAAAATGTTCACTGATTGCGAGGAAAGGTACTCATCGATCAAAAAGTTGTGTTGTGCTTTAGTTTGGACTACTCGAAGGCTTAGGCAGTATATGTTGTATCACACTACTTAGCTGATCTCTAGACTTGACCCTCTAAAATATTTAATGGGTTTACCTGCTTTATCTGAAAGATTGGCTCATTGGAAGATTTTATTTTTTGAGTTTGACATCCAGTATGTGAGCTAAAAAGCAGTTAAAGGGCGTTCTATAGAAGATTTCATTGCAAACAGGGCTTCTAGAGAATATGAACCTCTGAATTTTGATTTCCCAAATGAAGACTTGATGGCTATTTTAGCTGAAGAGGCAGTTACTTCTACTGATGAACATTGAAAGTTGAATTTTGAAGGTGCTTTTAATGCCTTGGCGCATAGGATTGTGGTAATTTTGGTCTAACCTAGTGGAGAGCACTATCCTTTCACTAGTCGGTTCAATTTTGATTGCACAAACAACATGACTGAGTATGAAGCATGTATTTTGGGTATCTAAGCTACCATTGAGCATAAAGTAAAAACACTCAAAGTGTATGTGGATTCAACTATGGTAATTTATCAACTTAGAGGTGAATGGGAAACGAAAGATCCCAAGCTGGTGGAATACCGTAAGTTGGTCCTGGAGCTTATCAAAGAATTTGAAGAAGTGGCATCCCATTACCTCCTCAGAGAAGGAAATTAAATGGTGGATGCTCTAGCCACTTTGGCGGTAACCTTTAAAGTCAATAATCATTCAAATATGATGCCCATTGAGATACAAGCTTATGAGTATCCAACTCACTGCTATAGCATAGAATATAAAGATGATGGCAATCCATGGTATTATGATATCTTGTAATACATCAGATATCAAAGTTATCTCGAGCATGCGACTGAGAATGAAAAAAGAACTATTAGAAGAATGGTTGCAGGGTTTGTGCTTGATGGTGAGATATTGTACAAGAAAAGTCATGATCATATTTTTTTTAGGTGTGTGGATGCCAAATAAGCCAAAATAATCATTGAACAAGTGCATGAGGGAGTATGTGGTACCCATGCTAATGGACACGCAATGGCTAGACAAGTAATGAGATTTAGGTATTATTGGTCAACCATAGAAACCGATTGTATCAATTATGCCATAAAATGTCACAAGTGCCAGATTTATGGAGACAAACTCCATACCCCTCCTCATCCATTGCACGTGATCGATGCTCCATGGCCATTCTCAATGTGGGGGCATGGATGTCATTGGGAAAATTTCACCCAAATCTTCAAATGGTCATCGTTTCATCTTGGTGGCAATAGACTAGTTCACCAAATGGGTATAAGTGTCTTCCTATGCAAATGTCACTCAGTCAACAGTCTGCAAGTTCTTAAAGAAATATATTATTTATCGATATGGGTTACCCGAAAGAATCATCACTGACAATTCCTTGAATTTAAACAATAAGATGATGGAATCAGTATATAAGCAGTTCAAGATAAAACATCATAATTCCACCACTTATCACCCGAAGATGAATGGGTAGTAGAGGCAGCTAATAAGAACACCAAGAAGCTCATAGAGAAAATTATTGAGACTTATAAAGACTGGCATAAGAAGTTACCATTTGATCTGTTTTCCTATCGAACTTCGGTAAGGACATCAACTGGGGAAATTCCATTTTCTTTAGCCTATGAGATGGAAGTTGTGTTACCCATTGAGGTAGAAATTTTGTCACTGAATCTGATTGAGGAGAAAAGATTAAAAGCTATTTGTCATGCGCAAATGTACCAGAAATCTATGATGAGGGAACATAATAAGAAGGTTCACCACGAAAGTTTCAAGAAGGAGATATGATACTTAAAAAGATTCTGCTAATTCAAAAAGACTTCCAAGGTAAATTGATAACAAATTGGGAGGGACCTTATGTTGTGAAGAAGGCCATTTCCGGAGGAGCTTTGATGCTCACCAAGATGGATAGACTAGAGTTACCTAACTCTGTGAATTCTGAAAAAGAAATACTTTGCCTGAAGAAATAAAAAAATAAAAAATGAAAAAAAATAAAAAAAAATAAAAAAAATATAAAAGAGAAAAAATAAAAAAAAATAAAAAAAAGAAAAGAGAATAAATAAAAGAGGGTTCAAGTTGAAAACTCGTAAAGGGCACCAAAGGAGGTCTCAAGTTGAAAACCCGTAAAGTGTGGCTTAAAAATTATTCAAGTTCTGAATTCGTGCATGGAGGAGGTTCTGAATTAGTTTTGAAGACTTGAATAGTGACATCAAATGGTGTTTGGGGTTAGGACTAGAGATTAAAAAGACTTGGATAACCAGAAAAGAAATGAAGAACACATGAGATTCAAATACTGGTTTACAACATCCAACATTCGGGGAATTTTGTAGTACACGGGGAACTTCACACCCTTGCACATTGTCACAATTCTTAAGATCCCTTTAACAGAAGCTACACTCGATTTATTCTACGGCATGCTAGTTCAAAAGCATTAGTACTATTAAAATCTGAGGAGGCCTACTTTATTTTCTTTTGATTTTTCTATTTAAAAGTTTGCCATGTATTTACCAAAAAAACTCTTTACATTTATATAAATAAAAAGAGGTCTTTTTCTTATTAAAACCATGTTGCAAGCATCCTAATTTGAAAATAAAAACATACAGATTAACTTGGGAAACATGAGATCATTGTGTATTAAAGTTTTGGAAAAGTTCAGGTGTTTCGAAGCTGAAAATGGATTTAACATGAGGCTTACATGATTATGGGCTACAGAAAATTAAAACCTTGGGCTACACATAAAACCCAGCAAGCATGGATAATCCAAGATGGGTGTCGTTGATTAAGAAGTTGGTCATGCTTAATGCTTGAGTTCAAGAATAAAGAGAATCAAAGTCATGTTTACCCGAAGAGTGTCTAATCAGAATTGTCATTTGGGACGAGCTGTTGTGATTTTCATGCCCAAAATTTGACTGAATTACAAGGCGGTAGACAAAATAGAGTTCTCAATTAAAAAATACCCTAAAATTGCTTCATTACACACATTTTAGGCATAAATAGGATCATGACATTCATAAAATGCATGATGATGATAAATGCATTTGAGTAATTACAGGTTTTCCTAAAGGAAATGTTGAATATGTCGGCACCAAATATAAAAGTAACTAATTCAAACTCCCCAAGAAGGAAAGGTTCAACTGACACTCAAGTAAATGAAGATTCCCATATTTAGTGGCTGTAAGACAAGCTTCCACGAGAAAAATCAATTTCCAAAGATTATCTTGAGTTCCAAAACTTTCAGGTATAATGTTTTCAAATTCTCAAACATATACTAACAAGGGTTAATGTTTAATTTTCAGATTTGATATTCTTGAAGAAAAGAGAAGCAAATCAAACTCGATTCAATCTTCCCTGAAGAACAGTTGAATGAATCAATGTCTCCAGATCTGATTTTCCCTGAAGAAGCAGTAGAACAGACCCCCTATTTCCAGACTTGATCTTCCCTAAATAGCAGTGGAATTTAGTCTGCCTCGATTCAATCATTCCTGAAGAATAGTGGAATGAATCAAAGACTACAAATCTGATTTTCCCTGAAGAAGCAGCGGAACAAATCCCCTCTTTCTAAATTTGATCTTCATTGAGTAACAATGGAACAAGTCTTCCCTGAAGAATAGTAGAATGAATCAACGTTTCCATATCTGATATACCCTGAAGAAGCGGTGGAGTATATCTCTTTTCAGACTCCATCTTCAAAGATATCACTTGAGATGTTCATTTCTAGTCTCATTTGAGACAATATCATATCGCTAAATAAATATTTTCCCAACCAAAAACTCATTGTCTCTTTATCTTTGCACTATGCTTGTTAACACAAGAATGGGTAAAGAGGGGTAGCTGTCAGCACCTGTTTTCGTCACAATACCATTATTATTATTATTATTATTATTATTATTATTATTATTATATTATTATTATTATTATTATTATATTATATTATTATTATTATTATTATTATTATTATTATTTTATGCAGGCCTATACAATAAAACCCCAAAATCGAGCCCCAAAATTATAATCAGACCAGGGCCCAAGCAAAAACCCTGGCCCAGATGAAACCCTAACTAACCCAGAGCTCATTTTTTCTCCTGGAACTGCACGATCATAGCCATTAGATATAGGAGAGATCCAACGACCCCGATCACCTTAGATTAGGTTTACACCCTAGTCCTGCCACGGTTGTTTCCACTAACCACGTATCAGAAGCCTACTACACTAGTCCCCTATCACTGCCATCTCTGCCAGCCATGCAAGGCATCCTTGCCATGTCAGTTCACCCAAATCAGCAAGCAACCACAGATACTGTAATACCCCAAATAATAGGACAGTGATTAAATTGAAAGGAATTAAAAAATATGGAGAACTAAATTGATTAATTGATAAAGATGAGAATGAGTGGGAATAGTTATCTAGACTAAATTGTGGTGAGGAAAGATTAAAAAGGACATTTATGGGTATTTGGATATAAATGAATTTAAAATTCATTTATTATGGTAGATATATATATTAAAGAAATAAGGAGAGGATGAAAAAAAAGGTCAAACACTATCTTCTTCTTCCTCTTTTACTTGAAAAAGCCTTCAACCCTAGCTAAAGGTAAGATTTTTAATTTGATGGTTTGTTCTTTTATGTTAAGTTGGTTATTTAAGATTTTAGTTGGATAGAAGTGTAAGGAAGGGTTAAATGAGATCAAAATCAATAAATGGTGGAAATAATAGAGGTTTTAAAAAATGGGTTTTTGAGGGATATGTTAAAATATGAGTGTTTATGGATGTTTACTGGTAAATTTGACTTGTCAAATAGATATATAAGATATTAGAAGCATTAGATTAGATCGATAAAACATTAGGAAATATGTTTTGACTTTTAGAATTTATTGTCCTTGGAAGATTTTAGATGTTTTAATAGATTAATTGAAGGAATGCTAGTATAGATAGTTAAGGAATAGTTTAATAGAATTAAATGGGGTAAACATAAAGAAATTTGACCCTATTTGGGTGATTTTCGAGCTAAAAACTAGAATATCTGGGTGAGTGTATCGGTACTGCTAAGAACAGTACTGATACATTAGGCAAAAATTAGGCTAAATTATATGAGAGGTATCGATACTGATTCAATCAGTATTGGTACCCAAGCAATGTAGTATCGATACCATGGTAAGGGTATCGATACCAGTAAACATCGAATCTAATTTATGTATCGATACCTAAGGGGGGTATCGGTACCATAACATAGTGGTATCGATACCAGACTACATTGAAGCTAATTTTAGTATTGATACTAAAAGGGGGTATCAATACCATAATAGGGTAGTATCGTTAACATAGTATGGGTATCGATACTAAAGGGTCAGAAATTTTAAGTTGGGGCTGATATTATTGTAGAAAGTTAATAATAAATATTTGATTAATATTAAGTTATAATTGTTAGGAAACACACTTACAATTGATATTATGCATGTATTTAATGAATGTGGGTTAGATCGAAATCAAGCTCCCGAGGCAAGTAAGGTGAAAGGAAAGGGTAAAGTTCCAGAGTAATCATCCTTACTTTTGGACATTTAGTGAGGAATGCCAGGTGAGTACATTTTATGGCATGAAATCTAGATGAAAATGATTAGTAATTATTTAATATGAATTGTTTAATTATTAATGTATATTTTACTGTAATTACTATGTTTTATTGAATATATGGAAATGATATTGTATATGAGTTAGAGTAAAAATTGCTCTAAAAGAATATGAAAATATTAATTAATATGGGTGCATTATTAGCATGAAAGGATGATATAGTTGAAATGTATATGGGTACATTATCAACAGAAAATCATATTTTAGTTGAAATGTATATGGGTACATTATCAACAGAAAAGTATGCTAGAGTTGAAATGCATATGGGTGCATTATCAACATAAAAGTGTGCTAGAGTTGAAATGCATATGGGTGCATTATCAAAAGAATAACATGCTTGAGTTGAAATGTATATGGGTACATTATCAAAAGAAATGTCTACTATGCTTGAAATGTATATGGGTACATTATCAATAAAAAAATATACTATAGTTGAAATTCATATGGGTGCATTATCAATAGAAAGATGTTATGGTTTAAATTTCATAATTGTATAAACTGAAATGGAGGTTACAAATGAAAAGACAGGAATCATGACAATTGATTATAACAAATGGGGAATATAGTATGTTTGGATACACAAAGGTTATTCATTATATTATGACTCACTAAGATATACTTAACGTGTGTATTTTCATGCGTAGGCAGCAGCAGAATTAATCAAGTAAGGAGTGAAGCCGTAACAGCAAATATCATTCACCAAAGTTAACTTACCAGTAACAATAGGACGGTAGTAATCCTTTTGTAAACTTGTTGGCATATAATTAAATTTAACATAACATTTTGTAATGTGTTTTAATGAATACTTATTTATTATGTTTATTTATGTGCAAAATTAGGTTGCAACAAAATTTTAAAGACTTTACAAAAATTAGTAAAATGTTTTTAAAGTAATGTGACACTTGTATACATATACAGAAATATATATATGTGTATGAGTGTTATATTTATTGGTATTAGAGCTACAAGTTTAGCCGATTATCTGCCAAATCTAGTTCTATTTTAAAATATAAAAAGAATTACATACCAATAAAGTTGTAAATGTTACTGAGATGGTGTCATTAGAAGGTGATTGATAACACTCCTTACTAATGGTATTATTATTATTATTAATGTTTTATTAGATGCCAGAATCATCAAACTCGGGAAGAGAGGAAAAACAAGAAATGTAAGAGGGAACGATGAGTGAAAGTTATGAAGATAATAGTGCACAACCTCTTCCGTCTGAAAAAGCAAGTGCACTTGCACCTCAAGGGATTCCAGCACCTGATTTTGGACCTTTCATGCAAGCTCTTGATGCTATAATGACTCAATTTCAACCTCCCCCTGCTCCTCCAGTACCTCGAATATTGATTCCAAATGAGTTAAAGAGTTTAGGATCTTCAGAGTTCAGAGGAGATGAGGGTGACGGTCAGATGGAGGTTGATATATGGTTAAATAATGTGATGATAATGCTTGAAAGCCTACAATGTTCAGATCATGAGAAATTGGGAGGAGTTGTATCTTTTTTAAGAGGATCAGCTCGAGTATGATGGTCCAATACTACGATGTATGCACCATCGAAGCAAGTTACATGGTAATTTTTCCAATAAGAATTTAAAAACAAGTATGTGGGTGAGCAGTTCAAACGAGCAATGTTGATAAAGTTCCTTTATTTAAAGCAAGGTGACCAAGTTGTCCATGAATTTGAGGCTGAATACAACAAGTTGAGTAGTTTTTCCACTGAAATTGTGCCAAATAATAAGGCCATGCGTGATTGGTTCATAGAGGGTTTGAGGCTGAAGCTGAAAGAGATGATGATGGCCTTGAACTTGTTGAGCCTACAAGAAGTTATAAACAGAGCCAAAGCTATTGAAAGAGCTTAGGAGGAAAGATTAGCAGTGGAGCAGAGTGTTCAAGTGGGGAAAAGAGTGGGAATGCCTTCCAGTCCCCCATTATGCTAAAGGAAGAAAAGGCTCGAGTTCTAGATTCTCTGAGAGAGATAGCTTTACAGCAGCATCACAGAAGAGTAGACAATCCAGTCTTTTGCTGTTTGCTTGGGTATAGTTTATGGGGAAAGGAATCCATGTCAAACCTATGGAAAATTGCACCGAGGAGTTTGTAGATTTGTTAATGGAGCTTGCTTTTTATGTGGTGATATATGTCACTTTTCTCGGAATTGCCCTAAGAAATATGGTGATAATTCAGCATAGTTTGAAAGATCAGTAGCAGCCTCAAATATAAACAGATGAAGGGGTAGGTCCAGGGGACAAACAGAATCAATGCCGAGACAAGAGACTCAATGAGTTGCTAGAATTTACAACCTTAAGACCATTGAGGATCGAGATGACCCTAAGATCATAACAAGTATTTTTTTATCTTTACGATGAACCTGTATTTGTTTTAGTTGACCCTGGTTCTACACATTCATACATTAGTACAAAGTTGGTTACAACTAGAGGAATTCCTTTAAAACCAATAGTGAGTGAGATGATAGTGATAAATCCTATGGGTCACATTGCGAGAGTATCTAGAGTATGTAGAAATTGCCCTATAAAGATCCATGAGTTTGTGTTTTTGGCCAATTTAAGGGAATTGCCCTTCAATGAATTTGAAATTATTCTAGGCATGGATTGGTTGTCTTCACATTATGGATTGGTTGTCTTCACATTATGGATGGGTTGATTGTCATAAGAAATGATTGTTTTTAAAGAATGTCGAAGGTTCAAAAATTGTAGTAATCGGCGAAAGATCGAAATCACCCTCGAATGTGATATCGGCTATAACTGCGAAGAAGATGATGTCGAAAGGGTGTATAGATTTTCTTGCCAATGTGATAAATACTCGAGTTCCATAAGCGAAAATAAATTATATTCCCTCCGTTCAAGAATTTTCAGATGTTTTTTATGAGGAATTACCGGAACTGCCTACAGATCGGGAGGTAGAATTCAGGATTAAGATTTATCCGGGTACTAAGTCGGTGTCTATGGCTCCATATAGAATAGCTCCGACTGAACTGTGAGAATTGAAAGCCCAACTGTAATAATTACTCGATAAGAAGTTTGAAAGACCTAGTGTTGTTCCTTGGGGAGCACCTGTTTTATTTGTGAAAAAGAAATACGGGACTATGTGATTATGTATCGATTAGCGTCAATTGAATAAGGTCACCATAAAGAACAAATATCCTCTTCCGAGGATTGATGATTTGTTTAACCAATTGAAAGGAGCATCAGTGTTTTCTAAGATAGACTTAAGGTCGGAGTACCATCAGTTGAAGATCAAAGAAGATGATATTTCAAAGACAACTTTTTTTACCCGATATGGGCATTATGAATTTGTAGTGATGCCATTTGGATTGACTAATGCACCAGCAACATCCATGGACTTGATGAATTGAGTTTTTCAACCATACTCGGATCTATTCGTAGTAGTATTTATAGATGATATACTAGTCTATTCCAAGTCAAAAGAGGATCATGATACTCATCTTCGAGTGGTCCTTCAGATACTTCGTGACAAGAATTTATATGCTAAATTTTCCAAATACGAATTTTGGTTGTTTGAGATTTCCTTTCTTGGTCATATAGTGTCGGCAGAAGGCATTAAAGTGGACCCCAAGAAGATTCAATCCATAGTAGAGTGGCAATCTCGAAAAATTATTGTGGAAGTTCGAAGTTTCTTGGGGCTGACGGGTTATTATAAATGATTTGTGAAGAATTTTTCAAGGTTATCACTACCGCTAACTAAGCTTTTACGAAAGGACGTACCATTTTTCTGGACAAAAAAGTGCCAAGAAAGTTTTGAGATGTTAAAGAGAATTGTAACTGAGACTCCAGTGCTTGTGCAACCTGAGTCGAGTAAAGAATATGTCGTGTATAGTGATGCATCCCATAATGGGTTGGGTTGTGTGTTAATGCAAGAAAGCAAGGTTATGGCTTATGCATCTAGACAATTGAAGAATCACGAGAGAAATTACCCAATGCATGACTTAGAATTGGTTGCAATGATTTTTGCTTTAAAAATCTGGCGCCATTATTTGTACGGTGAGCGTTGCCATGTGTATACTGATCATTAAAATTTAAAATATTTGTTAACTCAAAAAGAGCTGAATTTAAGGCAAAGAATATGGATAGAGATTTTGAAAGATTATGATTTGATTATTGACTATCATTCAAGAAAAGCTAATGTGGTGGCGGATGCACTCAGTCAAAAAATGTTTGCAGCTTTAAGGGCTTTAGACGCACGTATGTTTATGGATGGAGATGGATTTGTGATTGTCTAATTAAAGTTACAACCGATATTGTTGGATTGAGTAAAATAGATTCAAGGGAGATATAAAATGTGTTTGATGAAATTGGTGTAGATTGAAAAAGAAGAGAATAAAGATTTTGAAAGAAAAGATGATGGATGCCTATATTACCGGGGAAGCCTTTATATTCCCGATGATGATGATATGAGGAGAGTTATTCTTTACAAAGCCCATTATAACCCTTTGACTATGCATCCAAGTGGGAATAAAATGTATCAAGATTTGAAGAGTCGTTATTGGTGGTCTGGAATGAAAAGAGCAGTAACATAATTTATGGCTAAATGTTTATCATGTCAACAAGTGAAAACTGAACATCGGGTGTCATCCGAATTACTGCAGCCTCTAACCATTCCTGAGTGGAAATGGAAAAGGGTTACGATGGATTTTGTTTCGGGGTTACCATTGTCACTGGGCAAAAAGGATTCGATATGGGTTATAGTGGATAGACTGACCAAGACAACTCATTTTATTTTGTGTGAGTAGACTACTCGATGAATAAGTTTGTGGAGTTGTATATAAAAGAGATAGTTAGACTGCACGGAGTGCCGATATCGATAGTGTCCGATCGAGACCCAGGTTTACTTCAAGATTTTGGAAGTCCTTGCATGAAGCATTGGGTACTCGACTGAATTTTAGTACAACTTTTCATCCTCAGACAGATGGGCATTCGGAGCGAGTTATTTAGATACTAGAGGATATGCTTAGGGCATGTGTGATTGAATTTATGGGATCGTGGGAAATGTATTTTCCTTTAGCAGAATTTACGTATAATAATAATTATCAATTCAGTATTAAGATGGCCCCATATGAAGTTCTACATGGGAGAATATGTCAAACACCATTAAATTAGTTTGAACTGAAAGATCAGGATCTAGTCGGGCCGGATTTGATGAAAGATATGGAGGATAAAGTGAAAATTTTACAGAGTAATCTTAAGATAGCCTCAGATCGCCAAAAGTCATATGCGGATTTGAAAAGAAAAGAAATATAATTTCATGTGGGAGATAAAGTATTTTTTAAAGTATCGACTTGGAAGAAGGTATTACGATTTGGGCGAAAAGGAAAGTTGAGTCCAAGATTTATTGGATCGTATGAGATATTGAAAAGGATTTGACCCGTGGCTTATCAATTAGCTTTGCCTCCAGATATGGACAAAATCCACAATGTTTTCCATGTATCGATGCTTAGGAGGTACAAATCAGATCCCTCACATGTTATCACTCCGGAAGAGATAGAAATCCGACCAGATTTGACTTATGAAGAAAAACCAGTACGGATTTTGGCTAAGGAAACCAAGGAATTCTGTAGTAAAAAGATTCCATTGGTCAAAGTGTTTTGGCGGAATCATAAGGTGGATGAAGCTACCTGGGAAAGAGAATAGAATATGAAAAAGTAATTTCCATATCTCTTTGCTTCATGTATTTCTTTAAAATTTGAGGACGAATTTTCTTAAGGGGGAAGATTTGTAATACCCCAAATAATAGGACAGTGATTAAATTGAAAGGAATTAAAAAATATGGAGGACTAAATTGATTAATTGATAAATATGAGAATGAGTGTGAATATTAGTCTAGACTAAATTGTGGTAAGGAAAGATTAAAAAGTGCATTTATGAGTATTTGGGTATAAATTAATTTAAAATTCATTTATTATGGTAGATATATATATTAGAGAAATAAGGAGAGGATGAAAAAAAAATCAAACACTCTTTTCTTCTTCCTCTTTTACGTGAAAAAACCTTCAACCCTAGCTAAAGGTAAGATTTTTAATTTGATGGTTTTTTCTTTTATGTTAAGTTGGTTATTTAAGATTTTAGTTGGATAGAAGTATAAGGAAGGGTTAAATGAGATTAAAATCAACAAATTGTGGAAATAATATAGGTTTTAAAAAAATGGGTTTTTGAGGGATATGTTAAAATAGGAGTGTTTATGGATGTTTACTGGTAAATTTGACTTATCAAAGAGGTATATAAGAGCTTAGAAGCATTGGATTAGATTGATAAAACATTAGGAAAAATGGTTTGATTTTTAGAATTTATTGTTCTTGGAAGATTTTAGATATTTTAATAGATTAATTGAAGGAATGTTAGTATAGATAGTTAAGCAATAGTTTAATAGTATTGAATGGGGTAAATATAAAGAAATGTGACCCTATTTTGGTAATTTTCGAGCTAAAAATTGGAATTTCTAGGTGAGGGTATCGATACTGCTAAGAACAGAACCGATACCATAGACAAAAATTAGGCTAAATTATATGAGAGGTATCGATACTGATTCAATTAGTATCGGTACCCAAGCAATGTAGTATCGATACCATGGTAAGGGTATCGATACCAGTAAACATCGAATCTAATTTCTGTATTGATACCTAAGGGGTATCGGTACCATAGCATAATGGTATCGATACCATGGTGAGGGTATCGATACCAGACTACATCGAAGCTAATTTTAGTATTGATACTGGAAGGGGGTATCAATACCATAATAGGGTAGTATTGATACTATAGTAGGGGTATCAATACCATAATAGGGTAGTATCGATACTATAGTAGGGGTATCGATACTGAAGGGTCATAAATTTTAAGTTAGGGCTGATATTGCTGTAGAAAGTTAATAATAAATATTTGATTGATATTAAGTTATAATTGTTAGGAAACACACTAACAATTGATATTATGCATGTATTTAATGAATATGGGTTAGATCGAAATCAAGCTCCCGAGGCAAGTAAGGCGAAAGGCAAGGGTAAAGTTTGGAAGTAATCATCTTTACTTTTGGACATTTAGCGAGGAAAGCCAGGTGAGTACATTTTATGGTATCAAATCTAGATGAAAATGATTAATAATTATTTAATATGAATTGTTTAATTATTAATGTATGTTTTACCGTAATTACTATGTTTTATTGAATATATGGAGATAATATTGTGTATGAGTTAGAGTAAGAATTGCTCTAAAAGAATATGAAAATATTAATTCATATGGGTGCATTATTAGCATGAAAGAATGCTATAGTTGAAATGTATATGGGTACATTATCAACAGAAAAGTATGCTAGAGTTGAAATGCATATGGGTGCATTATCAACAGAAAATTGTGCTAGAGTTGAAATGCATATGGGTGCATTATCAAAAGAAGAGCATGCTAGAGTTGAAATGAATATGGGTACATTATCAATAGAAATGTCAACTATGGTTGAAATGTATTGGGTACATTATCAACAGAAAAGTATACTATAGTTGAAATGCATATGGGTGCATTATCAACAGGAAAGTATACTCTAGTTACCTTAGAGTGTGGAGTCAAACTGGAGGGCCAATTCGTCTTCGCGGCGGCCGAAGTGTGCGAGAACCGAAAGGTCAAGGCTTTTGGGGGTCTTTAGAAGGTCTTTTAGGTGGTTTAGGCCTTATGTTTGTGTGTAGGAAGATAGATCGGAGTAAAATGAGCAGTTTAGGTTTAGTTTAGGGGTTTTGACCGCCATGTGTGTCGGTCGAAACGACGGTCGAAGCGATGGCCTGAGTCGGGGTAGGACAGCTGGCTATGGGTTGGCCTAAAGAAAAGAAAAGAAAAGAGATGGGATATGATTTTAGATTTTTTTAGAATTTTGGTTGAAATAAAAAAAGAAAGTTGAATATATAGGGGAACTTTAGGGTAAAATCATGCTTAGGTCCCTTAATTTAAGTGCGTTTTTGCATGTAAGTCACCTGTAAGGACCGAACTTATTATTTATCCATTTTTATGCATGCCTTAATTTTTGGGATATTTGTTGTTTAGTCATCCATAATTTAGTGTGTTTTTGCATGTTAATCACATGTATGGATCGAAGTTGTTATTTACCCGTTTTTTATGCATATTATGTATTTTTTGGGAAATTTGATATTTATTTGCCCTTATTTAGCCTTGTTTTTATATTTTTCTCATGTATAGTGAATTTTAATTTTATTTTAATGCTTCTGGACTGATTTAGTAATTTACACATTTTGCTTTAAGAGCATGTTTTAGGCTAGTAATAAAAGAATAATTATGAAATGGTCCCTGTAGTTCAACATGTTTTATATTTCGACCTACGATCTTTTTTTATTTAATTTAATTTAACCATGTAATTTTATTTTTTTAATTTGGTCCCCATGTTTTATTTATTTTTATCCTTTGTAATTTTAACACTTAATATTAAAAATGTTCATTTTAGTCACTTTTGCACTTTATTTTGTTTTAATTTTTGACATGATGATTTGTTTGTTTATATTTTAGTCCTATTTGCATGTTGTTTTATTTTAATTTTTGCATGTTGCTTTTATGTTATTTCATTTTAGTCACTAATTAATTTTTTTCTATATTAATTTGCATGATACCCTTATAAGCATTTCTTGACTCGAATCAAAATAATTTGACTAAGGGTAATATTCGTTCATTTTAATATTGTTGTAAAGTGATTGTCTTAACATATAAGAAAGTTACTTTCGATAGTTTTAAAATGAAAGTCTATCCCATTAAGTGACACGAATTAAATTGAATCCATTTTAAAATTTGGGGATTGAGAAAAAGATCATGTTCTTTTAATTAAGTTCACTGAGAAAGTACTGTTAGATCGAATCTAAGGTCTCGTCTCGTATTTAAATAATTGAACATCCTTACTCTCATTAAAGGTAAAATAAATAATTAATTGTACTTGTTTGATGTATGCTCTTAACATGTTTTATTTTTGCAAGTATTTTTCAATGGGATTTCAAAAATAGTAACACTCGAATTAATTTTGAAAATAGTAATATCTTTTCATTTCGGTTGGAGTAATAAATGACTTCATTAAGACACGAGAGATCATTTATCCTCGATTGAAAATAATTAGATATTATTGTATTCTCTCGCATCAATATTGATTTTTAAAACAAAATAGTGATATCTCTTAATTTCGATTGGAGTAATAAGTGACTACTTTAAGGCATGCAAGGTCATTTATTCTAAATTGGAAATAATTAGATATTATCATTTTCTCTCGAATCAATATTGAATTTAAGACAAAATAGTGATATCTCTTCATTTCGATCAGAGTAATAAATTATTGCTTTTAAGGCATGAGATGTCATTTATTCTCAGTTGTAAATAATTAGATATTATCGTTTTATCTCTTAAAATTATTTTGTATTAATAATGAACTTTTGGATATAATTACAATATTTTCTTTTTTCGATTGGAGTAAGAACCGAATGCTTTACGGCATAAGAGGTTGATTCTTCTCGATAGGAAATAATTAAATATTATTGTGCTTTCATCCTAAAATTCAAAGAATATTATTTTTATTGGATCTTAATTAAATTAGACTTGAATTCTTAAATCTCATTGCAAATACAACTAATTAATCGACTATGTACCGATTTAGGGTACCTTGGGGTGCTAATCTTTCCCCACGCGTAATCGACTCCCGAACTCAACTTTTTGGTAACGCAACCCGCAAATTTGTTGTTTAATTAAAATGAATATATTATAAAATGACGAATATTTTGGGGTACCCAATCACACCCTAATCAAAGGTTGGTGGCGACTTCTCGAATCACGTTTTATTATTAACCGTTCATCAAATTATTCAAAACGAGACCTTTTAAAATTAAACTTGTGTTTTTTTTAATGAGAAAAAATCATTTCGAAAAAGTTCATGCTCGAAGCTTATTGCAAGGGTGTTGAATTCCCCAGGGGTTTCATTTTACACTAGTTTTGTCTTTCGTTATTTTCCTCTTTGTAACAAAAAAAATTATTATGTATGTCAAATACTTTCTATATCTTGTATATATATATTTTATAAATATTTGTACATATACGTCTTACCCTAACATGTATGCCCATTGTTTTCAAAAATGTATATTTATGTACATAGATATGTAGGAAGTTTTTCCCTTCTTATTTTTAATTGTATATAACTTTGGTCATCTAATATCATTTTTGCACAATATGCATGATACCCTCACAGGCAAAACACTATTTTATTAAAATAATAAGATTAAGGATAATACCTTTTATTTTAGGGTTATTGTGAAGTGTTTGTCTTAAGACATAAGAAAGTAACTTCTGATAATTTTAAAATGAAAGTGTATCCCATCAATTGCAACCTTAAAAATAAGATCATACATAATATTATGGAACAAGAGAAAAAGAAATGTTCATCTATTTAAATTTGTCGAGAAATTATAAAAGGTTCGATCTCGACGTCTTTAAATAATCGAACATCCTTATTTCTTTCTAAAAGGATTGGTAATTTTTTAATTTAATTTGTTTTACTTTATTTTTTATCATTATTCATGCATTTCAAATTTTATTTAATAATAAAATTTTCAAATGGAATAGGAATATTTCTTTATTTCGATTGGACTGAGGATTGGCTGCTTTCAGGCATGAGAGGTTATTTCTTCTCAAAAGAAAATAATTAAATATTACTTTTTCCGTCCTAAAATTCAAGGAATATTATTTAAAGGGATCTTAAATTAAATTAAATTCGAAGTTGTAGATTTCATTGCAAAGACAGCTAATTAACCGATTAGGTATCGATTTAGGATGTTATGGGGTATTAACCCTTCCTTATTCGTAATCGACTCCCGAACGTAATGTTTTGGAACGTAGACCAAAAAATGTTGTTTTAATAAAATTAAAATTAAATTTTTATTAAAATGACAACCATTTTGGGTGTCCAATCACACTCTAATCAAAGATTGATGGCGACTCCTCAAACCTTTTTTTAAAAGGTTTTTTTAAAAGGTTTTTTTAAAAGGAAAGATCAAATTAATCAAGACGAGACTTGAAATCCCCACCTAATTTTTATAACTCGTTTTGACTAAAAGACTTTCTATATATATATATATATTCGTATTTTTCATATACAATATACATTATCATGCAGAGTTGAGGAACTCAACTCGAACTTGAAAATTAACCTATTAATTACTAAATTTTTTGAGTTATTTGAGTTCTATTTTATAACTTGAACTTTATTCA
Organism: Hibiscus syriacus; assembly: GCF_006381635.1. Classification (NCBI taxonomy): domain Eukaryota; kingdom Viridiplantae; phylum Streptophyta; class Magnoliopsida; order Malvales; family Malvaceae; genus Hibiscus; species Hibiscus syriacus. The sequence continues at coordinate 204,756 of NW_024062941.1, forward strand.
AAACTTTTTGAGTCAAATTGAATTTATGAAATTACGAATCAAATTAAATCATATAAAGTAGAAAAATTTATTTTTTTTGAGTTAAATCAGTTTTATTCACCCCCTAAATAGCAGCACAACAATTGGGTTTCATGTAAGCCTAACTGTTTTGGGCAATTGGCATGAGTTCATTTATTTTAGATCATCTTAAATTTATTAAATTTCCAAGTTTAAAATTGAAATACTTAATTAAATACTAAATAACTAAAATGTACTTAGGTAAATTTTAATTCATAATTAAATATTTAATTATAATGAATTAGTTTATTTAAATTAAATTATTTTTATACAGTTGAATTCTAATTTCGTAAAATCAAGATAATTTTAGAGTCTTAAAATTTATATAAAAATTTATTTTATTTTTATTTTTTAATCCATTAATTTAAATAATTTATTATTTTAATATTTACTTTTGGAACCTATTTAAATAAGAATCTAAATTTATTAAATTAATTTTTAAAATTATTTATCTTCATTTCCATGAGAAAATGTTATTACTTGAAGTACATAACTTTTGTCAATCTATTTTTCATCTATAAATCATCATTGGTTTCACTATTTAATATAAACTTCGTTTATGAGTCATAATGAGTTAACAAAGGGATACGATGTTGTCGTAACCATTTTCTAGCGGGACAATCGTTTAATTGTTTTAAAAGTAGTTACGACTTTTAATTTTGGAAAATGGGTGATTTTGAATTAAATTAGATAAAATTGAAAGGAGTCATCATCAACCTTTGGATTTGATAGGTTGAATACATAAAACCGACTTTTAAAAATAAATTTAAGAAAATCGTTATTTAAGACAAAAGCTGGTCTGTGTTTACTAAAGATTCGATTAAAAACAGGTTCGGGAGTCGGTTATGCGTGGGGAAGGATTAGTACCCCCACAGCGCCCAAAATTGATAATGTGTCACTTACACGTTGTCATAATGGTGGAATTTATGAGTCAAATGTAAAGTTAAAATATGATATGTTTATTGAATATTGATTTGCTTCAAATTAATAAAGATTCAAAAGAGCTGAAATGAAAAAAATAAATATTATAAACCTAAATACAAAATAGCAAAAATAAGTACTTAAATTTATAGAGACCAACATAGAAAGAAAAAAACTTTAAAGATTAAGATATATAAGACAAAAACTTCAGGGACTAAAATAGATAAAACAAAAACTTAGACGAATAAGTAGTAATTACATATATTTAAAGGACTAAACACCAACAAAAAAAAATTAAAGGAATAAAAGTAATATACTGAAATTTAAAACACTGAAAAATAAATAAATAAAAATATGTCAATTGCATAAAAGTAAAGATTAGAAGTTAATTAGTGTAAATAAAAAAATTAGTAAGTTACTGGTAATAAAATAAAAAAAAATTAGTATTTTAATGATAACAAACAAAAGAAAGTTATAATATTAGTTAACGATAAAATAAATATTAAAATGTTAGTGATGAAATTGAAAGGAACGAAAATAAAGGGAGACAATCAAAATAAGTAAACTGAATTAAAACAAAACACTAATATAAAGGACTAACATCGAAATAACCTTAAAGATTAGTAGGACTAAAAGGTAACATGAAAAAATATAGAATCCTAATGTCTAAAAAATTTAAATACAATGATAAGTAAGACTGGAATTAAATGTACCTAAAATAAATAGACAAAATTACAAACATGCAAACCTTCAATTAGGGACTAAATTAAGCTAAACACAATTTTAGAATAATGATTAAATTCAAATAAATTAAACTTAAAATTATAAAATTGAAAATAAATCCAATGCCTTAAATCGAAATGCTCATAAACTATTCGGACTAAAGAGAAAAAGAAAGAAAAACATAAAGATATCAATTAGACTAAAATGGGAGCCATGAAAATGTTATGTCAAATATACAAAATAGAAAGAACTTAAAACAACACAATCTAGGACTAAGATGTAACACACGTAAAGATCAATAGCAAAATAAAAAAATTATTAAAAGAAAAAAACCATGTATTAAAATGCATCAAAACAAAACATGGAAAGGTTTACTCTGAAAATAACCCATAAAATGTTGAAACATATAGAGAAAAGATGATACGAAACCTATATTTCAGTTCCAAAAGCACTGTCGTTTTTTTATAATTCATTAAAGCCTGCATTTTTCAATTCCTAAAACACTGCCATTTTATATTTGGCTTATAACCGTACTTAAACTAATATTAGAACCCTTGTTATTATTTTTACCAAATAGCACACTGTTTTATACATTTAATATATTGCACTTTTAAGTAATTGATTTTAACCAGATCCTCATTTTACCTCTCTCAGCCGCACCTTCTCTCGCTCTCAAACAGCATCTTTCAACTCTTCTTCTTCTTTACTCATTTCACACAAACAGTCATCGTAGTCTAACCCAAAACCACCGGATCGACCACCGCATCATGATGTCTACACTCCTTTCCGACCACTAACCTTTTCTATCATTTTTAGCCGAAACCTTTGAGACCCCTTACACCATCTACTCTTCAAAACTCACATGACGATACCCTACTTTCTACTCTAACAAAACCGACGATAATGTTTCCGGTGAATAAGGTAACCCAATTATAAATCTCTTTATTTTACTTTTATTTTCTGGTTCGTTTTTAATTTCACTATTTATTTTGGTTTCAAATTAAATACCAATACATGTAAAGAAAATAAGAAAAACGAAAAAAAAAATACATTTAACCCAAATTGTATTTCTATTGCTTTCTTGATTGTTTTGAATACAAAAGTGAAATCTCTACTACAATATTTTCCTTTTTCGGAAGATTCCCCTATGTGCTAAATCCCCTAGTTCGGATCGTTCGCCCCCTCTTGTTGGTGATTTATTTTCTGTCTAATTTCTCGTTTTTTCTTTCTCCTGATAATTTTTTGTTCTCACCGAATCTTTCTTTTTCTCCCCTCCTCCTCTGCATATTTTATGGTTGATATATTCACCGAATCTCCTTGGATGTATCTGCATTTTCTTTGTTTTTGGTAGGATATTGACAGGTTAGGTATGATTTAGGTGATATGCTTTTGACTTTGCTGACATTGTTTGTTTGTTTTTGCTGTTCGGTGGTCGACATGAGTGATGGTGATGATTCGGACGTGTTCGACAATGGCTCAGGAGTCGACGGCGCGGCTCACATTCACGGCTGGAAGCTGAACATGTGTTGACGACTGTTGAAGATATTTAGGATTTTAAAACCCTATCCTTTGAGTGATCTGGACCGTTGGATGGGTCCAGATCCAAAGGCTAAGGCAAGGTGGCACTGGCAGCCGCAATTAGGGTAAAATCCTAATTAGGTTTGGGTTGATGTTGTATGGTAGACTGTTGGTTCTATCTCCACTTGGGCTTGTATTGTCTGTAATGTAGCCTGCAAAAACATAAATTTGTAATAATAATAATAATAATAATAATTTAATAATATTTTTTTGACCCGGATAAAAACTAGTGTCTACAGTTGCCCCTCTTTGCACATTCTTATGTTGACAAGAATAGGGCAAAGATGAAAAAGACAACCAGTTTTTGTTCGGTCATCTTTTTTGTTTAGCGTTTGATTTGGATATCCTTCGTTGTAAAACATTGGATTAAACAAGTTCTTCTCGTTATGAACTTCTTCTTCCTCTTTAGATGAGTTCTTCTTATTATGAACTCTTCCCTGGAAATACTGATGCAAGGTTGAACAAGTTCTTCTCATTATGAACTTCTTCTTCCTTGTTGGATGAGTTCTTCTCATTATGAACTCTCAACTGAAAATGTTGAGTCATCTATTTCTGTGGTGGACTTGAAAGGAACAAGTTCTTCTCATTATGAACTTTCTCCTTTAAGACGAGTTCTTCTCATTATGAACTCTTTTGGAAATATCAATCCCTCTAACAAGGCATCACTGATTCAAAATATCGTGAATCGAGTGATAGGTCGAACAAGCTCTTCTCATTATGAACTTCTTCTCCCTCTGTCGGATGAGTTCTTCTCATTATGAACTCTCCATTGGAAATACTGATCCCTCAAGTGAGGTGTCACTGATTCGAAATGTCGTGAATCGAGTGATAGGTCGAACAAGCTCTTCTCATTATGAACTTCTTCTCCCTTTGTCGGATAAGTTCTTCTCATTATGAACTCTTCACTGGAAATGTTGATCCCTCAAGCAAGGTGTCACTGATTCGAAATACCGTGAATCGAGTGATAGGTCAAACAAGCTCTTCTCATTATGAACTTCATCTCCCTCTATTGGATGAGTTCTTCTCATTATGAACTTTGTACTGGAAATGTTGATCTGTTTATCTTCTCTTTGAAAATTTTCAAACCTGTAAAATATTATAATGTGTCAGTAATAATTGTGTTTTAAGTACCCGAAGGTATTGACCCAAAGGTTCTCGAATCTTTGTTGAGATCCATTTCTTTCAATGGTGAAAAATATGGATTAATTCTTTGCTAAAATCGTGAAACAAAATCTTTGTTGGCTCTTTGAATTCCTGTCAGAAATTTAACACTAGACGAAAATTAATAAGAAACTTGTTTTAAGAGAATATCTCTCGAGTGAGATAAATTTTGTTTCGAAGGAAAATTATCTCAAGTAAGACGAAGTAAGTTTTAAGAAAAACTATCTCAAGTGAGATTCAATTTCTTGTTTCAAGGGAAAGTTGTCTTAAGCGAGACGAATTTGGTTTTAAGAAAAACCATATCAAGGGAGACAAAATTTGTTTCAAGGGAAACTGTCTAAAGCGAGATAAAATCTTCTGTTTCAAGGAAAAACAATCTTGAGTGAGATAAAATCTTCTGTTTCAAGGAAAAACAATCTCGAGTGAGATAAAATCTTCCGTATTAAATGAGACTATCTCAAACAAGACAAAATTTGTCTGGAAATGTTGAATCTGAAGATGATTGTTCTCTCTTGCAGAGGATGTCTTGTTTTCTTTTACTCTCATTTTTTCCTGAAAGTTCTGTAAAATGTATCTGAATGCAACTATCCTGATGATGGATGTTTGATGCAAACATGCAAATTCATGTATGTATAATGCATGTTCTTCTTGATTAATAGCAGTGGAAAGGTACTCATGCAATCTTGGTTCTATTTTTGATATGTTTTTCTTCATTCTTCTTCCACACCAAGGTGTACCATCATATTTCTTTGCAAACATCTACTTTCCTGACTCCATAACATTCAAATTCTTTGCTCCAATTTCTGATTTTAAGCTTCTGGGTCTGAGAGTCACATGTCAAATACTAAGATCCACTCTAGAGAGATTGTCTTGTTTAAAAAGTGTTTTTCTTCTTCTTTTATTTTTAAAAGTTTTGAAAATATCAATTAGAAGAGTTTTAAAAAATGTTTAATCAAAAGTTTTGAAAATATTGCCTTTCTCTAAGTTTTATAATTGTGACAAATCATAAAACAAGAGTTCATTGGATATCAAAGAATTAATTACACTGTTAATCCTTCAATAAATTATAGCTTTTTGACAAGTGTCAAGATCAAAGCAATCTTTGGGAAATGGTTAGGTAAGGAAAGGGTAAAATGTCTCAGGTTATTATTTTTGGTAATGGTTTGGCCTTCTTGTTTCTTTGATGCTCACTGATTTGATGGGGTAGCTTGTATGCTCTTCTACTGGAAGTGTTCTCCGACTCCCAGCTCTCATGGTCACACTCGGATTGTGCAATGCCTTATTAAGGAATTTGTGCGATCGCCTCAGCTGCACCATTTTTATATTCGAGCCGCCTTTTCAGGTTTTCAACTCGAATCCTCCTTTGGTTTCAAAACGTCATTCAAAATTTACGTCTTGAACCCCCCTTTGTTATTTTTCCTATCATGCATTAAATATTTTAGAAAACCTTTTGCAAATAAAGATTAATCCTAATGAGCGGGATGAAATCTGAAGATATTCTCTTTTAGAAAATCCATGTATGATTAGAAGGGACTTTTTAAGGTACGTAACATAGGTCATGGTTCATGGTTATGAAAGAAAAGTATAAATAGGCTCAAACAAGTGTTTAAGGGAATTGAACCAAGGATCAATTCATTCTGATGTCTTCAATCCTGTATTGCTCAATTTGAATATGCTCATATGTGTCTCTCTTGATGTTCTATGGATGCTCCATGATCTTCGAGCGAAGTGGTTCTGAAATGATTATTCTTGATCAATCTCATGGTTTGAAGTTTGATGCACCATTTAATTCGAGGGAATCTCATAGTTTGACATCCACTTCCCATGAAAGTTTTTCTCTTCAATCGAATTCAACTATTCAAATCTACTCTGTACCCAATCCGCCTCAAGTTTTAATTCTATCAATACTCTCAAAGAATGAATTTCTACTTCAACAGGTAAAACTTCTTCCATCCCATATACCAAAAAATGGTATTACCCCAATAGATGTGCGAATGGAGGTGCGATAAGCAAGCAATGCAAAAGGTAATTTCTCATGCCAATCTCTATATGTTTCAGTTATTTTTGTGATGATCTTCTTGATGTTTTTATTAGCCACCTCTACTGCCCCATTCATTTTCGGACGATAAAAAGTCGAGTTGTGATGTTTGATCTTCAACTTTGTGTAGACTTAAATCATTGTTTAGATTCAACGCATTATCTGTAATGATCCTTTCTAGTATTCCATATCTACAAATGATTTTTTTTAGAATCTACAAACTGCTCTTTTTGTGACATTAGCATAAGAGGCAGCTTCAACCAATTTGGTGAAGTAGTCGATGGACACTAAGATAAAACGATGTCCATTTGAAGCCTTTGGTGAAATTTCTCCAATGACATCGATACCCCACATTGAAAATGGCTAAAGTGCATTCATGGAATGGTGAAGGAGGAACATGTATTTGGTAATCATAGATCTGACATTTATGACATCTTCGAGAAAATATGATGCAATCTCCTTCTATAGTGGACCAGTAATATCCCAACCTCGTGATTTGCCTAACCATTGTGAATATGTTTGCATGTGTTCCACAAACTCCTTCATGGACTTCTTCAAGTATTTTATTGGCTTCAATTCTATCCACACATCTAAAAAACATCTGATCTTTGCTTCTTCTTGTTTTGTTTTTTCTTTTTTTTACTTTTTTTGCTTTTTGTTTTTTTTGTTTTTTGTTTACTTTTTTTTTTTTACAAAATATCTCCATTGAGAACATACTCCATTGCCAATCCTCTCAAAGTTCATTTTTCATTCTAAGTTACTTCAACTGGATAAGCTCAATACTTTACATACTGGAGAACATCATAATACCAAGGGAAACTGTCTTCCTCCTCTTCCTCAATGTTGCAACAATGAGCTGACATTTCTCTTATATAAATTCGAATAGAAATAATTCGAGATTTATCATCAGCCTTAAACATGGCTGCCAACGTAACCAGAGCATCCGCCATTTGATTTTCTTCACGGGGAAGATAATTGAAAGAAATTTCTTCAAACTCTTTGATCAAATTCATCACCAAGTCCTTATATTATATCAATTTGGAGTCTCGAGTTAACCATTCCTCTAGAAGTTGATAAATAACCAGAGAAAAATCACTAAATACTTCCAAGCTTTTAATTTTGCGCTCAATTATTGCTTGAATACACAAGATAAATGCTTCATATTCTGCCATGTTGTTCGTGCATTCAAATGTGAGTCTACTAGTAAAAGGATAATGATATCCTTCTGATGAAACTAGTATTGCCCTAATTCCATGTCCAACAACATTTGAGGCACCATTAAAGTTCATTTTTCAGGCCTCATTATTTGGAGCATCTTCTTCCACTGCAAATATACTCATTAAGTACTCATTTGAAAAATCAAATTTTACTGGCTCATAGTCGTCTAATGCTCTGCTTTCCAGAAAATCAGCAATATCACCTCCTTTTACTGTTTTCTGATAGACTATGTCAAATTCGGATAACATTCGCCATCTTGCCATTCTTCCGGTTAAAGCACTTGATTCCATCAAATATTTTAATGGATCTAGTCTTGATATTAACCAGGTTGTGTGATACAACAAATACTATCTCACTCTCTTAGTAGTCCAAACCAAAGTGCAACACAACTTTTCAATTGAGGGATATCGACTCTCACAGTCAGTGAATTTCTTACTGAGATAGTAAATAGCTCGTTCTCTTCTTCCAATTTCGTCATGTTGTGCCGGTACACATCCCATTGACTTCTCAAAGACAGTCAAGTATAAGATCAATGGTTTGTTTGGGATTGGTGGTATCAAAACAGGAGCATTAATCAAGTAACTCTTAATTTTATCAAAACATTCTTGGAAACTATCATCCCATTCTCCTGGGTTTTGCTTTCTCAATAATCGAAAAACTGGATCACACTTTTCAGTTAACTTGATAGATGAATCTGGCAATATAATTTAACCTCCCTAGAAATCCTCATACTTCTTTTTTGTGTTCTACGGGTTGATAGTTCCAGGATTGCTTTGACTTAATCTTTGCACTTGGCATTTAGTTCACATTTTGGTATCTCCTCTGGATTGATGTCTTCACTCATGTGAGCAAATTTTTTCACCTTGCCCCCCAATGTAGAGGGTGATCCTTGGTTAGGGTTGAATCAGAAGAAAAAAAATACTATAGGCTCAAAAGGGGACAACAAGGGATATATATATATATATATATATATATATATATATACATATATGGATAAATGAAACAAATACGTTCATCATCTCATACAAAGAAGTCCTTGAAAAGAGGTATCCCCATGGGGATAGATTTTCAGGATTAATTTTATTCACATGAAAACAATGTAATTAATGCATGATAAAATTATTTCGAAGTAATTCTCCTTTTCTGCTTCTTGCTCCCAGCTTGTCTCAATTGTTTAGGCTCAACTTCAGAAAATTGATGCGAGAAGAAGTTGTATCTTCTGGTAGGAAGGTTCATGCTCAAGTAAACACTTTGTACTCAATGTCTACCATTTTATTGGTAGAAAAATGTTCATTTTACGTCTAAAAATACAATGGTGTGACTTTATTGACTCAAAGGTATCGGTATGGCTCTTTGTATCTCCGTAAATTATTCTGGGTAAAAAATAGAGGGATTTTTTTTAGGATAAGAAAGGTCTAATCTTGTCATATGTCAAAAATCTATAATTCTTGAAGAATTAAAAGAATCCTTAATTCATTCATCCTTAATTCATTCTATATTCGAAGAACTAAAGATTAAAATTTGCTCAATTATTCAACCTTAGAAGTTAGCATAAGTTCAGTTGTTTAAAATATTAAACAAATATGAAAGACATAACAAAAACGTGTTCAAACAAAACAATGCTCTCATTGCTAATGGTAGATGCGATGCCCCCATTTTCTTCAATTGTCCATGCCCCTGAATCAATCAAGTTCTGGATCTTGCGCTTTAGTGCCTCACAGTTCTCTGATGAATGTCATGAGCTTCCTATGTGGTAACTGTATACTGCATTAGCATCATGCCCCTCAGGAAATGAGGACTATTGGCTCAGATCATGCTTAAAGGCTTAGTCTTACAACCAGCTGAAGGAGCTCCCACTGTATTGATTTCAGCTTCTTGTTTCTATGTGGTATCACGTGGTTAGGACCACTTTATCGAATCCTCCACATATTAATTACATGTTTATAAGTGATTATACAAAATGCTTGAATGAATGCAGTGCAAAATGCAAATGCAAAAGGTATCGATTTCCAAAAGTAATCATTCTTAGAAAGAGTTTCATTCTTCCAAAAGAACTTTCATCTTTACAAGAAAGATCAATTCTACAAATACGGTTCGACCCTTTTATTTAGCTCCATGATCTCAGCCTTGATCCCAATAACTTTCTCCTCTTTCTAGAAATGATTCTGAATCCAGACGGTGAGTATTTAAGCGCAGTCTCTGAATCGACTTCCCTCTAATTTACGACAACTATTTAAGGATCAAAAGGTTTATGTCAAGATAGCCATTGTAATATTTATACCCTTGTAAAAGAAACCTTCTTAAGATAATGTCACGGAAAGATACATATTTTTATTGGATGTGCTCTTCTATCCAATCTTCAACTCTACTTGTAATCTTTACAAGCTTGCTTTTAAAGGATTAGATTTTCGGAAGTCTGGAATGAATTCTATCCACCTGGAAACTTTCGAAGTCAAATAGAGCATTACTCTTCTATTATTGGTGTCAAATCTTTTCTTTTAAAAGTGAAGCATTTTTATGCAGAATTTCAGCATCAGACCAGAGCTTTAAACAACCTATCTTTACGTAGAGGAGATAAACCATGTTACCATATTTCTTGTGAAATTTCTCCTTGGTAACTATTCTCTAAATATCCCAAAATCTCTATCAGCTCTTGTAGATCATTCTTGCTTGAGATTGACATTTACATTTGTGATTATCTGTGATACGTAATTCCCACGCAAATTGTCTCCTTTTGCCCTTTGTGTTTCTTCAGACTAAACTTTAACTTCTAGATTGAGTTCTTCCTTATTATGAAAACTCTTTTCCATTTCAATGATCGCTCTTCTAATCTGATGATTACTTGGTTTAACCAATACCTTTATTTTATTCATGATGATCATGCAGAATGCAAAAATGCAAATATAGATGTAAAAGTGATGCAATGCAAAGAAGGACGAAAAAATGGCATACACAAAAGAAATAAATTAGTATGGGCGAAATAATCAAATAAAATTAAAAGATTCTATTTAAAGATAAATATAACACCTACCCAATCATGATATCTACCCGATCATGCTTTTATTAGATAGTGATCCTACCCAAACATGCTTTATACCCAAAATAATTATTTTCAATGAAATGATCCTAACCACATGGTATCTAGTTCACATGCTATTATTCAACAAAAAATAAAAAAGGTTCAGAAATACTCCTCCTTTGTGTACACTTAATTTGGGTACCTACTGACAGTCAGAGGTTCGGTATGTCTATACCTAGGGTGACCATTCTACGGTTCACTATATGCATGGTTTTGGCTCTAACGTGAAAAAAGGTACTCGATTTGTCCTTAATGATGATTCCCCCTTGGGCTACCAAACCCTCAATCCTAGCCAATTATAGGCTCGTGCGGATCGAGTTCAATTCGAGAGGATACATTCCCTTATGTCCATACGGAGAAACAATTTATCTCACGTAGACATAAGGTATATAAACCCCAAAGATTACTTGCTAAAACCCGTGCGGAGAAACAAATTATCTCACGTAGGTTAAGCTTTCATCTCAACTTAAAAGGGACAAAGCTCGTAAGTGAGCTTATGGTATGCAAATGATGGTGATGTTTGTGAGGAGGAACATTCAGCCCTTTGACTCAAAAGGAAAATGAAACTACTCGACAAAACTTTGGAAAAATCTGAAAACAAAGATAAAAATGTTAGTAAGACAATAATAAAATGAAGCAATTAAAAACTTCAATAAAATGATCATAAGTTAACTAAAGACTCGAACTCATAATTTCTACCAAACGACAATGTGTAAGCGACTTACAGACTGACTCTCTAAGACATGTCCCCAGTGGAGTCGCCAAGTTATCGTAACCGTTTTCCAGCGGGACAATCGTTTAATTGTTTTAAAAGTAGTTACGACTTTTAATTTTGGAAAATGGGTGATTTTGAATTAAATTAGATAAAATTGAAAGGAGTCGCCATCAACCTTTGGATTTGGTAGGTTGAATACCTAAAAACGTCTTTTAAAAATAATTTTAAGAAAAATCATTATTTAAGACAAAAGCTGGTCTGCGTTTACTAAAGATTCGATTAAAAACGGGTTCGGGAGTCGGTTACGCATGGGGAAGGATTAGCACCCCCACAGCGCCCAAAATTGGTACTGTGTCGCTTACACGTTGTCATAATGGTGGAATTTATGAGTCAAATGTAAAGTTAAAATATGATATGTTTATTGAATATTGATTTGCTTCAAATTAATAAAGATTCAAAAGAGCTGAAATGAAAAAAATAAATATTATAAACCTAAATACAAAATAGCAAAAATAAGTACTTAAATTTATAGAGACCAACATAGAAAGAAAAAAACTTTAAAGATTAAGATATATAAGACAAAAACTTCAGGGACTAAAATAGATAAAACAAAAACTTGGACGAATAAGTAGTAATTACATATATTTAATGGACTAAACACCAACCAAAAAAATTAAAGGAATAAAAGTAATATACTGAAATTTAAAACACTGAAAAATAAATAAATAAAAATATGTCAATTGCATAAAAGTAAAGATTAGAAGTTAATTAGTGTAAATAAAAAAATTAGTAAGTTAGTGGTAATAAAATAAAAAAATTAGTATTTTAATGATAACAAACAAAATAAAGTTATAATATTAGTTAACGATAAAATAAATATTAAAATGTTAGTGATAAAATTGAAAGGAACGAAAATAAAGGGAGACAATCAAAATAAGTAAACTGAATTAAAACAAAACACTAATATAAAGGACTAACATCGAAATAACCTTAAAGATTAGTAGGACTAAAAGGTATCATGCAAAAATATAGAATCCTAATGTCTAAAAAATTTAAATACAATGATAAGTAAGACTGGAATTAAATGTACCTAAAATAAATAGACAAAATTACAACCATGCAAACCTTTAATTAGGGACTAAATTAAGCTAAACACAATTTTAGAATAATGATTAAATTCAAATAAATTAAAATTAAAATTATAAAATTGAAAATAAATCCAATGCCTTAAATCGAAATGCTCATAAACTATTCGGACTAAAGAGAAAAAGAAGGAAAAACATAAAGATATCAATTAGACTAAAATGGGAGCCATGAAAATGTTATGTCAAATATACAAAATAGCAAGAACTTAAAACAACACAATCTAGGACTAAGATGTAACACACGTAAAGATCAATAGCAAATTAAAAAATTATTAAAAGAAAAAAACCATGGATTAAAATGCATCAAAACAGAACATGGAAAGGTTTACTCTGAAAATAACCCATAAAATGTTGAAACATATAGAGAAAAGATGATACGAAACCTATATTTCAGTTCCAAAAGCACTGTCATTTTTTTATAATTCATTAAAGCCTGCATTTTTCAATTCCTAAAACACTGCCATTTTATACAATGGCTCAGGAGTCGACGGCGCGGCTCACATTCACGGCTGGAAGCTGAACATGTATTGACGACTGTTGAAGATATTTAGGATTTTAAAACCCTATCCTTTGAGTGATCTGGACCGTTGGATGGGTTCAGATCCAATGGCTAAGGCAAGGTGGCGCTGGCAACCGCAATTAGGGTAAAATCCTAATTGGGTTTGGGTTGATGTTGTAGTGGTAGACTGCTGGTTCTATCTCCACTTGGGCTTGTATTGTCTGTAATATAGCCTGCAAAAACATAAATTTGTATTATTATTATTATTATTATTATTATAATAATAATAATAATAATAATAATATTTTTTTGACCCGGATAAAAACGGGTGTCTACAGATGTGAGTTAAGATAATATGGTAGTAAAAGAATGTTAATCAATAGGAATGTAAATGAACTTAACGTTTGAATCGTTCATAAACCGTGCGGTGAGAAGTTCGTTTATGTTCGTTTATTTATTAAATAAACGAACATGAACAAGATTTTGCGTTCGTTTAATTAAATGAACGAACACGAACAAAGGGCTTGTTCGTTCATTTACGTTCGTGAACGTTCGATTATATGTTCGTTTCTGTTCATTCATTTATGTTCATTTATGTTCGTTCATTTATGTTCATTTATGTCTGTTTATTTATGTTCATTTATCTTCAAACAGAGGGCAAGTTGAATATGTTACGAAGATTATTGAAGTTATTTGGATTTCAAGAAAATTATTTTGTTGAAGAAATTAACTTTAAGACTTTATTATGTTCATATAACTTATTTATGATTTATGTATGTTTTTTTCGTATTCGAACAAATTAACTATAAAGTTGCAGGTTATATTAATGAATTAAGTTGTTATTCTTGTTGTTTACTTTTTTTACATTCATTTGTTGTGTTCGAATAAGTTTGTTTTTTGTGTTTGTGTTGTTCGTTTATGTTCATTTATTATGTTCGTTTATGTTTGTGTTCGTTTATCATTTAAATGAACGAACATGAACAAGCTATATTCCTTAATGAACGAACATGAACAAAAAAAAATTTGTTCGTTTATGTTCGTGTTCGTTTTTGTTCGTTTATTTATTAAATGAACGAATATGAACATACCTCCGTTCGTGTTCGTTCGGTTCGTTTACAGACCTATTAATCAATGTTCCTAAATGGTATAAATTTAAAATATCATCAAAAGCCCCTAGATTAATGGAAATTGTAAAAGTTGTAATAATTATGAAAAATTCCCAAACTTTGAAATAATTCAATTTAGTCCTTAAGCTTGATTCTAAGTATAATTTCTTGATAATGGATCAATAAGAGCAATTATTTGTATATTTGAAGCTTATTGGTATAATATGATTGATTTATTTTATTGAATTAGTTTCGATTGAGTTTTGATAACATCTTTGACTCAATTTTCATTCAAATTGAGTTGAGGGTGTTACACTAACGACCGAGCAGTGGCAACGAACAAGAAAATCCTAACAGTCCTAAAAAAGAAGGTTAGTGACATAAGCTACTGGTATTCTTTGGGTGCTCCGCACAACTCATATAAGATTGGGGAACCCATTCAATTTAATGTTTGGCACAAAGGTAATCGTCCCAGTGAAAGTAGGGTTGATTATTTTCGCACCTCCCGATACGATCCAAAAAGTAACGAGGATATACTCCAGACCAATCTTGTTCTGCTAAAGGAAACAAAAGAAGCAACTGAAATCAACCTGGCTGCTAGAAACCAATAGGTCGCCAAGTATTCACTACAATAAATTTCCATTCTTCCAATAAAATTATTTGTCACCAAAAGTATTAAATTGATCACGTTATATTAATTTTATTTGTTATTATGTTTGTTAGAATAACCTCATCATATAAAGTATATTCTGAAAAAATTGTGTTTGTTACTATTTTATATTATTTATAGTAACAAATAAATCTTGTTGCTATAATTAACTTATCACGACAAAACATTTGTCAAAATCAATAAATAATTTCGTCACAAGTACATTTTGTCATAATGTCGTAACCGTTTTTTCGGCGGGACAATCGTTTAATTGTTTTAAAAACAGTTACAACTTTAAATTTGGGAAAATTGGGAGATTTTGGATTAATTTGAATTAAATTGAAAAGAGTCGCCATCAACTTTTAGGTTAGGTAGGTCGAATACCTAAAAGCGACTTTTAAAAGCAATTTTAAGAAAAAAAACATTTTTTTAAGACAAAAACTGGTATGCATTTACCAAAAATTCGATTAAAAACGGGTTCAGGAGTCGGTTACACGTGGGGAAGGATTAGCACCCCCACAGCGCACAAAATTGGTACTGTGTCACTTATACGTTGTCGTAAATGGTAGAAATAATGAATCAAATATAAAGTTAAATTATGATTCATTTATTGAATATTAATTCATTGCTTTAAATTAATAACTTAAATGGGGAAATTCAAACGACTGGAGTAAAACAAATAAATATTACAAATCTAAATACAAAATAGCAATATATATATATATATATATATATATATATATATATATTTAAACTTATAAAGACCAAAATAAAAAACTTTAGGAATCAAAATAACAAAATTAGAAAATTAAAAGGCTAAAATGACACAAACATAAATTTAAAGACTAGAACAATAAAAATATATATTTTGAAGACCATTTTTGAGTATATATATATTAAGGAAAATGTATATTTCAAACGAACTAAAATATAAATAAGTTTAACCAAAATATCATAAATTAATTAAAATTTATTATTAATACGTATTAAGTAATATATATATATATACACACACACACACAAATATATCATAATATTAATTCTTACTAGATAAAAAATTAAATAAAGTAAATTAAAATTCAACATAAATAGTAAAATATTAAACATATAATTAACAAAGAATCTAAACAATAACAAAACCAAACAAGTAAATACATCCAAAATGAAATGAATGCTTTCAAAAATAATGGTGGACCTCGTATAGTATAATATAATATGCACAACATGGGTGAAATATGCACAACATGGGTGAAATTTAAATATTGATGAAAAATATACCAAATATGTTAAGGAAAAAATATGTATAATATAATATGGTCGAATTGAAACAAATAATACTTTAATGAAAACTCTATAAATAAATAAACCTGAAACAAATAATATTATAACAATAACATGACTAAAATAGGATATTTAAAAATTTAGTGGTTAAATTGAACATAACCGAAAATATTATAACAATATAAATCAGTGACTAAGATAAAATAATTACGAACATTATAGCTAAAGTCAAATAATAATATAACATATAATAGTGTGACTAAAATATAAATATTAAAAATAAAATACTTAAAACAAAATAAATATAACTTTATTTTATGACTTGAAAATAAGGATACAAATGCAGAAGGACTAAAAAGAAATATGCAGAAAATTAAAAATCAAATGTATAAACAAACAGAAACTAATTACATTACCAATTAGAACTGAAATTAAATTCAGGTAAAGCATGGAGACAAGATTAGAAATACAAAAATATTGATCTAAGGACTATAATATATAAAACTGAAATGTTAAAACTCAAAATAATTTAAATAGAACTTCATTTAATGACTATAAGGTATGAATACAAATCAACAGGGACTAAACGTGTGGTTATTCCATGACTGAAAAACATGGACAGGATTGGGCTAAAACGACTGTGTTTTTCCAATCATATATAAGCCTAATCATAGGCTAAAATTTCCAATCCTTTCTCATTTCTTTTACTTTTAGAAGAATGGAGAGAGAGAGCCTGAGAAAAATGCTCTCAGTTTTCTCTTCAGTGAGATCACCGACGGTGGGTAGTTCACGGTAGCCGACGCGGCGGCGTAGGGACCGAATGGTCCTAAAAATTTCCTCTCGTCACCCTCGACCAAAAACCGAACCTCTCTTAAACTAAAACCTCCTCTAAAACTGTAGATCTTAAGAGTTTACTCTCGAATATAAGTTGAGGTTCGGTGACCTTTGATGTTCCACCGCTTCCGATGATTCTCCCCTCGGTAAGATCTCTTTTGAATGCTTCTTGTTCTTATTTCTTGCTGGGTTTTTTCTGTGTCTCTGTTCGAATATGGCCTTCGGTGTGCTCCCCTTTTTGTTTGTATATTTTTCTCCTCCATCTGTTCGAATGTCCTCTTTTATGCTTGCTTGTAATGGAGTGTGAGACTCGTATTTGGCAAATAAATCCACAAAAAATCTGAGATTTATGTATTTAAAATGGTTTAGTGGATCTTTGAGTGACATATGATAATATTTTTATTTGTTTTTCGGGCTTATTGGTGGATGGCTGATTTTGCACTGATTTTGTTATGTTTTGACACATGCAATGACGGTATTTGGTGGCTCGGTGGAAGCTGGAACGTGCTCGGCGGCGTCTTGGTCGTTGGCATCAGCTTCTTCATTTGTTAGAGATGGTGGCAGTTTTAGTTTAGGGTTAAAAACCCTAACTTCAAATGGGTTACCATATTGGGCCAGATTCGGGTCTTGGTTTGCTTGATCTTGTATTGGGGTTGGATGGATGTTGTAATTGGGTCTTGGGAGAAACTCTTGAAAATCAAGCTCAGTTTCTTAATTGTCACTAAGGAACCCCTATATATCACGTTGGTCCCTCAAGTGTTCATCAAGGAACCCCTACATATCACGTTGGTTCCTCATGTTTGTCATCAATGAACCCCTACATATCACGCTGGTTCCTCAAGCTTTTCATCAAGAAACCCCTACATATCACGATGGTCCTTCAAGCTTAGTTTCTTATTAAATCTTTTGTTTCGAAAGAAACTATCTCAAGCGAGACAAAATCTTCTGTTTTGAAGGAAACTATCTCAAGAGAGACAAAATCTTCTGTTTCGAGGGAAACTATCTCAAGCAAGACAAAATCTTTCTGTTTCAAGGGAAACTATCTCAAGCGAGATAAAATCTTTTGTTTCAAGGAAAATTATCTCAAGCGAGATAAAATATTTTGTTTCAAGAAAAAACAACTTGAACGAGATAAAATCTTCAGTTTCAAGGAAAAACAATCTTGAGTGAGATAAAATCTTCTATTTCAAGGAAAAACAATCTTGAGTGAGTTAAATCTTTTGTTTCAAGGAAAAACAATCTTGAACGAGATAAAATCTTCTGTTTCAAGGAAAAACAATCTTGAGTGAGATAAAATCTTCTGTTTCAAGGAAAAAAAAAATCTTAAATGAGATAAAATCTTCTGTTTTAAGTGAAATATCTCAAGTGAGATAAAATCTTTTGTTACAAGGAAAAACAATCTTGAATGAGATAAAATCTTCTGTTTCAAGGAAAAACAATCTTTAGTGAGATAAAATCTTCTGTTTCAAGGAAAAACAATCTTGAATGAAATAAAATCTTTCTTTTCTTTTCTTTTTTCTTTTTTTCTTCTTTTTTCTTTTTCTTTTTTTCTTTCTTTTTTTTCTTTTCTCTTTTTTTCTTTTTTTTCTCTTTTTTTCCTTTTTTTTTCTCTGATGGATGAGTATAAGACTTCAATTGCTTTGAGTACCTCCTTTTACTCTTGCATTCATTATTCTTGACTGGATTTGATCTTCAAGCACCTTATGTTTGACTTGCCTTGTGGTTCAAAACTCTGTTTACTTCATGGAGATTTGCCTTTGTAATAAAATTGGATTGACAATTTTTATTCATGTGAGCAATATCCTTCACCTTGCCCCCTAATGTGGAGGATGATCCTTAGTTAGGGTTAAATCAGAAGAAAAATCATTCAGGCTCAAATGGGGATAATAAAAGATATCTTTTTCTCCTTTTACGAAGGGATAAATGAAAGAGTGTCATTCATCTTTTCATACACAGAAGTCTATGTAAAAAAACGGTATCCCCAAGGGATGAATATTCATGATTAACTTTTATTTACATGAAAACAATGTAATTAATGCATGATATAACTATTTAAACCAATCCCTCTTTTTTATTTTTTTTCTTTTCCTTTTGAGCATACCCCAATTACTCGAAATTCTCTTCGACAAGTTAGTCCATGATGCCCCATCTCATTTCTTCTTGTAGGAAGATTCACATATAATTGAAAGTTTGGTTCTTTTGAGTTCTGAGGTTTCACCAGTATAAAGGAAAAATGTGTGACTTTTGAAGTCGTGTATATGGTGGAAAACCAATAAACTCTACCCAAGAAGGTAAACATCTGGATTTGGTATCTCAAAAACAGGTAGAGACATTACTTCAGAGTCTTAGATAAATGTAGGGTCAGGACTTGGTAAGGACCCAAAATAGATCATGTAATTGTATTTCTGTATTGAATGGGATATGAAAGGTCTAATTTTACCACTTGCCAAAGATCTACGATTCTTGAGAAAATAAAAGAATATTTAATTTACTTGATACTAAAAAAACTTTAAGATTAAAATTTGATTCCTTGCTCATAACCATAAAAGCAACACAAATTTATTTATTACACAAAAGGCAGAGAAAGGAACAAAAAACATATTCAAACAAGATGCTGAAAATGAAATGCAACTGTAGAAGATAACAACTTCCACTTATTTATCTATCTATCTATCTATTACTCTTAGATTGTTGGGTGTGTGGTCGGACTAGGATCTTTATCCTCATTTTCTCCCCATTTCTCGATCATTTTACTTGTCATGACTACTTTTGATGTACCCTCAGATGCACAAATTTCTTCTTTCTCCTGAGTAGCTTCTTCGTAAAATCCCAATTTCTTGTTATTCATCAGTTTTTCCTTCCCTGATTAGAAATTAGGCCCAAATTTAGATCCGAAGTGATTTTCCTTGGTGATGATATTTTTGGATAGATTCTGAACACATATTACAGTTGTGATTGGCGTAACATTCGTCAAACCTCCTAAACTACCCAAAACCCCACTTGCTTTCAGGAAATTTGATATAGGCGTTTAAGATGTTTGCAAGACTGCATCTGCCCCATTCATTCTTAAACCCACGGGCCAGTCTCGTATTACATTCATGGAAGCCCTTTTACTTTGATTTCCTTTCTCATACTCTTGTGCCCTATGTTCTTCATAGGAATTAACTGTATTAATCTCTGTTGAAGTAACAACCCCTTTCATTTTTACTTTACACCTTTGAATTGCTTACTCTAAAGGATCCTCAAAGTTGCTAGGAACCTTGAATGAACAATTTGGGGTTCCGTTCTAGTTTATCCAAGGAATCACCATATAGGTCAACTTCTCATTCAGGGGACACTATGGTTGGATACATTTCGGTGTAACCAATCCAGATGTGAGTATTTTCTTCTCATGTAATCCCCCTGACGAGAGATTATTTTGTGATGGCTTTATAGATAGAACTTGAATGTCTTGAATGGAAGATTGTAAAGGGTTAGAACCTCTAATCATGAGAGATTGATCATTCTTAGCTTTCTTGATAATCATTTGGTCATCTTCTATGCCCTCTTCTTTGAGTCCGGCTCCACTTTCGTATTAGAAGTTTCACCCTTAACTTCTGTTTTTCCCAATATGGTCTGTAGCATTTTCTGGAATCATACTTGATTTTTGGAGTTGGCTTGAATTACCATATCCCCTAACAGGTTCTTGATCATTTTCTGTCATCGCATTGGCTGTACCACTATCATTCAGATTATTATTCGAAGTCTTCATCTTTTCTTGCATAATAGGGTCCTCTGATGATTCTCCCCATATATTACAGTAACCATCATGCTCATTAACTTGGACATTTGTTCCATGGATTCAACTTGGAACTTCCTTGCTTCATCAATCATTTCTTGTTGAATCTTGATAAGTTGTTCTTGAATTCTCTCAATCTTACTAACTCGTGCTAATATTTCATTCATTGTTTTCTATCTTTCCAGAAACACGTCTTAGGTAATTTCAATTTACTTTCCGAGCTTCTGTAACAATATCTTTCACAAGTTACTCTCACGTTTTCATGATCGATGCATGTAAAAATGCTTAAATTAAAGCAATGCGAATGCAAATGTGGATGCAAATGCAAAAGGTATTAATTCTAAAAGTGACCACTATAGATCAACCTTCATTTAGACAACAAGATTTTATTACACCATGTAGTCAAAATACAATTGTGATTCTTCATTTCTTCATTTCCTTGAACCGTACTCTTCATGGAATCAAACATTGCACCCCGCAGTTGTCGGTGTATTTTATCCCCTTTGATAACGTCGGACGTTCTTAAATTGAATCTTGGGATCTCCATTTTTACCTCCAATGCGAAGTGGTTTTCATGTCTTTATGACTGTATCTATCTTCTGAGTCAACATCTCAACCTTTGCACCTTTAAAGGAAGTCTTCAATCGGCTTTAGATTTCTTCATTCATCGGATGTCTTCTATCAGCTTTAGATTTCTTCATTCACTGGATGTCTTTCTTAATAGATTTGTTTTCAATATGTTTAAGATTTCTTTAATCATTGAATGTTCTTCTTCATGAATCGTTCTTTAATCAGTTTCAAATTTATTCATTCATCGGATGTCCATTTTCATGAATCATTTGAATGTCTTTGGATCTCCCGATTTTGACTACATGGTTAAGAATTTCTTGCCTCATTATGACCAGTCTTCTTATTAGTCAATCACTTGTGAATTAACACCTTTGGATGACATGAGGATGCAAATGCAATAAATCCAAAATAAAATAAAACCAAAATGGGTTAGTACACATAATATAAACAAAATAATAAGCATTGTAAATAAAACCTACCCTCACATGCTAACTACCTAATCATGCTTTAGTAAATCCTACCCAACATGATATCTACCCCCATGCTTTGTCATTTACAAAAAAATCCTAACCGCGTGATATCTAATTCGCATACTTGTTTGAAAAGAACAAATATATTCTATGAACATAAAAAAAAGTAAAGGTTAACACTCCTCCTTTGTGTACACTTATTTTGGGTATCTATTGACAGACAAAGGTTCAGTATGTCTATACCTAGGGTGACCGTTCTACGGTTCACTATATTCATGGTTTTGGCTCTATCATGAAAAGGTACTCGAATTGTCCTTGATGTCGGTGCCCCCATGGACTGTCAAACCCTCGATCCTCACCCATTACAGGTTTCAAGCAGAATGAGTTCAATTCGAGAGGATACATTCCCTTATGCCTATGCAGAGAATAAATTCCCTCGAAGACATAAGGTATATGAATCCCGAAGGTTACTTGCTAGGCCTACACAGAGAATAAATTCTCACGAAGGCATCGCTTTTGCCCCCACTTAGAAAGGTTTCGGAGCTCGGGCATAGAGCTTGTGTTATGCAAATGCCTGTGATGTGTGTGAGGAGGAACATTCAACCCTTTGACTAAAAAGAAAAACGACACCACAACTTGGTCATATCTGAAAGCAAAAAATTCAAATGTTAGTAAGACAATAAAAATAATGAAGCAATTAAAATTTCAAAAAAAGGATCATAAATTAACTCAAGACTTGAACTCATAATTTCCACCACACGACAATGTGTAAGCAACTTACAGACTGGCATTAAAAAAAAGTCCCCAGCAGAGTCGCCAAGCTGTCGTAACCTTTTTTTCGATGGGACAATCGTTTAATTGTTTTAAAAACAGTTACGACTTTAAATTTGGGAAAATTGGGAGATTTTGGATTAATTTGAATTAAATTGAAAAGAGTCGACATCAAATTTTTGGTTAGGTAGGTCGAATACCTAAAAGCAACTTTTAAAAACAATTTTAAGAAAAAACATTTTTTAAGACAAAAACTGGTATGCATTTACCAAAATTCGATTAAAAACGGGTTCGGGAGTCGGTTACGCGTGGGGAAGGATTAGCACCCCCACAACGCCCAAAATTAGTACTGTGTCACTTATACGTTGTCGTAAATGGTAGAAATAATGAATCAAATATAAAGTTAAATTATGATTCATTTATTGAATATTAAATAATTGCTTTAAATTAATAACTTAAATGAGGAAATTCAAACGACTAGAGTAAAACAAATAAAAATTACAAATCTAAATACAAAATATCAATAAATATATATATATATATATATATATATATATATATATATATATATATATATATATATATATATATATATATATATATATATATATATTTAAACTTATAAAGACCAAAATAAAAAACATTAGGAATCAAAATAACAAAATTAGAAAATTAAAAGGCTAAAATGACACAAACATAAATTTAAAGACTAGAATAATAAAAATATAAATTTTGAAAACCATTTTTGAGTATATATATATTAAGGAAAATGTATATTTCGAACGAACTAAAATATAAAAAGGTTTAACCAAAATATCATAAATTAATTAAAATTTATTATTAATATGTATTAAGTAATATATATATATATACACACACAAATATATCATAATATTAATTCTTACTAGATAAAAAATTAAATAAAGTAAATTAAAACTCAACATAAATAGTAAAATATTAAACATATAATTAACAAAGAATCTAAACAATAACAAAAACAAACAAGTAAATACATCCAAAATGGAATGAATGCTTTCAAAAATAATGGTGGACCTCGTATAGTATAATATAATATGCACAACATGGGTGAAATATGCACAACATGGGTGAAATTTAAATATTGATGAAAAATATACCAAATATGTTAAGGAAAAAATATGTATAATATAATATGGTCGAATTGAAACAAATAATACTTTAATGAAAACTCTATAAATAAATAAACCTGAAACAAATAATATTATAACAGTAACATGACTAAAATAGGATATTTAAAAATTTAGTGGTTAAATTGAACATAACTGAAAATATTATAACAATATAAATCAGTGACTAAGATACAATAATTACGAACATTATAGCTAAAGTCAAATAATAATATAACATATAATAGTGTGACTAAAATATAAATATTAAAAATAAAATACTTAAAACAAAATAAACATAACTTTATTTTATGACTTGAAAATAAGGATACAAATGCAGAAGGACTAAAAAGAAATATGCAGAAAATTAAAAATCAAATGTATAAACAAACAGAAACTAATTACATTACCAATTAGAACTGAAATTAAATTCGGGTAAAGCATGAAGACAAGATTAGAAATACAAAATATTGATCTAAGGTCTATAATATATAAAACTGAAATGTTAAAACTCAAAATAAGTTAAATAGAACTTCATTTAATGACTATAAGGTATGGATACAAATCAACAGCGACTAAACGTGTGGTTATTCCATGACTAAAAAACATGGACAGGATTGGGCTAAAACGACCGTGTTTTGCCAATCATATATAAGCCTAATCATAGGCTAAAATTTCCAATCCTTTCTCATTTCTTTTACTTTTAGCAGAATGGAGAGAGAGAGCCTGAGAAAAATGCTCTCATTTCTCTCTTCAGTGAGTTCTCCGGCGATGGGTAGTTCACGGTGGTCGGCGCGGCGGCGTAAGGACCGAATGGTCCGAAAATTTTCCTTTCGTCACCCTCGACCAAAAACCGAACCTCTCTTAAACTAAAACATCCTCTAAAACTGTAGATCTTAAGAGTTTATCTCTCAAATATAAGTTGAGGTTTGATAACCTCTGATGTTCCACCGCTTTCGATGATTCTCCCCTCGGTAAGATCTCTTTTGAATGCTTTTTGTTCTGATTTCTTACTGGGTTTTTTCTGTGTCTCTGTTCGAATATGGCCTTCGGTGTGCTCCCCCTTCTGTTCGTATATTTTTCTCCTCCATCTGTTCGAATGTCCTCTTTTATGCTTGCTTGTAATGGAGTGTGGGACTCGTATTTGGTAAATAAATCAACAAAAAAATATGAGATTTATGTATTTAAAATGGTTTAGTGGATCTTTGAGTGGCATATGATAATATTTTTATTTGTTTTTCAGGTTTATTGGTGGATGGATGATTTTGCATTGATTTTGTTGTTTTTTGACGCATGCAATGATGGTATTTGGTGGCTCGGTGGAAGCTGGAACGTGTTCGGCGGCGTCTTGGTCGTTGGCAGCAGCTTCTTCATTTGTTAGAGACGGCGGTAGTTTTAGTTTAGGGTTAAAAACCCTAACTTCAAACGGGTTACCATAGTGGGCCAGATCCGGGTCTTGGTCTGCTTGATCTTGTATTAGGCTTGGATGGATGTTGTAATTGGGTCTTGGGAGAAACTTGTAATTTGGACCTGCAAAATATATAAACACACTTAATAATAATAATTATTATTATTATTATAAATATAATATAATAATATTTAATGTTTTTTCAACCCAGACAAAAACGGGTGTCTACGGCTGCCCCTCTTTGCACATTCTTATGTTAACAAGAATAGGGTAAAGATGAAAAAGACAATCAATTTTTGTCCCGTTTTTTTATTTTGAGATTCGCCGTTGATTCGAAATGTCGTTAATCAAGCAATGAAAATGTTGAAAGCATCTTGCCCGAAGGTCTTATGATGGATTGAAGGACTTAAAAAAATCAAGAAACCTCGAAGGCTCAGTTTCTTAGATCTCAATTAAAAACATCTTGCACTGAAGGTCTTATGGATGGCCCGAAGGACTTAAAAATCAAGAAACCATGAAGGCTCAGTTTCTTAGATCTCATTTGAAAACATCCTGCACTGAAGGTCTTATGGATGGCCCGAAGGACTTATCATCTTGCTTGAAAGACTTATAGATGGCCCGAAGAACTTACGCATCATGCTCGAAAGACTTACTGATGGCCCAAAGGACTCATTCATCAAGAAACTCTTCAAAATCAAGCTCAGTTTCTTAATTGTCACTAAGGAACCCCTACATATCACGTTGGTCCCTCAAGTGTTCATCAAGGAACCCCTACATATCACGTTGGTTCCTCAAGTTTGTCATCAATGAAACCGTACATATCACGCTGGTTCCTTAGGCTTTTCATCAAGAAACCCCTACATATCACGATGGTTTCTCAAGCTTGTCATCAAAGAACCCCTACATGTCACGATGGTCCTTTAAGCTTGTCATCAAAGAACCCCTACATATCACGATAGTCCTTCAAGCTTAGTTTCTTATAAAATCTTTCGTTTCGAGAGAAACTATCTCAAGCGAGACAAAATCTTCTATTTCAAAGGAAACTATCTTAAGAGAGACAAAATCTTCTATTTCGAGGGAAACTATCTGAAGCGAGACAAAATCTTTCTGTTTTGAGGGAAACTATCTCAAGCGAGATAAAATATTTTGTTTCAAGGAAAATTATCTCAAGCGAGATAAAATATTTTGTTTCAAGGAAAAACAATCTTGAACGAGATAAAATCTTCTATTTCAAGGAAAAACAATCTTGAGTGAGATAAAATCTTCTGTTTCAAGGAAAAACAATCTTGAGTGAGATAAAATCTTTTGTTTCAAGGAAAAACAATCTTGAACGAGATAAAATCTTCTGTTTCAAGGAAAACCAATCTTGAGTGAGATAAAATCTTCTGTTTCAAGGAAAAACAATCTTGAATGAGATAAAATCTTCTGTTTCAAGTGAAATATCTCAAGCGAGATAAAATCTTTTGTTACAAGGAAAAACAATCTTGAATGAGATAAAATCTTATGTTTTAAGGAAAAACAATCTTGAGTGAGATAAAATCTTATGTTTTAAGGAAAAACAATCTTGAGTGAGATAAAATCTTTTGTTTCAAGGAAAAACAATCTTGAATGAGATAAAATATTCTGTTTCAAGGAAAAACAATCTTGAATGAAATAAAATATTATGTTTCAAGGAAAAACAATCTTGAGTCAAATGAAATGTCTTCTTTCAAGTAAAACAGTCTCAAGTGAGGCAAACTCTGTTTTAAAAAAAACAATCTCTAGTGATAAATCCTCCGTATTAAATGAGACTATCTCAAGCAAGACAAAATTTGTCTGGAAATTTTGAATCTGAAGATGATTGTTCCCTCTTGCAGAGGATATCTTGTTGTCTTTTACTCTTCCTGAAAGATATGCAAAAATGTAGCTGAATGCAACTATCATGAATGAATGTTTGATGCAAAGATGCAAATTCATGTAGGTGTAATGCATGACTTTTTATATACAAATGATGTTCTTCTGAATGCAAAAAAAATGTTGATGCAATCTTCATTTAACTTCAAAGTGGCCATCTCGGTCTTCTTCTACTTGATCACTTCTTCCCAAAGTCTACTCAAATATTCATGTAGCAACTCATAATTTCCAACTTGCATTTTTGAAGATCCATCTAATCTTCTTCTCTCTTCTTGTCGTCTTCGTTTTCTGTCTTCATTTTGGAGAAAACATTTTCTTTCTCAACTTTTTTCTACGATCAGAAATATGACTGTGTTGCCCTATTTTCAGAGACTATGCGTATGACTATGCCAAACTCCGTGAAGATCAAAGGGAGAGTTGCGTCAATTCTGATTTGACTCTTGAAACTCGACATCAGGAGGACCTATCCAAATTGCATGTCACCACATCTAGTCACATATCAAATGAAGCTCATTTTTAACAACAACCCATCTTTCAACCTTAGTTGATACCACTAGTCTCTTGTTGTTAAGATTTTATCACCTCTTTCGTGGAAAGAAATCTTCATCATATCTCACTTCTAACCTTGGGGTTGAAGAAGTCAAACTTCATAAATAGAAACACCATATGATGCAACATTCGTTCAGCACCATAATCACTGGTTCGTAAAGCATTTGACATATATTCATCATTTCCTGTAGCTTCTGCTCAGATTTATCGATCAATGATGCTCTTTGCATAGTGTTTGGAGCTTTTGTAGGACGTCACTTAAGAATAAAGCTCAGTGAGACCGCAAGTGGGATACTTTAACTGCCAGCATCAAATCACCAGAATAATAAAACTTCTTGATGAACAAAGCAATTATGTATAGTTAGCTCCACTGTCACTGATTTATCATTTTCATTCTTCATATCTTTTATCTCATTGGAAATATTTTCTCAAATCAATGATCTTGACACATGATGATATGGGCCTTCAACATGCCCCAACATTTGCTGATATGAACGTTCAAAATGTATTCAAAATGCCCCACATGAATCATTTTTTGTCTGAAATGGGCTTTCAAAATGCCCCAACATACTATTTCTGGTTGAAATTGACCTTCAAAATATCCCAACCTTTTCATGCTAGTATGAGCCTTCAATATGCCCCACATGGATCATTTATGTATAAAATGGGCCTTCAAAATGGCCCATCCTTCAAGTCAAAAGGTTCATTCTCGATGTCCATTGAATTTGAATCTCCATATTCCCACGAGGTAAAACTTTGATAATGCCCCTATTTGTGGATCATTGTGGCTCTATTCGTTCCCAAATTTATTTATCTTGAATGCTCTCATTCTGGTGTTACTAAACAACAGTGTTGTCAAGTAATTTCGAGGGATTATCTTCATGTTATCACAAACTTAAGAAGTGATCAATCTTTATAACAGAAATGATTGAGATATGTGCTTCTTCTGAGTAAGGTGGTCATCTTCTGCTTAACTGGTCGCATTCTTGCCTTTTTTGCAATGCACTGGGATATGTGCTCCTTTTTTCGAATGAGACAATCATCGTCTTCTTGTCAGGTTACTGATAATGTCACAAGAGAGTGTTACAAGTTCTCTCCTCCAACCTTCTTGATCTTTCAGACCACTTGCTTTCAAGAATGTGAAGTGATTCCTCATTTTGGCATCGCTCATTCTTTTTCTCCAATAGAGGTAAATAGACATCAGCTTGCTTCAAGGACCTTTTTCAATTTGAGAGTGTCCTATTTGAAAATGTTTTCCCCCTTTCTTTATCAAAAAATGAAAGAATTTTGTAAAGTATTGCTTCTTCCAGGTTCACAATTGAATCAAATCATAAACAATGAGTTTAATGATATCAAATAAATCATCTACTATTTTAAATCATTCAAAAATCATAGTCCTATGGCAAATGTCAAAATTATTGACTAATTTAATGTGTAGGTTAATTATGGTAAAGTAAGGTCTCTCAGGTTGGTCCAGCATATATGTCCTTTTGAGCGTCCAATAATCTTGAAGAAATGATTGTTATGTTGATCTCGTAGAGATACTTCTTGGTTCCAGACTCTCACGAACATCTTTAGGATGTGTGGTTCTTCATCAAGAATTTAAGATCGTCTCTTATGTCGTTGTTGCACCATTCAATATTCGAGTCACCTTTTTAGGTTTTCAACTCGAATCCTCCTTTGGTTTCAAGACATTATTCAAAATTTATATCTTGAACCCCCTTTTATAATATCATACATTAAAGATTTTAAAAAAAAACTAATTTTTGTAAATAAAAATTAATCCAGAGAAGTGGAATTCTGAAGATAGTCTCTTTTACTTAGAAATCCATGTATGATTAGAATGGAATTTTCAGGGACGTAACGTAGGCCAGGGCTCATGGTTATGAAAAAAATGGATAAAAAGGTCCAAACAAGTGTTTAAGGGTAATTGAACCAAGGATCAATTCATTCTGATACCTTCAATCTTGCCTTGCTTGACTTGGATCTGCTTTGCTACTTGTATTTCATCCTTTCTTTTTTTGGATCCCTCTAGACTATCAATTTTGTTATATCTCCAGCATTTCTTGCGCTTCTTGTTGAATATGAATCTTTGAACTTGATCAACCTTAAAACTTAAGGTTCAATGAATCATCCATATTGATTCAATTTCATTTTTTTTCTTCATTTTTCTTTATTTTCTTTCTTTTCTTTCTTTTCTCTTTTTTTTTTCTTTTTTTTCTTTTTTTTCCTTTTTTTCTCTGATGGATGAGTATAAGACTTCAGTTGCTTTGAGTACCGCCTTTTACTCTTGCATTCGTTATTCTTGACTGGATTTGATCTTCAAGCACCTCATATTTGACCTGCCTTATGGTTCAAAACTCTCTTTACTTCATGGAGATTTGCCTTTGTAATAAAACTGGATTGATAATTTTTATTCATGTGAGTAGATATCCTTCACCTTGCCCCCCAATGTGGAGGGTGATCCTTGGTTAGGGTTGAATCAGAAGAAAAATTATTCAGACTCAAATGGGGACAACAAAAGATATTTTTTTCTCCTTTTGCGAAGGGATAAATGAAAGAATGACATTCATCTTTTCATACACAGAAGTCTATGTAAAAAAAGGTATCCCCAAGGGATGAATATTCAGGACTAACTTTTATTTACATGAAAACAATGTAATTAATGCATGATATAACTATTTAAATCAATCCCTCTTTTTTCTTTTTTTTTCTTTTCCTTTTGAGCATACCCCAATTACTCAAAGTTCTCTTCGACAAGTTAGTCCATGATACCCCATCTCGTTTCTTCTTGTAGGAAGATTCACATATAATTGAAAGTTTGGTTCTTTTGAGTTCTGGGGTTTCACCAGTATAAAGGACATATGTGTGACTTTGGAAGTCGTGTATATAGTGGAAAACCAATAAACTCTACCGAAGAAGGTAAACATCTGGATTTGGTATCTTAAAAACAGGTAGAGACATTACTTCAGAGTCTCATATAAATGTAGGGTCAGGACTTGGTAAGGACCCAAAATTAATCATGTAATTGTATTTCTGTATTGAATGGGATATGAAAGGTCTAATTTTACCACTTGCCAAAGATCTACGATTCTTGAGAAAATAAAAGAATATTTAATTTACTTGATACTCAAAAAAAACTTCAAGATTAAAATTTGATTCCTTGCTCATAACTATAAAAGCAACACAAATTTATTTATTACACAAAAGGAAGATAAAGGAACAAAAAACATATTCAAACAAGATGCTGAAAATGAAATGCAACTGTAGAAGATAACAACTTCCACTTATTTATCTAACTGTCCATTACTCTTAGAATGTTGGGTGTGTGGTCGGACCAGGATCTTTATCCTCACTTGCTCCCCATTTCTCGACCATTTTACTTGTCATGACTCCTTTTGATGTACTCTCAGATGCATAAATTTCTTCTTTCTCCTGAGCAGCTTCTTCGTAAAATCCCAATTTCTTGTTATTCATCAGTTTTTCCTTCCCTGATTGGAAATTAGGCCCTATTTTAGATCCGAAGCGATTTTCCTTGGTGATGATATTTTTGGATGGATTCTGAACACATATTGCAGCTGTGATTGGCGTAACATTCGTCAAACCTCCTAAACTGCCCAAAACCCCACTTGCCTTCAGGAAATCTGATATAGGCGTTTGAGATGTCTGCAAGGTTGCATCTGCCCCATTCATTCTTAAACCCACGGGGCAGTCTCGTATTACATTCATTGAAGCCCTTTTGCTTTGATTTTCTTTCTCATACTCTTGTGCCCTGTGTTCTTCATAGGAATTAACTGTATTAATCTCTGTTAAAGCAACAACCCCTTTCTTTTTTACTTTACACCTTTGAATTGCTTGCTCTAAAGGATCCTCAAAGTTCCTAGGAACCTTGAATGAACAATCTGGAGTTCCGTTCTGGTTTATCCAAGGAATCACCTTATAGGCCAACTTCTCATTTGGGGGCCACTGTGGCTGGATACATTTTGGTGTAACCAATCCGGCTGTGAGCATTTTCTTCTCATGTAATCCCCCTGACGAGAGATTATTTGGTGATGGCTTTATAGATAGAACTTGAATGTCTTGTGTAATACCCTAATTTTTTCTGGGTAATTTTTTAAATTCACTTGAAGATGATCGAGAATTTATTTGGAGATTTTGTGTTCGATGACGAACTAATTCAAGTGATAAATCGTGGAAGCTTGCACTTGGGTTAATATGAAATCGAGAAGCTTTAGGTGCTGAATTGGATTGTAATCATATTTATTTCAGTTTGGAATTCAAGAGATAAATTGGAACAAAAGCAATCGATAAAGAAAAGCGATAGAAATACGAAGACTCTTGAGGTACATTCAAAGCAGTCCAGTGGACAGTGTACGTCATCCATATTGATTTCCAATTTTGAACACGTTACAAGCATATTTGGATGAGGAAGTCTTCTTAACATTTAATCCTCTATCTCTTACCTTTCCAACGCACTTTGAATCGCATCAATCCAATATCGGTAGATCAAGATATGCTCAGATAAATAAGGACTGTGCAAGCTGGAAAATTAATACGGGAATTACGAATTTTTAACAAACCTTTGTTTTCCATTCACTTGCACAATAGACACGTTGGATCAGAACTTGGGAGCACTAAGGAGTGTATAAACCAGCTGAAATTGAACATAAACAGCACACAAAGAGAGGGGAACAACACGTGGAATCAATTTCCAGCATTGCCTCTAAACACCCATGCTTGATGACTCACCCATGCACTCATACATAGTGGAGACATGTCATACGCCCATAATGAACCAATATCCAGCTTTGTTTTCAATCAGCCCCATACACTAAACATGTCCAGCAAAGACCATGAAGAGTTGTCTTCACCACTTGAAGGATAACAGCCCATGAACCTCACGAATCTGTCCCAGAATGCACGGTGTTGTGGAGCACTTAGGAGACAAATCCAGCTCACCATCCATTCAGCATTTCATGGCAGATCATGGGCAGCTTAATGGAGAGTAATTTCGGCTGGAAATGCATTATAACAACTCACACAGCATGGCACAATAGTTATTGGAGCACAAGGACATGTTGGACAGCGTGTTGAAGCATTAAGGGGACATGGACAGGTCACCAGCTTTGGTCATTCATAACAGAACGTGGGCTGCTCCAAACCAGCTGGAAAATGGCACAATAAGAATGCCACCAGCCCTTGTTTTGAGGGGGGGATCCATTCACGCGTGGTGGAGGGATTTTTGAACAAGGAATCAGCAATTAACATTGAGGATTTAAAAGAGTGAAGGAGAGGACATCCGACAGAGAGAGGGGATCAGCAATTAGCATAGGGCTGGCCATCAACGAGAGAAGAGGTTCATGAACAGCACGGGAAAGGGGTGACCATTCACCAAAAAGGAGAACCAGAAGCAATTAACATTGGCGGCAGATCCTACACAGAATTGGAAGGAGGAGCTCTCGGTTTTCAACAGAAAAAACAGTATGTAAAGGGACTTTCATCTCCCATTTTTTTATCATTAGAAAAAAGCAATTTTCGGGTGTCCATTCCCGATTTTGTTGAGTATTCATGAGCGATGAAATCAAGTGTAATTCGGGAATGAAAGAAAGCAATTGAAAAGGCGAATGACAATTTCATGAGGTATATATTATTATTCATTTTCGATTTTCATGCTTGTTGTGTGTGTTCTTGTCTCTACCTTATTTATGTTTCAATCTTAAATTAATGTTCATTACGTTTTAATCCATATTTAAGTTTTTTATGTGTATGCATGTACGGTTAGTTAGAGTTAGTTTCGGATGTATGTTCATCCTAGGCTTGAATGATGATAATGTGCTATTTACCTCATTTATGTTTCAATGTTTATTATGTGTGCTATTCACGTATCCATTAGCATTTTGCTTGTATTTTAATCTATTTTAGATAGTAAAATTATGTTTAATATAATTTAGTTTGTATTTTGTTTGCAGTCACGTGTACATTAGCATTCAAGTATTTGTGTATTACATGTATATATATATAAATAAGTGTATGTAATTTTTGTATGAATATGTTACTTTGCATGATAGCCTCATTTGCATAACTTGACTCCTATTATATAATTTAATTAAGGGTAATACCCTTTTAATTTAAAACTGTCAGAATAGCTTTTCTTAACTTACAGGGAAGTTGTTCTTAATGGTTTTAAATTACAAGTGTATCCCGTCATTGTCACTAAAAAATTGATTCTTCACTTTAAAATTTGGGAGTGAAAGAAAAAGAAATGTTCGGCTTTTTAAATTTGTTGAGAAAAGGTCGTTAGAACTAACCTAAAGATCTAGTCTCAATATATTTAAATAATCGAACATTCTTTATCTTTCTAATGGCTTGGTAATTTTAATTTAACTTATTTCGTTGTTTTTGAATGTTATAAAATTAGTATTTTTTTGTTTTAAGGGATCATAAATCAAATTAAATTCGAACTTGTGAAATTCGTTGCAAAGACATTAATTAATCGACGAGGTACCGATTTAGGGCGTTGTGGGGGTGCTAATCCTTCCCCACGCGTAACCGACTCCCGAACCCATATTTTGGTAACATAGACTGCAAATTTGTCGTTTTAATTAAAATTAATTTTTATTTAAAATGAAAACATTTTTGGGTGCCCAATCACACCCTAATCAAAGATTGGTGGCGACTCCTCGAACCATATGTTTTTATCGTAAAGAGATTTCCAAATTTTTGAAACGAGAGGTTTTCTAAAAATCACATTGTTTTTAATTAAAATTTCAATTGAAAAGAGAATAATTAAAAATGACGTGGATTCCAAAATCTCGCCCACCATCGGTTTAAAAATCGTTTCGACAGCTTGGCGACTCTGCTGGGGACTTTTTTTAGAGAGTCAGGCCGATAGTCGATTAATTAATTGTCTTTGCAAATGAAAGTTATAAGTTCGTTTTAATTTGGTTTTTGATCCCTTGTTTGTTTTGAATTTCTTGTTTTCATTTTTATTTGTGATTTGGTTTACAAATAAATAGTTGTACTAACGTGTGATCTACATGTTTCAGTTTTCTAACCTTCACTTTGTTGTGTTTCTTGGATCGAGGAAAAGGATTATGAGTTTCCCCATTGTTGCTACAACTTTTTCTAGAGCCTTCTAACTGTGCTTTGTCCCATTAGGTAGGGGTGAAAGCTACGCTTACGTGAGAAAAAATATTTTTCTCCGCACGGGCTTTAGCTAGTAACCTATGGGGTAAATACCTTATGTTTACGAGTGAAACATTGAGCTTCCTCGCATGGACATAGGGATATGTATCCTCTCGAATTGAACTTGATTCGTTTTAAGCCTATAATGGGTGAGAATCGAGGGTCTGGCAAGCCCAAGGGGGCACCAGTAAAGGACAATTCAAGGACCCTTTTAGTGATACCGAAACTTTGCCCGTCTTATGTTGAATCTCTGTCCGCAGACATAAAAGGGAAACTCATTCTAACCTTTTCATCGAATTTATTTTTGCAATAAGTATGAGAACTAGAAAAACATGCGGTTAGGTTTTATATTCTCGCACAAAGCATGTGAAGTAGATACCATGCGGTTAGGATTTTTTGTGAATGACAAAGCATGTGGGTAGATATAATGTTGGGTAGGATCTACTAAAGCATGATTGGGTAGCCAGCATGTGAGGGTAGGTTTTATTTGATGATTACGGTATCCACTATCTTGTTGTTTATCTTATGTGTACTAACCCATTTTTGTTCTTTGTCCATTTTATTGCGTTTGCATCTTCATGTCATCGAGGGGTGTTAATTCATGAGGTGATTGACTAACAAGAAGGCTGACCATATTGAGGCAAGAAATTCTCTACCATGTAGTCAAAACCAGGAGATCTAGAGATGTTCAAACGATCCATGAAGAAAAGAACCCGAGGAATGAAGAGATCTGAAGCTGATTGAAGAATTCCTTTAAAGCTACAAAGGCCAAGATGTTGACACAAGGGATAGATACAATTGTACCAATGACGAGAAGACCATTCACAAAGACGAGAAGACCATTCACAAAGACGAGAAGACCATTCATGAAGACATGAAGACCATTCATGAAGACATGAAGACCATTCATAAAGACATTAAGACCATTAATAAAGACATGAAGACCCATTCGCATTTGAGGTAAGAATGAAGATTTCAAGATTAAATTTAAGGACATCCGACTTCATCAAAGGTGATGGAATACGTCGACGATTTTGGAGGTACAATACCAGATCCCATGAAGAGTATGACTCAAGGAAATAAAGAGATGAAGAGTCATAGATGTATTTTGACTACATGGTGTACTTACTGAATTCTTGTTGATTAAGTGAACGGTTGTTCTATAAGTGGTCACTTTCAGAATTAACACCTCGTGCATTTGCATCTGCAATTGCATTCTTATTTTTTGCATTTACTTATTAATTTTGCAATTGTTGTTTTTTTCATTTTGTTACCTTATTTGTACTAACTTGTTTTTTATGTGGTTTTTCCCATTGTCTGTATTGCATGATCATGACATAATCAAAAGGTGTCGATTTGTGAGTGGTCATCAGAGTAGAAGGTTTTCATGATGGACAAGGGGTTTTGTGATCAAGCAGGCTGTAACACAGATGAGAAATGGCATCCTAATAAGGCTTTGAGGATAGTCGAGAAATATGCACCCGAAGATCGCATGGCTGGGAAAGTGCAAAAAGAGATAAGAGAGATAAAAGAGCAGATATCCAGGATGATGGATATGATAGATGCGTTGTCCAAGGGAAGAGAGACTTCTATAACAGAAAAGAAAGAACTCGGCGAAAGCAACCTTGAGGTGTCAAATATGCAAGAGATTACTTTAGAGCCTGCTGATCCTAGCCAGTATGAGAAGCCACACATAATCATTGTTCGTATCAACAAGCTGTTTGGAAACGCCAAGGAAATAGTGGAAACTATAGAAATTCAGAAGAATGAAAAGAAGCCATGCAGTCAGAAATTGTATGATGCACTGCTAGAAGCCCGAAAAGGTGGCTCTCATTTTGATTCTATCCCAATATCATATAAGGAATTGTATGATGCACTGCTAGAAGTCCGAGAAGTAGCTCTGCATTATGTGAAGCCGTTGCAGCCTCCGTATCCAAAATGGTATGACGTAAATGTTCGTTGTGAATATCATGCTTGGGTTCAAGGACATTCTATGGAGAATTGCACCACCTTTAAACATCGAGTCCAACATCTTCTGGATCATGGAGTATTAGAATTCGAATCGGGAGGACAACACACTTCGGTAGCAACTTATCCTGTTGAGTCAGAGCCAAAAGTGTTCAAAGGTAAGGGCATCAATGAGGACATCCAAGAAGAAGATAGTTTGCCAAGATATGAAGCTCAGATTCGTCATTTAAGGAGCGAAAATGATAGATTGAGCAGAGAGATAGAAGTTATGCGGGATAGTTTTCAAAGGATCATCCACGCCTTTAAATTTGTCGGTATAGGAAATGTCCCAGAGGAGTGGATAGCAGGGTCGTTAAATTGAAGAATGATGTCAAACAATGGAGAAAGAATTGCAAGGTGCATGAAGGCCGAGTGGATAAGTTTTCATATGATTTACAGATTGCATAGAAAAGGCGCGTTGCGGTTATCAATAATTTGGGTAGATATCAAGCTGAAAATCAGACGTTGAATTTGGCCCTAGCTAACATGGAAATCTCACATCAACGCCACAAGAGGGAGAGTGAAGCTGAGCTGGAAGCCACTAGAGCCAAGAACCAGAAGTTGATAAGGATGGTGGATGACTGTAGTGACCTTATGCGAGAGTTTCATAACCAAAATGACTTTCTTACAAGGAAAAATCAATAGCAGTGTCTGCAACTCCAAGAATTGGCACTCAAGATAGAGAAAAGGGACAAAGTCATGAAAGAAGCTATGACCCAAGCAAGCAATGTGGCTCACAAATGGGTTGATTTAGCTGGCTTTGCAAGATAATTGAAGCAGATTGACAACTCAACCCCTGAGCATGAGTGGAAGTTACTTTGGCTTTTGAATGAGATAGAAAAGCTAGGAGTGAAAGTTGTCCATTATCTGTAAAGTTTGTTTGATGTACCGAGACCTTTGTGTTCAATGAAAGTTGTTTTAAGATGATCACTCTAGAATGACACCTTTTGTATTTGCATGTAGCATTTGCATTTGCATTGCATATATTTATTTAAGCCTGTTATATGCATTAATTATGGAAATAACTTATGGAAGATTATGTGAGTAATAACAAGATCATTCATTCATATTATTTCCTCATCATCATGGACAAACAAATGAAAGCATTGGAACAATCTAATAAGGAACCGCAAGATCAGTTGCAAGAGCAGTCGGTCGAGTTACAACAAGGTACGAGGAATCAAGTATCGGATTCTCTGCAAGGCGCATCGAATCAATTGATCCAGGTGCTGGCACCACGAGCTGTTGGTAAAGAAAAAGAAAATCAATGTCATCATGTTAATGCATCGAGAGCGATAGTTTGCCCCGGAGCATCTGACTCAAGCCAAGGGAAGAGCCTCGTCAATTATGTGCAATTTGAAAATGAATTCAAGTGGTTGAATGAAGCCGTTAAAAATATGAAAGTTGTTAATGCCACTCACAAGGAGTTAGAAGCCAAATAACTCAGTTTGATCCCTGATTTGGTCATCCCACATGAATTTAGGGTGCCTAGTTTTGAGAAATATGATGGCACCAGTTGCCCCCTAATTCATCTGAAAATGTTTTGCAGAAAGATGGAAGGGTACTTAGATGATGATAATCTGTTGATTCATTACTTCCATGATAGTCTTGCTGGGCCAGCTGTGGTATGGTACAATCATCTGAACAAAGAGTAGATCAAGACATGGGTCAACCTAGCTGATGCTTTTCTAGGGTAATATCAATATGTTACAGGCTTGGCCCCAAAACGTCATCACCTTCAAAAGATAAGGATGAAAGCTACAGAGAGCTTCAAAGAATATGCCCTAAGATGGAGAGGAATGGCAGCACAAGTTCAGCCTCCTTTGTTAGAAGAAGAAATATCATAAATGTTTCACGATTCTCTTCCAGCTCCTTTCTTTGAGTTAATGATGGGAAATTCGACGAATGACTTCAAGGACCTTATGCTAGCTGGAGATTCAATTGAGGATGCAATAAGTAAGGGAAACTTGAAAGTCACTTCCAAAAGCTCAAGAAATGAAGAGCGAAGAGCTGATGAGGTGAATGAATGTCACGTCCATAGCTCCCACAGCCGTAAGAGAAAAGGGGCAGCTAGTTACTCGAGTCGTCCAAAGAAGGTCCCACGATCGAAAAGTACTTTGAAAGTGTTCCAAACTTCTATCTCGGATTTATATCCCCATTTGGTTAAAGGTCAATACCTCACATTGAGGCCAGTGAAAGTGCAACCAAACCCT
Organism: Hibiscus syriacus; assembly: GCF_006381635.1. NCBI lineage: Eukaryota > Viridiplantae > Streptophyta > Magnoliopsida > Malvales > Malvaceae > Hibiscus > Hibiscus syriacus. The sequence continues at coordinate 243,749 of NW_024062941.1, forward strand.
TCTGCTCATAGCTATGATCAGGATAGTGTTTGTGATCTTTACATGGGGGCTTTGGGGCATTCTACGGGAAATTGTAGGCTGTTGTTAAAGGAGATAGAGATGCTTGTGGAAAAGGGGACGTTGACACAGGAATTAGTGAAACAATGGATGACGAGCTCGAGTGGGGCACCACAACCCAATATATAGCACTCAATCGAATCAAACACCACTGCATCAAAAGAATAATGGGGGCATCCTGACTGTGTAGAAATCCTTTTGTTCATCATGAAACGTTTTGTCATTTGCAACATCTTGTTTGAACATGTTTTTGTCATTTTTCTCAACTTTTTGAAAGGATTTTTTTTAAATGAACTGAAGTCATTTTCCAAAGGTCATCAGCAATGAATCAAGTTTTAACCTTGTAATTCTTTGAATATCAAATGAGTTAAAGGTTGTTTTTCTATTTCATTAATTATATGCTTTTGACAAGAGGCAAGATTAGACCTTTCATATCCCATCTAAAGCCGAAAGAACCGTTGTTGGGTTCCTTACCCAAAATAACATCGAGACTAAGCATTGACATCACTTCCCCAGCCTCAATAAATCCTGGGGGCATGACGAGGACCTTTCCTACAAGAAAAACAAGATGGAGCGTAAGAGAGCAAGGGTATGCTAGGACCGCGTAGAAGAAGAAGAAATAAAGGGAATGATTGAAATAATTTTATCATGCATTAATTATATTGTTTTCATGCGGATAAGGTTAATCCTGAACATTCGTTCCCCTGGGGATACCTCTTTTATGAAGACTTCCATATATGAGATGATGAACGGCTTTGTTTCGTTTATCCTTTTATATATATATGTATATATACCCCTTGTTGTCCCCTTTTGAGCCTATAATATTTTTCTTCTGATTCAACCCAAACCAAGGATCACCATTCACACTGGGGGCAAAGATGGAGAGCATCTACTTGCATGAGTGAAGATTATCAGTCCGGAGTTCACTACAGAAGCAAGTCATGACACCATGAGGCAGACCAAATACAAAGCGCTCTAAGATCAAATTGAGTTGGCATCATGAAGAGAAAGAAGAGAAATGTAGAAAGAGAAAAAGGAAAGAAAATAAGAAAAATAAATTGAAAAAATTGAAAATGAGAAAATGAGAAAATGAGAAAAATAAAAAAAAAGAATGAAAGAAAATCGATCAAACACCTCTAGACGAGTGGTTCAAACATTTCAATTTTATTCGCCCGAAGATCGTGAAAAATTGAAGAAAAAAAAAGAAGAAGAGAAGATGCACGAGCAGATTCAAATCAGGCAGAGCAAGGTTGAAGACAACAAAACAAATTGATCCTTGGTTCGATCACCCTTAAACACTTGTTTGAGCCTATTTATCCATTTCTTTCATAACCATGAGCCCTAGCCTACGTTACGTGCATGAAAAGTCCCTTCTAATCATACATGGATTCCTAAGTGGAGAGACTATCTTCAGATTTCATTCCGCCCCTCAGGGTTAATTTTATTTGTAAATAATTTTTTTAAAAAAATCTTTAATGCATGATAGGAAGAAGAATAAAAGAAGGGTTCAAGAAGTAAAATTTTAGATGACGTCTTGGAGCCAAAGGAGGATTCAAGTTGAAAACCTGAGAAGGCTGCTCGAACATAAAGATCGTCAACCACTGTACAGAAGGGTGATCTTATACATCTCTTGATGAAGCATTGTACAGTCCAAAAGAGCTCACGAAGATTGAAAACCAGTGAACATTCCCAAAAGAGAAGCAAAATGTTCGCCTTATCAAAAAGCTAACCTGAAACACATTTCCTTCCCAAGTTAGCCTAAGCCTTTTGTCAGCAGTAATATTTACTCTTTTCAAATGTATATAATTTTTGAAGGATTAAAAGAGAATTTGACTTATTTGATATTCATTGAACTCTTGTTTTACAATTTGTTTTGATTGTGAGTCTGAAGAAAATGACAACATTTTTGAAATTTATTCATAAATTTTTCACATTCCCTAAAAATAAGAGAATGGATAAAAACATTTTCAAACAAGACAAGTTTCAAACGAGAAAAGTCCTTGCAGTGGGTGAGGCTCATTATGCCTCTATTGGAAGAAAGAGAATAAGAGGTGTTAGAACATGAAGCATTCTGCGTTTTTGAAGCAGATGGTCTAAAGAGATCAGAATGAATGAAGAAAAAGAGCTTTTAGCATTTCCAGATGACGTTGTCAGTAACCAGTCAAGAATAAGATGATCTTTTATTTGAAAAGCGGGGCACACATATCCCAGCTCATTACAAAGTGCAAAGAATTGATCACTTCTTAAGTGTGTAGGGCAAACATGAGGAGAAGCCCTCAAGATATTCGGCTATACTGTTGTGTAGCGGCACGAGAGTTTATTTAATTTTCTAGAAAAAATATTTTATTCAAATATAAAAATATTCTAATATTAAAAAATAATATAAAAATACTAAAACTTTAAAATTTTAAAAATTAAAAAAACTAAAAAGACAATTAAAATTTTAAAAATAAAAATATTCACAAGTTATAAAATGATATATTATTTAAAAATAAATATTTTTAAAAAAATTTAAAAATATATATATTATACATGATATATACATGTAACATATGGGTACAAAGACAAATTAATCGCATTCATATAGTAGAATTTACAAAGTCAATGAGCTTTTGATTTCATATACATATCAACCATCACTAAAAATGCCATACAATTTTATATCTTACATACACACATGCTAAACAAATTTCATTATCATATATCATATCATCAAATACTTATACAAAACATTCTCATTAGATTAGTCCAGGCTTACGAAGTTTGCATCTAATATAATTAAGAAAAATTGTAAGTTATTTGCATCAATACATGCGTAATCATATTTCGTATAATTTTAAGCGTTGTTTTTTATATTAGTTTATTATGCGATGTGCAAGGATTTGTGAATAGTCTTTAGAATTGTTTGAAATATAATTAGATGTGTATTTATGTGAATTACTTCAGATGATTCTTAATTATATTTTGATACAAAACTCATAAGTCTCTTAATTATATTTAGATACAAAACTCATAAGTCTCGACCAATCCAGTAATAATAATTTTTATAAGTGTTGATATATGATTATATGATAATAAAAACATGTTTAGTTTGTGTATGTATTATATAAAATCATATGATGTCTGTAGTGATGGTTGGTATGTATATGAAATGAAAAGCATACAGACTTTGATAAATTGACATTATCACAAGTCAATTGCAGTTTATCTTCGACGATGAGAGTACTTATCAATATCTAGATTAAATATCTAAGGCAGAGAGATATATCAACATGATAGCTAAATAAACCCTAAAAGATACTAGAAGGATAGACAAAATCATACACTATTATTATAAGAAAAAAACTAATTAAATAAAAAAAATAAACAGATTGCAGAGAAAGAAGAAAAGAAAAATTCCACGATTAATGATTAATTCAAATTTAATATCATCATTGATGATAAAAATTATAAGAAATTTTTAGAGAGTGTCCGACTGCACAATCAAGTTGGCACTCCCTGATCCGTCATGACCGCTTTAATGAATTTATGAACATGCCATTGGATGATCCCACTTACATGCAAACAATCGATGAAGAATTAGCCTAGCCTTCCATTTCATTTCTTTCTTATTTTTTTTTTAAAAAAAAAGCTTAATGTATATATATAGATATATAATTTATTTACCCTTTTAAATGATGTAGTGGTACTTTTTTTTTTTTTGCTTAATGATATATAAAACCTTCATACTTTTTCAAACAAATCAATATGAATTTTGAATTTTTTTACACTTAATCTAACATTAAAAATGATAAAAAAAAAGTTAATTTGATATTTTGAACAACAAAATCGAACTTAACCATTACGATGCTAACATGACAGTTCACGATGCTGATGTGGCACTATAGTATTGTCTTGGTGGTCCACGATGCTCAAATGACAGTCTATAGCACTGTCATGGTGGCCCACGGTGTTGATGTGGCGATCCACAATGGATGATGACGTAGCAGAGGGACTAAATTAGTTTTTTGATCGAGTTTGAGGACCAAGTTGATTTTTTAAAAAAGTTCAAGGAAATATTATTTAAAATTTTAAATTTAAATTAAAAAATCAAATATTAAAAAGTAAATTTAAAATATTAAAAATAAAAATTAAGTTACTAAAAATATTAAAAATAATAAATTAAAAATTATTTTAAAAATAAATATTAAAAAAACATAAATTATACATAATATACATACTAACATATAAACACGAGTATAAATTAATCATATTCATATAGTATAATTAAAAATTCAATATGCTTTTAATTTCCTATACATATCAACTATTACTATATATGTCCTACACTTTTATATCATACGTGTACGCATGCTAAACGTATGATTCCATTACCATATAGTCATATCATCAAGATTTATATAAAATATTCTTATTGGATAAACTAAGACTTATGAATTTTATATGTAAATATAGTTAGGAAACATCAAAAGTTATTTGCCTCAACACACATGTCTAATCATATTTTAGACAATTTTTAAGCTTCAGTTTATATACTAACTTATTATATTATGTGCAATGACTTGTGAATAGTCTTTAGAATTATTTGAATATGATTATATATGTGTATTGATGCGAATAACTTATGATGTTTTCTTAACTAAATTTAGATATAAAATTTATAAGTCTCGACTAAAATTCAATAATAATATTTTTATAAGTGTTGATGATATGATTATATGATAATGTAATCATTTTTAATATGTATACAAGTATGATATAAAAGTGCATGACATTTGCAGTGATAGTTGATACGGATGTGAAATTAAAAGCATAAAAACTTTGTTTATTCGACCATATGAATTTGATTAATGTGTCTTCGTGTATATATGTTACAGGTATATATTACGTATATTATATGTTTTTTAATATTTAAATTTTTATTTTTCAAATAATTTATCATTTATAGCTTCTGATATAATTTTAATTTTTCTTACTTTTAATAGTTTTTTTATTATTTTTAGTATTATTTATATTTTTTCTTGAATATTTAAATATTTTTATATTTTAAATATTTTTATTTTTCTAAAAAAATAAATAATCCCTTGATTTAAAAAAATAACCAATTTGACTCTCAAACTTGAAAAAAAAATAATTTAACTCCTCTATCACATCATCATTTACTGTGGATTATCGTGTCAACATTATGAATCACCACATTAAAACCGTGAACCCATGTGTAACATCCTTAATAACGGGTTAGTGACTAAATTGTAAAATTTTAGAATTTGGTGATTAAAGTAGAATAGTTTAATAGTTTAATGATTTATTTGAGAATATTTCCGGAAAGATATTAGTAATTATCAAAGGAATTAAACGATAAAAAGGTCATTGAACAAATAAAAGAATAAAATAATATTTGGGGTTATCTTATAACCCACGTGGAAGAGAAATGTGGGAAACAAATGTTTCCAGACATTTCTCTCATCTTCTTCTCCTTCTTCACCGTGAAGCATACAAGCAAAGGTAAGTTTTCGGTTTAACTAATTATTTGTTAATTTTAAGATTGGATTATGATCATTAGATGATAATTAAGCTTAATGAAAGCTTAATTTGTTCTAAAACAACAAGATGAAAGGTATAGGAGAGATAAAAGATTTTGAGTTCTTGAATGAAATCTTGGAATATAGTTCATTATTAGAAGTGAAAGTCAAATTTGACTTTTCATAAGTGAAATTAAGAAGTATGAAGTGTTAGAATTAGATTTGAAACATGTTGAAAATTGGGTATGATTTTTGAAGTTCACAAAGAGGAGAAGATTTTAAGGTTTAAGATGTGATAAATGAGTAGAAATTAGTTTAAGTATGTATATTTGAGTTAAGAATATGAAAGGGAATGAAACATAAAGAATTGAAATGGAAATAGTGAATTTTTGTGCATGAACAGTGATTTATGGGTAAAAATTCCAGATTATGCAGGGGGTACAGATACCCCCTGGGGGTATCGATTCCCCCTAAAGAAAAAAAATGGAATTTTGGTTTATTAAACTAGCTTAAGTTATTAACATCAAAGTTAAGGTTTAAGCTTCTGATAATTGTTTTGAAAATTATATTTTATGTAGATATTGAGCCTAAACAAGTTCCGGAATAATCAAAGGATTATGATCGAATCAAAGCAAGGCTAAGGTGAGTGCAATTTAATTGTACTTATGCTATCGAACAAACATTGGCTTGTGATGAGCCAGTGACGGAGTTACTATGGTAAGAAGTGACTCCTAAAATATTATTTGATTTGTGATTGATGGAATTCTTATGTGTGCATGAATGCATGAAGAGGAGTATATGTGTTTATATAATTGATGTGAATACATGTTGTGTTAGGAAGATATAAACCATATGATATAATAAGAAATTATAAGAATACATGTATAAGTGACTATAAGAACATGTAATAAAAAATATGTGAATCTAATATATGAAAATATATACCTATGTGACAAGCTATGTAGAATTGTGAGATAAGTTATAGGGCTTTGATATACGGATTAGATGAAAGTATATATACATGAATACATATACAAGTTTATATGTTATTCTATGTGTTATGTGATGTATATATGAACATATGTAAATAAGATATGATATATATGTTTACATGAACCCATGAGAAATGATCTAAGTTATATGATACGATTTATGTGATTACATGCACATGTGATACATGTTATATGAAATGATACAAATGTTTACACATACATGTGGTATGTGATAGAAGAAAAGGTATATGTGATCACAAGAGAAATGACATGAGTACATGAACATATGAAACATAAGAATAATGCCCATGGTATATGATACGAGAGCTATAGGTATAGTTGGCATGCCAAGAGTCGAGGGTTTCATAGGTCCTTCGGGACAAATTTCATACGCCACTCAGTGGGACTTATACGAGCTGTGATGACAGCATAAGTGCACAACCTCAATGTACTCGAATACCTTAAGTTCTCAGTAATTTACATGTGCCTATAAAAGATATCAAAAGTATTTATAAGATTTATATGTGATATTGTGTGTATTCCTAAGTGAAATGTATTTGTTATATGAGATTGGAAATCGTTTAAGCACTAGTGTGATTTAGAATTTATAGTATATGCTGATACGGTATAAAAAGAAATTAATGATGAAAAAATTGAGAAGTGATAAACATGTTAATGATGTTATGTTGCATGATATGTGCATGTATGTATATGTTACAGAGAAGAATATATGTTTTGGTATTATAAAGCAGTATCAAATGTTTATGCATTGTAGAAGTTACAGTTAGCATATAATTATGTTTTATATGCCTCACTATGTCATCGACTTAGCGTGTGATTGTTTCACACGTAGGTTTGGAAAGTGAAAAAGAGAAGCAAAGAGGAACAAGACAGGTCAGTCTTCCTTACCGAAGATCAGATCAGAAATGTAGTTGAATTACATGTATTTGATTATATAGAATTTAGTTGGCATGTAATATAAAAGTTTTGAATATGATATGCTCTGAACAAGTTTTGTAATGTTTTAAACGTATTTTTGTAAATGGGAAATGTATAGAGATGAACGTTTTAAATTTTAAGAGTTTATATCTGTTTTACGGAAGTACTGTAGCAGTATTGTAGTAGGGTATTGGTTCCCTGTAGCAGGGGAATCGGTTCCCCTCTGATAATCTGGAAAAAAAAAATTTACATTCGACACTGTTCACGGCACTGTTCACGGTATTGTTCATTACTGTTTACGGTACTGTTCATTACTGTTCACGGTACTGTTCATACCATATTTTACTATTCATAAATACGTTTTTGAAAATTTTATACGAAACATAATTTGATAGAATATTGTGGTATTTTCTTAAAATGAGTTGAAATGTTATGATATTTTGTAAGAATATCATTTTTAAAAGTTAATGTGACATCTCGGACTCGTATTCGGGTAGAGTACGGGTTAAGGTGTTACACCATGTCAGTATTTTGAGGGTCAACATTACGTTCCATTGATTAAGAGTCAAACTATTCTTTTTAATTTAAAGATAACATTGAATATAAAAAAATCAAGAATCATATTAATTGTTTGGGTAAATTATGCATTTAGTACCTAAATTATCAATTTTGATCCATTTTAGTATCTAAATTTTTAATTTTTTTTAAAATCATACCTAAAATTATTTTTTGTTTCATTTTAATACCCTGTCGTTAAAAACTTAACGCGTTTAGAACCTAAATTATCAATTTTGATATGTTTTAGTACCTAAATTTTCAATTTTTTTCAAAACTTAAGTATGATTTAGGTACTAAACATGTTTTAGTACCTAGACTTTCATTCTTTTTTCAAAACATAACGGTGGAGTATTAAAATAAAACAAAAACTAAACTTTAGATATATTGAAAAAATTGAAAGTTTAAATATTAAAACATATTAAAACTGATAATTTTGATACTAAATACGTAATTTACTCTCTTTTTTAAAAAGAAAAAGTCATTTTCACTATACAAATCTTAAGAAAGACGTTCACATAGTCGGATTTAAATTCGATTCGGATCAGATAAAAATCGATCTAATTTTTTTATCTAGTAAAAAAATCAGATTTTAAAATAACCGGTTCGGATTCTAACCGGTTTGGAGGGTCGGATGGTGTAACCGGTTTCAGTTTGAAAAAAATCAATTTTTAATCCGATAAAAAATATGCTCCATCCAAATAATCCTTTAAAGCTAGTTTTTTAAACCTTTGACTGTATTTTTTTCAGATAAAAACCGGTTTTTTATCCGAGTTTTTTTTCCTAAACCGGTTATACTATCCGGTTTAAAAAAACTGATTTTTCTCAAATCCAGTTTTAGATATTTTTTACATAAAATCGAATATTCGAATTTTTTGTACACCTCTAATAACATCCCCGTAATGAATCCAATATCCGATGCTGGTCCACACGTACAATCTAAAATGAATCAAAGCCACCAATTCCCAATCATATATGACGATCAATCCACACATCCAATTCATTTATCACCGTAGATATTTTCTGAATCACCCAATATTACCAACTCTTAACACAACCGGAGGTGGCATTATCCACCGTCCTACCACCCTTCAAAACCCGCCACCTGTCCCTCAAAGTAGCCTTACAAACAAAAACAAAATCTTCTTTATCTTATGTCTTAAGCCGAAAGGATAGGACACGTGAATGTTCCTTTCCAGCCGCGTGTCTTATTCTCATTCGCTACCTCTGTTTTAGTATTTTACTCCATAAACGCGTTCACGCTATTTTAGTTAATCTGACCGTCCATTATCACATTATCCAGCAATCGTAGCAGTTGCATCCTAGATCGCCTTTGCTTTCGCCACGTAGCAAAAACGACACGTGTCGAGAAAATAACGGGTTTTCGGGTTAGTCAAATTTCGATTTCGCCTTCTACAAATACTCCATCTCACCCTCGACTGAGAAAAAGGATTTTAAAAGAACCAGCAAATTTATCTCTTTATTTCTTATCAATTCTATCTGTTAATTTGTAAAAATGGCGTTGAATTTGGCACACCAGATTGGGTCTCTTGCCGGAACCCTAATTGTGGCGGAAGTACCCACCGGAGAACAGTCTTCTTCGGCGCTGACGAATGTGTCTGGAGTTCGGAAAGTTCCATTGGCGAGCCTCCGTTGCAACGCTCCCGGAGAAACTGTATCCCCTCCTATGTTAACTCCGCCGCTGACCCCGCGGAGCGCGGCAAACCGGTCGGGTATGACGAGTCCGAAGCTGCGTGGGGATCTTTCCTCTGCTTGCCAGTCGTACGGGACGTTAGCGCCGGTGGAGACGGAGGAGGTGGCGTGGAAGGAGGGAGGGAAGAAAGAGGAGAAGGGAGGGGTTCCGGTTTACATCATGATGCCGTTGGACAGCGTGACGTACGGGAACACGGTGAATAGGAAGAAGGCGATGAATGCGAGTCTACATGCGCTGAAGAGCGCGGGGGTGGAGGGGATAATGATCGACGTTTGGTGGGGGCTGGTGGAGAGGGAAGCGCCGGGCGCATACAATTGGGGTGGATACACCGAGCTTCTCGAGATGGCCAACAAACATGGGCTTAAAGTCCAGGCTGTCATGTCGTTTCATCAGTGTGGCGGCAACGTCGGTGACTCTTGAACGTAAGCTCTCATTTTTCTGGTTTAAAATAACATGATCACATGAACTCCTACGATCTAGATTTGAAAATGTTATAATTCAATTTATTTTTATATCCTGGGAATCGGATGAATCTTGGAAAATCAAGAAGAAGTAATTATTGATTACAATTTACAAGGCAATCGTGTGCTTTAAATTTTAGGGGTAAACTACATATTTAGTATCCAATTATTACTTATGTTCCATTTTGGTCACTCAATTATTTTTGTACAGAATTCCTTTGCCCAGGTGGGTTACAGAAGAGATGGAGAAGGACCCTGAGCTTGCATATACTAATCAATGGGGAAGAAGGAATTATGAATACGTTTCACTTGGCTGCGATACCCTTCCTGTCTTAAAAGGCCGCACCCCTGTTCAATGTTATGCTGATTTCATGCGTGCCTTTAGGGATAATTTCAAACATCTCCTTGGTGATACCATTGTGGTAAATTATGTTCCTTCTGTTGCCTTTTTCAGTTTTGTTTATATCAACTGCTAAGGAAATATCAATGTTTTTCATTGCAGGAAATCCAAGTCGGAATGGGTCCGGCCGGTGAGCTTCGGTATCCTTCGTATCCGGAGGCAAATGGGACATGGAAATTTATTTGAATTTTTAAAATTTAGAGGGAATTGAATTTTTTTTAAATTTTAAACGTCAAAATTAGAATTTTTTTAAATTTTGGGGCCATGGTCCCCTTTAGTCTAGCTTGTGTTCCGGCCCTGTTAATGTCGATGTTATTTGATGCAGTACATGCTTAGCAGCCGAAGCTGCCGGTAAGCCGGAATGGGGTAGCACCGGGCCAACTGATGCTAGTCACTACAACAATTGGCCAGAAGATACTCCATTTTTCAAGAAAGAAGGTGGTGGTTGGAATAGTCCCTATGGTGAATTCTTCCTTTCTTGGTATTCTCAGATGCTGTTAGAGCACGGCGAGAGGATTCTGTCATCGGCAACATCAATTTTCGACGGTGCGGGTGCGGGTGCGAAGATCTCTGTGAAAATCGCTGGAATCCACTGGCATTACGGAACCAGATCCCATGCTCCTGAACTCACAGCAGGGTACTACAACACAAGGTACCGAGATGGTTACCTCCCGATTGCTCAAATGCTAGCAAGACATGGTGCCGTTTTCAACTTCACTTGCGTAGAGATGCGTGATCATGAGCAGCCTCAAGATGCTCTATGTGCACCCGAGAAGCTGGTCAAGCAAGTGGCTTTAGCCACCGCGGCAGCACAAGTTCCGCTTGCCGGGGAGAATGAGCTTCCCCGTTACGATGAATATGCCCACGAGCAGATCTTACAAGCATCGTCATTGGATGTCGACGGCTCTCCAATCGATAGAGGATGTGTGCATTTACATACTTGAGGATGAACCCATAAATCTTCCATCCGGAAAACTGGAGTCGGTTTGTCGCATTCGTGAAGAAGATGAACAACGGAAAAGGTGCTCGTCGGTGTCGGGAGGTGGAGCGGGAAGCGGAACAATTCGTGCATGTCACACAGCCTTTCATCCAAGAGGCAGCTGTTGCCCTTATGCAGTAGCACTCATCTTTTAGATAAGGGCAGTGGTAGCTTAGGACAGAATTTGGATCAATAAGTGTTGTATGTTTGTAATTTGGTATGCGATTTTACTTTGTACCAAATAGTTGAAGCTCTTCCATTTCACGAAAGGCTAATATATAAATATAAATATAAATATATTAGAATTATTGAATTTGGAATTTGTTTTGGAGATAGACAGGTGTTGGAAGAAAAATAATGTTTCAAACACATTTGTGCCCAAAATGATGACACTATCATCATTCTGAAAGTAAAGACGAGATCTGTTCCCCATGAAACTGAAACCCTCATTGTCATTTCCTGACTCTTGATATTTTTGAAATATACCCTATATAATTTAACTGAACTTTAATTTAATTTAACTCGATCAGATTGAGATTGTGTTCAGGTGAAGTTTTATATAGAATTAGGTTCTGACAGATTTGAATAGAAGATAAAAAAAAATTTCGACTAGATTCAACATGAGAATGGTAGAATAATTTTTTATATATATAGTAATTGTAGACATTAATTTTTCACTTTCATTAAAATTATGTTTAATTATTATTATTTATTATTATTATTATTATTATATATATTATTATTATTATTAAATAAATAAATTACAAGACCCAGAGGCCTATTTTACAACCAGAATCGGCCTGTTTACAACACAAGCCCAACAGAAGCCAATCTGACCCAACAGATTACCCAAACCCTCTAGGGTTTGTATCATTTCTGCTAGGGTTTCTAACCCTAGCGCCGCCGCCGCCTCAGCTATCTCCAGCCGCCAGCCTTTCCACCGTCAGATCAAGACAGATCTAAGGGCCCAGATGGTACTAACAAATGAAACCCTAGGGTTTCATAACCCTAGGTAATCATCTCGTCTCCACTGCTTCCAGAAGCTCAGCCCGCCGCTGCCATGCTGCCACGATGCCAACCGAAGCCTCCAGAAGCCAGTTACCCCTCCACGTCGCAGCTATGGGGTGAGTTACCACATAGTTCGGTGACTCACCGAACTTCACCCATGAGACCGGTCCGGCGAGAGCCTCATCAAGACTATAAAACCATCACCATTCCATGCAAAATAAGAGGGGGGAGAGAGGAAGAACGGAGACACACAACAACCAACCGAGAGAAAAAAACAGACAGGAACCAAGAGAAAGATACGAGCAAGAACAGACTCCAACAACAACCCAGGCGACAGAAAGAGCAACACAGTAACACCAAACCAAAAGCAAAAACAACACCAAAATCACAAAATCGAAAGGAAAAATGAGAGAAGCTTACCGAGAGGATTGCGTGACCATCGAAGCCTCCACTCTTCGATGGAGAACCGAAACGTCGAAGGTGAAAATCATAGATTTACTACGATTTGTGGGGTTTTAGGTTAAAATAACCGTAGAATGGGCTTTAACGGGTTTAGATCTACGTTTTGAGGGTAGGATTGTAAGTTCTGGCGACTGGCGGCGGTGATTGGCGCCGGAAATGGCGGCCGATTTTCTCCTCCGACGAAAGAAAACGAAAGCCTCTCTCTCTAAAGAGAGAGAAGAAAAACCAGAGAAATGATACAATGGACCTTAAGGCCGGTTTAAAAGGGTTTAAATACCTTCCTCGAACGTCGTCGTTTTGGGGAGAGGTATTTGTGTAAATTCCCTTAGGGTCAAACCCACGCACACTCATTCCGTGTTTTGTAAATTTCCATTTTAGTCACTGAAGTTGAATTCTGAACCTTTTAATTTGGTCTCGTAATTTTTCTTTATTTTATTTTAGTCCTTTCTAGTATAGGTTTATAATATTTAGGATAAATAACAATATTAGTCCCTTATAATTTTTATAATTTTTATTTTAACCCGAATTAATTAAATAATGCTGAATTACTTTATTAGCACTTAGATTTATTTATTTATTCGAGTTAGAGCCTTTAATTTTGATAAATTTTATTTTAATCATTATTTAATAAATTAAAGGTTAATTACACTATTAGTAATTATATTTTTATAATACTTCGAATAAGGGCCATCGAATAAGGGCCATTAACTTATATATTTTATAATTTAATCCCTAACAGTTTGATATTTTTCATTTAATATATTTTGCATTTTAATATTATTGCTTTTAATTTCTTTAATTTTGATTATTATTATTTTGTTTTGTTTAATTATTATTTTTGATATATGTCTAAATTATTATTTTTTATATTTTATTATTATTATCTTAAGTCATATAAATATATATATATATATATATAATATTTATTTATTTATTCTATTTTCTATTAAAATCCTAGTTATAAATTTAATTTTATAAATCACTTTTAAAATAATTATATTTAATATATATTTATTTTTCAATATTAAGAACTGACAATCTTAAAGCAACTGGATGTCCATTTTCTGATATTTTTTAAATAAATATCTTACTTTTATAAATTATATCAATTTTTAATTATTTTTAGATAAATGTTTTAATATTTATTTTATTTTTTATATTAAGAAAAGAGCTGTCTTAAAGCACCTAGAAGTCCTTTTCTGATATTTCTAAATAAAATAAATATCTTATTAATAGATTGTCTTAAATAACAAGATTATAAATTAAATATATCTTTGAATTTTTTCTAATAATAGAGACAAATTATAATTAATGAGTATCAATTTTGGGCTTTATAGGGGTGCTAATCCTTCCCTAAACGTAATCGACCACGAATCCCTTCTTTACTAAAATATTTTGGTTATACGCAGATCAGTTTATCTTTAAAAATGAGTTTTCTTAAAAACTATTTTAAAAGATTGTTTTTAGGTATTTAACCTACCTAACTCAAAAAAGGTCGATGGCGACTCCCAAAATATTTTTAAAATAAAAATCATTTTTTATCCACATTTATTTTTCCCGCCAAGTAAAATTTTTGTGCCCGGACGAAAATCGGTTACGACAGCTTGGCGACTCCGCTGGGGACCGGTCAAGCTTTGAAATTAATTAAAATTGTCTTTATCAATTAGAAATTAAAAATTCATATTTATTTAATTTATAATTCTTTTCTTTCAAAAATTTTTATTACTTATGATTTTCATAATATTTATTATATTATTTATTAATGCCTTTATTTTATTTCATTTTTTATTTTGTCAAAGGTTTGAAAATTTCTCCTCACACACAACACTTGCATTGCATAACATAAGCTTTATAATCAAGCTTGTCCCTTTTAAGTGGGAGTGAAAGCGACTTCTTCATGAGAATTTATTCTCCGTATCAGACCTAGCAAGTAGCTTTCGGGGTTCATATATCCTATGTCTTCGTGAGAATTTATTCTCTGTGTCAAGCATATGGAAATGTGTCCCCTCGAATTGAACTCGATTCGTTTAAGTCTGTGATGGACTAGGTTTGAGGGTTGACAACCCAAGGGGGCATCAACAAGGATAGTTCGAGTACCTTTACTCTTAGAACTGAAACCCTGCATATAATAAACCTTAGAAATTCTCCTGATCTAAGACAGTACTGAACCTCTGTCCATAGGTATACACAAAGGATAAATAAGCTTTAGCTTTTGATTTATCTTATTTTTTTCTTTATCCTGAATAAATGCCTGTGAACTAGTAATCATGCGGTTAGGTTAATTTTTCCAAACAAAGCATGGAACTAGAAAGCATGAGGTTAAAATATATTGATAGATAGAAATTTTTTTTCCATTAGTTGGTACTAACCAATTTATTTTTTCCTTTCTCATTTTTATTTTTGATACATTTTATCTTGCTCTAATTTGTTTATATTAATTTCTTTTGTTTGCATTGCATGATCATAGCATAACCAAAAGGTGTTGACTTGAAAGACTGTTCATCAAATTGGAAAGACTTCATAAATGGACAAAAAGTTTTATGATCAAACAAAATATGACGCAACCATGGAATGGCATCCTGAGGGAACTCCAAGGATAGAGGAGAGATATGCACCCAAAGATCATATGCCCATTGAAGATCAAAAGGAGATACGAGAAATAAGAGAGCATATGTCCAAGAAGATGGGTAGAATATCTATTTTGGCCAAAGGAAAAGAGATTCCTACACAAAAAGAGAGAGAGCTCAATGAAAATAATCCTACAATTTCATATATACAAGGAACTTCTGATCTTAACCAATTTGAGAAATTACAGCCAGTCATCATTCGTATTCACAAATTGTCTGGAGATACCAAAGAAATAGTGACAATTGTAAAAACTCCCAGAAATGAGAAGAAATCATGTAATCTGAAATCGTTGAAGTTTAATTCGCTCCCGACGTCTAAAATTCAGGTTCAATCCAAGACGAAAGACGGTTCTCATTTTGATATTATCCCTATATCATATAAAGAGTTATATGAGAAGCTACTTGAAGCACGAGAAGTGGTTCCCTACTACATAAAACCGTTCCAACCTCCGTATCCGAAGTGGTATGACATCAACGTTTATTGTGAATATCATGCCGGATCTCAAGGACATACCATTGAGAATTGTCTTACCTTTAAACGTCGAGTCCAAAGTCTTTTGGATTATGGAACCTTACAATTTATGATAAATAATCGACCTAGTTTGGTAACTGAAGGTCCTGCCAGATTAATACCAAAAGTATTCAAAGGTAAGAGTGTCAGAAGGGGCGTCCAGAATGAAGAAGATTTGCTGAGGTATGAGGCTCAAATACGTCATTTAAAGATTGAAAACGATAAATTGAGCACCAAAATGGAAACCATGCATGAAAATTTCCAGAAGATCAGTCAAGCCTTTCAAAATGCTGGCATAAGAAACACCCCAGAAGAGTGGATAACAGGGGTCACCAAACTGAAAAAGAACTGCAACATATATGAATATCTTGCCCAAAAACTTCTCTTACAAGGGAAAATGAGCAAATCTGAGAATTGACACAAGAAGATGAAGGAAAATGATAATGTCATGGAAGAAGCTGTAGTCCAGACAAGCAATATGGCCCATAAGATGATAGACTAACTTGGCTTTAGAGAAGTTAGGAGGGAAAGTTATCCCCTATATGTAAAGTTTTGTTGAAAATAGGATTGAAAGTTGTCCCCTACATGTAAAAGTTTTGTTTGATGCACGGAAACTTTTGTGTTCAATGAAATCTATTCTAAGATGATCACTCTTGAGTAACACCTTTTCATACATGCATTTGCATTTTGCATCTTTGCATTTTTCATTTCATTTTGTATTTATACTTTTATGTTTACTTTTGCATTGCACAGTTTGCATTCTTATTTTTGTATTTATGCATTTTTTTCATTTACATTACATTTTTTATTTGTTTAAGTATTGTTATATACATTAATTATAAAAACATATAAATAATTCATGATGGGTTTTGTAACAGTAAAATCTTGTAACAGTAAAATCGAGACCATTCATTCATATTACTGTAACATCATCATGAAAATAATGGAGCAATCTTATGAGGAACTACAAGATCAGTGGTCAGAACAATTGACAGGGTTACCTCGGGATATAAGGAAAGAAGTACCAGATTGATCAAATCAAATTATTCAGGGGATGGCATCTGATAAAGAAGAGATAACAGATAAAGAGCAATCATGCTATCAAATCAATGAGTTGAGAATGATAACATACCCTGGGGCATCCCAATCAAACCCAAAGAATAGCCTCATTAATTATTCACGATATGAGGAGAGATTCAAGAAGATTGATGAAGTAATCAGAAATATGAAAGATGTTAATACTTCCCACAAAGAAATACAAGCAAGAGAGATCAGTTTGGTTCCAGATTTGGTTATTCCCCATGAATTTAAAATGCCTAATTTTGAGAAATATGATGGCACCAGCTGTCCCCTAAACTACCTGAGAATGTTTTGCAAAAAAATGGAAGGATATTTAAATTCTGGTGATATGTTAATTCACTCTTTCCATGATAGCCTCGTTGGCCCAACAGTAGTTTGTTACAATCAGTTGACCCAAGAATAGATCAAGAGATAGGTTGATCTAGCTGATGTATTTTTGGGACAATATCGGTATGCTAAAGTCTTAGCTCTAACACGTATGGATCTTCAAAGAGTAAAGAAAAAAGCCAAAGAAAGGTTTCAAGAGTATGCTTTAAGATGGAGAGGGGTGGCAGCACAAGTTCAACCTCCCATATTAGAAGAAGAGATATCACATATGTTTTGGGATTCTATTCCTGCTCCTTTCTTTCAGTTAATGTCGGCAAATCCTACGAAGGAATTCGAGAGTCTTATGACAAATGGAGAATTAATTGAAAATGTGATCAACGAAGGAAACTCAAAAGTCACATCCAGAAACCCGAAGGATCAGAGAGCAAAAGCTGATGATGTGAATGAATATAGCATCCAGAGTCCCTGCAATTCCAAAATAAAAGGAGCAAATAGTTGTTCAGATCGACCAAAGAAAGTCATGCGATCAAGAAAAAGTTTGGAAGTGTTCCAAACTTCCATTTCAGACTTGTACCCTCATTTGGTTAAAGGTCGATACATCACACCAAGACCAACGAAAGTACCACCAAACCATTCTGCTCATAGTTATGATCAGGGTAGTGTTTGTATGTTTCACTTGGGGGTAAAGGGACATTCAACAGGGAGTTGTTGGCCACTGTTAAAAGAAATAGAGACGCTTGTTGACAAGGGAGTCTTGATACAAGAATTGATCAAGAAATAAATAAGGATGAAAATCCTAGACCGAGTACACACCCGATATTTGAGGAATGATAAATCGAGATAAATAAATGAGTGGAAGTTGTTATCTACCACCGCATTACCTTTCATTTTCAGCATCTTGTTTAAACTTGTTTTTTGTTCATTTTCTCCGTCTTTTGTGCAATAAATAAATTTTTGTTACTTTTATGGTTATGAGCAAGGAATTAAGTTTTAATCTTGAAATTCTTGAGTATCAAGTAGATTAAATATTGTTTTAATTTTTCAAGAGTTATAGATCTTTGGCAAGTGATAAAATTATATCTTCCATATCCCATCCAACGCCAATTACTTAACCATTACCAAAACCAAATCCTGACACTACAATTATCTGAGACTCTAAAGAAATGTATCTACCTATTTTTGAGAGATCAATTCCAGATGTTTACTGGTTTATGATACTACCTTCCACCATATACATGATTTCATAAGTCACACTTTTATCCTCCCAAATACAAAACCATCATACTGGTAAAACCAAAAGACTTCAAAAGAACCAAACTTTCAATTATCCGTGAATCTTCCTGCAAGAAGAGACGAGATGAGACATTATAGATCAATTTATTGAAGATAATTTTGAGTGATTGGGGCATACTCAAAGAAGAAAAAAAAGGATTGATTTAAATAAATATATCATGCATTAATTACATTGTTTTAATGTAAATGAAAGTTAATCTTGAATATTCATCCCCCTGGAGATACCTCTTTTTACAAAGACTTCTATGTATGAGACGACTGAACTTTGTGCACAGTTTAAACATGCAAACTCATTGACATATTGCCCAAAGATGAATGGGGTAGTTGAAGGAGAAAATAAGAACGTTAAGAGAATCATTACAAAGACCACTGAAACTTAGTTGAGATCCCACCACTTTGTATCTTGAAGGAGGTAAAATTGGAGGAGGTTGAAGGGATCCAAGCTCGATTTGATCAATTAAACCTTATTGATGAGAAGAGATTGAAAGATATTTACCATGGGTAGATGCATCAGAAACGGATGATGAAAGATCACAACAATGAAGTACATCCGAGAGAGTTCCAAGAGGGTGATCTAGTTTTTAAAAAAGATCTTGCCTATACATAAAGATTTCTGTGGGAAATGGATGCCTAATTAGGAAGGGCCATATGTTGTAAAAAAGGGGTCTTTTCCAGAGGAGCATTAATTTTGGCAGAAATGGATAGGAAAGTTCTGAGAAACCAAATAAACTCATATTCTGTCAAGAAATATTATATTTGAAGAAGAAAAAAAGGAAAAAAAGGAAAAAAAAGGAAAAAAATTGAATCAAAATAGGCGACTCATAGAGCCTCAAGTTACAAGATTGATCAAGTACAATTAGTTCAAAGATTCATATTCAACAAGAAGCGCAAGAAATATTGGAGATGAATGAATCTTATGGAAAATCCCCAAGAAAGCAGATCCAAGTCAAGCAAAGCAAGATTGAAGGCATCTAATTAAAAGAGAATATCTTCTAAATTCATTCCGCCTCTCAAGATTGATTTTTATTTGCAAAAATTGGTTTTTAAAATCTTTAATGCATGATATGAAAAATGATAAAAGAGGGGTTCAAGATGTAAATTTTGAATAATATCTTGAAACCAAAGGAGGATTCGAGTTGAAAACCTGAAAAGGTGGCTCGAATATTAAATGGTGCAACAACGACATAAGAGACGATCTTAAGCTCTTAATGAAGCACCACACATCCCAAAGATGTTCCTGAGAGTCTGAAAACAAGAAGTATCTCTACCAGATAAGCATAACAACCATTTCTTCTAGTTAATGAAAGCCTAAAGAGACATATATGCTGGACTAACCTGAGAAACCCTACTTTACCAGAATCAACCTAAGCCCTAAATCAGTCAATAATTTTGACACTTGCCATAGGACTATGATTTTTGAATGATTTAAAAGAGTAGTTGATTTATTTGATATTCATTAATTTCATGTTTTATGATTTGATTCTATTGTGAACCTATAATAGGCAATATTTTACAAAATTCTTTCATTATTCGATAAAGAAAGAAGAAAAAACATTTTCAAACAGGACGGTCTCAAAATGGGGAAGGTCCTTGAAGCAAGTTGATTCCTATTCTACCTCCATTGGAGAAAAAGAATGAGCGATGCTAGAATGATGAAGCATTTCACTTTCTTGAAAGCAAATGGTCCAAGAAACTAGAAAGTCTGGAGAATTGAACTTCTGACTCTTTCCTGTGACATTATTAGCAGTTCATCAAGAAAGATTATTATTTATTTCATGTTGAGGGCGATAAGCATCACTAGACAAATTATTTTCCCCAGCCATCAATCGATGTCTCTAGCAGATTCTCTAATCACAGAGTCATAAGTCTCATTAAGGTGTATTATGGGAATGAACAAGTCACCACTTGCACTCTGGTTATACCGTGATACTGGTTCAGATCTTGATGCATCATTGTTGCCTCTTCTATGTCGATCATTTTCTTTGTCAAGATTATATCCATTATGTCCTTCAGAAGATTATTGAACTTGAATTTGAGAACTTATGGCACAGAATAAGACATTAGAACATATTCTACACTTATAGATCTTTCATATTGGATAACCTTGGTTACATGATTCCAAAAATAGAGATAGCCAAGTTTTGCTATCAACTAAACCTTTCCATATTTCGGGAAGAGTGAGATATGGCAGTGCGTATCTTGGGGTTACAGAAAAGAAAGTTGTTGTAGCAACCATTGCAAGAAAATGCACCAACAAAAATCTTCTAGTTCATCCTGATGATGTTTATTTCTTCCGGTAAGGTTGTTATACGGAATGCCACCGACAACAAGGTCGAATTTGACAAATCTACTCATCAATTGCTCTAACTGATCACCATTCAGTTCTTGCACATTTGCTTTCAAAGGTAAGTTGAGCCAGTAAAAGGCAACCTCTGCATCATTGATCCCAGAGAAAAGAGATAGGACATTGATACCACTGGGGAACATGTCTCTAGCAGATCCTCCTCGTCGTGTATGGTTTTTAGGGAAACCTAAAAGCATTTCCACCTCATTAGGTTCAAGTATAACAATTTTATTCCTGCCAACCCATACCAGATTCCATTTTCGGCACTCATCAAGAACATACTTATGGACACTCGAAGGTGGCTCATCGTCATAAGCTTCAAGAGCCTTACAGATCCTTCTGTCAATTTGGCACTTCCTGTACATGTTTGTAAACAGTTAAACTTTGTTTTTGGAACCCAGGAAGGCCATCATTTTTGTCAATGAAAAAGCGTCATGTATGGTGCGTGGAGGAAGCGGAATAAGAGGAAATATGTTCTCAATTGGCAGATTATGAATGTAACCCCTTTTTCATGCAGCAGTACAAAAATACTTCGAATCTACAAATTCTGGCTCTACATCGTATAAGTACCATGACATTTTGGTCCAAACACCAACTGGAGCAAGTGCCACGTTCTCGTAGTAGAAATAAAGAGGCCCAAGAGCATTTTCTGGAAGTGTTCTTTAAGTTATCTGATCAGGTTCGGTATAAACCCCAAAACCAATCATTGGATTTAAAAGATGAACATGATCGTCTTCATTAAGAAACTTCTTTTCAAGCTTCCCCTGATTCTTCCTTTTCCAAAAATCATAGCCCGAGTTTCGCCTTTTCTTGTAATTGGGATCATTGCATAATGGTTTCCTATCTTCTATCGAAAGAAGCGCTTCAACAGCCTTAGCCATTTGAGCAGCACATATAAAATCTATCAACTCTGCAATTGATGAATCCGGAATATATCTCTCTATGGCTATTGAAGCTTCAGCCTATGAGTACCCCATTTTTGTCAAGTATAACAATTTATTCTCCTCGTCAGAATCAGATTTCAGGATTTCCTTGGTATCAGAAGAACTATCAATATCTGTAAAATCATCCTGAAAGATCGCTTCATAATCAGATGAGTAGTTATCAAAATCAACATGTTGTATGGGTGTGGAGACAACTGTTGTTTAGTGACATCAGAATGAGAGTATTCAAGATAAACATATTTGAGGCACGGATAAAGCCACAAGTACCCACAATAGTGCATTGTCAAAATTGGACCTCGTGGGGATCATGATATTGAAATCAAACGGACGTTGAAAGTGAACCAGAAATAGAATATTAGGGCATCTTGAAAGCCCATTTCAGACAAAAATGATCCATGTGGGGCATTTTGAAGGCCCACGTCAGTATGAATATTTGGGCATTTTGAAAGCTCACATCAACAATAAGCAAATTCTGAGGCATGCTGAAAGCCCATTTCAATCATAATCAGGAATATTGACGTATTTTGAATGTTTGTATCAGCAAATGTTGGGGCATGCTAAAAGCCCATTTCAATCAGAATGAGGAATGTTGACGCATTTTGAACGCTTGTATCGACAAATGTTGGGGCATGCTGAAGGCCTATATCATTTTCCAGAAAGATCATTGCTTTGAGCAAATATTTCCAATAAACAGAAAGGAATGAAGAATGAAAATAGTGAAACAATGACAGTGGAACTGACTATACATAATTGCTTCATTCATCAGGTAGTTACATTGGGGTCCTGTTGTTGAACAAATATTTACTCAGCAAGTACGGTTTCAAATACCCAATATTCTTAACCATATGTCAAATGACAGCGTGTTCTTTGTAAGCTACATTATCGTTGGTCTTTTGTGTGTTAGTAATGATTGGACATATTTCTTTGAGGTTTCTGGCAGTTAGTTTCAATCAAACTATTGGGGCTACGAAGTCATTTTTCATATCAGTTTTTTTACTTGATGATATTGAATAGAGAGGCTCAACTTACGTATATTGCCCTTTCTCGTTGTTATTGGGGTTATCATTGCCAGTCAGGATGAACTGAGTTTTCATCTATTTGGTTTATCATGTGCGTTTCATCTACGGCAACCAGAATCCCATGCACCTTTTTCTGTATATCGTTCCTATAGCTGATGTGTTTCTAATTCTTACAACACTTTTTATGGAAGAAAACGTGATCAATATCACACTTACCCTTGCCCGAGACAATATCAAGATCAATTGATGGTTTTCATTTATTGATCCAAGATGAAGTTTGCCTTCTTCAACCTCAAGGTTAGAAGTGAGACATGATGAAGATTTCTTTCCACAGAAGGGAAGCTGAAATTTTTAACAACAAGAAACTAGTGGAGCCAACTAAAGTTGAATGACAGGTTGTTGTTCGAGATCTGATTAGATGTGGAGACATGAAAGGAATTAGGATACATCTTCCTTATAATGTGTTGCAAGAGTCAAATCAAAACAGACTCTACTCTCCTAATTAATTTGCTGAGTCAGGCATATCTACATCTACATTCTTAAAAGATGATAAATTATGTTTTTAAAGATGAAAGCTTTATTGGATTTCTACACAAGTCCAGATGAAGAAAGCCGGTGATATCAAAGACAAAATGGGGCATCAAGGTCATAGTTCTGACTACGGCAAGAGTTCCATAAATGAAACATTTCTTCTAAGACTTAAATGAAGCAAAGAAGACACAAAGATGCAAATTGATCAGATGGTTCTTCAGAAATAAGAGTTTGATAATATAAGTTACTACACTAATATCCAAAGGTAACCATGGAAATAAATGATCAAGTGAAGGAAGACCGAGTTCACCACTTTGAAGTCAAATGAAGATTGCATCAATATTCATGCATTTATAAGAACATCATTTACATAATAGACAATGCATTACATTGATACATCTGAGTGCATTCAAAAATGAAGTTTTACAGATCTTCGTATGAATAAGAAGATTCATGATGAAAAATACCTTACAAGAAGAAGGTAGAATTCAAAACCTCAAATGCAGGAATCACGCAAACATCTGAAGAATAGATGGACGCAATCCACAGAAGAAGTATTATCTTAAAATGGGGCATGTTACCCAATCAACAAGTTATTTCAATGAGAAAACGATTTCAAAAATTTCTCATTTAATCTTTACTAAAAATGAAATTGTTGAATAGTAAGAAAATGATTTCCATAGTTTCTTACATAGTAAACTATTTCCCATATCTGTAAGACCTACAGTGCATGATGTTTTCAAAAAGCCTTCGGGAGCTTTTTGATATTTTCAAAACCTTTGGGTCATCTGTAAGCCTTTCAGTTTTTGATATTTTCAAAACCTTCGGGTCATCTGTAAGCCCTTCAGTGCATGATGTTTTCAAAACCTTCAGGTCATCTGTAAGCCCTTCAGTGCTTAATGTTTTCAAAACCTCCGGGTCATCTGTAAGCCCTTCAGTGCATGATGTTTTCAAAACCTTCGGGTCATTTGTAAGCCCTTCAGTGCTTGATGTTTTCAAAACATTCGGGTCATCTGTAATCCCTTTAGTGCTTGATGTTTTCAAAACTTTTGGGTCATCTGCAAGCCCTTCAGTGCATGATGTTTTCAAAACCTCTGGGTCATCTATAAGCCCTTCAATGCATGATGTTTTCAAAACCTCCGGGTTATCTTTAAGCCCTTCAGTGCATGATGTTTTCAAAACCTTCGGGTCATCCATAAGACCTCCAATGCAGGATGTTTTCAACTGAGATTTTAAGAAACTGATTTTCAAAGGTTTCTTGATCTTAATCCTCCGGGTCATCTGTAAGACCTACAGTGCAAGATGATAAGACCTCATGGCTATTCATAAGACCTCTGGGCAGAATGTTTTTAACATTTCCATTCTACTCAAAAGAAGCCAAATGAAAATTTATTATCTTTTTCGTCTTTGCTCTATTCTTGTTAACACATTAATGAGCAAAGAGGGGTAGTTGTAGACACTAATTTTTCACTTTCATTAAAATTATGTTTAATTATTATTATTATTATTATTATTATTATTATTAAATAAATAAATTACAAGACCCTGAGGCCCATTTTACAACTAGAACCGGCTCGTTTACAACACAGGCCCAACAGAAGCCAATCTGACCCAACAGATGACCCAAACCCTATAGGGTTTATATCATTTCTACTAGGGTTTCTAACCCTAGCGCCGCCGCCGTCGCCTCAGCTATCTCCAGCCGCCAGCCTTTCCATCGTCAGATCAAGACAAATCTAAGGGCCCAGATGGTACCAGCAAATGAAACCCTAGGGTTTCATAACCCTAGGTAATCATCTCGTCTCCACTGCTTCCAGAAGCTCAGCCCGCCGCTGCCATACTGCCACGATGCCAACCGAAGCCTCCAGAAGCCAGCTGCCTCTCCACGTCGCAGCTATGGGGTGAGTCACCACATAGTTCGGTGACTTACCGAATTTCACCCATGAGACCGATCCGACAAGAGCCTCATCAAGACTATAAAACCATCAACATTCCCTGCAAAATAAGAGGGGGAGAGAGGAAGAACGGAGACACACAGCAACCAACCAAGAGGAAAAAAAAACAGACAGAAACCAAGAGAAAGATACGAGCAAGAACAGACTCCAACAGCAACCCAGGCGACAGAAAGAGCAACACAGTAACACCAAACCAAAAGCAAAAACAACACCAAAATCACAAAATCGAAAGGAAAAAGGAGAGAAGCTTACCGAGAGGACTGCATGACCATCGAAGCCTCCACTCTTCGACGGAGAACCGAAACGTCGAAGGTGAAAATCATAGATTTACTACGATTTGTGGGTTTTTAGGTTAAAATAATCGTAGAATGGGCTTTAACGGGTTTAGATATACGTTTTGAGGGTAGAAAATGGCGGTTGGTTTTCTCCTCCGGCGAAAGAAAACAAGAGCCTCTTTCTCTAAAGAGAGAGAAGCAAAACCAGAGAAATGATACAATGGTCCTTAGAGCCGGTTTAAAAGGGTTTAAATACCCTCCCCGAACGACGTCGTTTTGGGAGGGGTATTTGTGTAAATTCCCTCAGGGTCAAACCACATGCACAGTCCTTCTGTGTTTTGTAAATTTCCATTTTAGTCACTGAAGTTGAATTCTGAACCTTTTAATTTGGTCTCATAATTTTTCTTTATTTTATTTTAGTCCTTTCCAGTATAGGTTTATAATATTTAGGATAAATAACAATATTAGTCCCTTATAATTTTTATAATTTTTACTTTAACCCAAATTAATTAAATAAGGTTGAATTACTTTATTAGCACTTAGATTTATTTATTTATTCGAGTTAGAGCCTTTAATTTTGATAAATTTTATTTTAATCATTATTTAATAAATTAAAGGTTAATTACACTATTAGTAATTATATTTTTATAAGACTTCGAATAAGGGCCATTAATTTATATATTTTATATTTTAATCCCTAACAGATTGATACTTTTCATTTAATATATTTTGCATTTTAATATTATTGCTTTTAATTTCTTTAATTTTGATTATTATTATTTTGTTTTGTTTTATTATTATTATTGATATATGTTTAAATTATTATTTTTTATATTTTATTATTATTATCTTAAGTCGTATAAATATATATATATATATATATAATATTTATTTATTTATTCTATTTTATATTAAAATCCTAGTTATAAATTTAATTTTATAAATTACTTTTAAAATAATTATATTTAATATATATTTATTTTTCAATATTAAGAAAGTACAGTCTTAAAGCAACTGGATGTCCATTTTCTGATATTTTTTAAATAAACATCTTACTTTTATAAATTATATCTATTTTTAATTATTTTTAGATAAATATTTTAATATTTATTTATTTTTTATATATTAAGAAAAGAGCTGTCTTAACGCACCTAGAAGTTTTTTTTCTGATATTTCTAAATAAAATAAATATCTTATTAATAGATTTTCTTAAATAACAAGATTATAAATTAAATATATCTTTGAATTTTTTCTAATAATAAAGACAAATTATAATTAATGGGTACCAATTTTGGGCGTTATAGGGGTGTTAATCATTCCCTAAACGTAATCGACCACGAATCCCTTCTTTACTAAATTTTTTTTGTTATACGGAGATCCGTTTATGTTTTAAAATAAGTTTTTTTAAAAACTATTTTAAAATATTATTTTTTAGGTATTTGACTTACCTAACTCAAAAAAAGTCGATGATGACTTCCAAAATATTTTTAAAATAAAAATTATTTTTTATCCACATTTATTTTTCCCGCCATATAAAATTTTCGTGTCCGGACGAAAACCGGTTACAATATTAATTACTACAATACTTTGCTCTCGATGATTTTTTTAACTAGGTTCGTAATCTTTATCGGGTTAAGTTGAATTTATATTTTAAAAATTGGATTGGATAAGTTCGAGTGGAAGGTAGATATGTTTCACATATTGAGTCAGATTAAATAAAAAAATATATTTTCAGATCATATCAAAGTTTGATGGAAATTATATATTTTTCGAGATATCTATATATAGATAAAACTATGTTTCTTATACCACCAAAAGATCTCTCAAAGTTGACCCTTTTTTTCACGTTTCTGTCCTCCAAAATGGCCTAGTTTAATTTTTATTTTTATGGAAAAAAAATATCATTATTGGAAGGATAATTTTAACCTTAATTAGAATGTGTTTCGCATTATGTTTCGAGAAATTAAATAAATAAAATTTTGAAGATGAAATTAAGTGATTGAATTTAAAGTTAAAATTGAATCATCAAAAATGGAAGGATAATTTTAACCTTAATTTTTGTTTCGTGTTATATCTTTTAATATCATATATCATTAAAAAATTAAGTTTAGATATTAAAATGATAAAATAATTCATATAATAAATTAAAAAATATTAAATTTATCATCAATTAGTTGGTCTAGTGAGATGTGATACTATATTCTTTTAGCAAAGTTAGTGGTTCCAACCTTAACATTTGCGAATGAAGTAAAATGAGTTAGTAGGGTCGTTCTCGCCTATGTAATATCCGATCTGAATTAGTTAATCAATAGATAAGATATCAGTAATTAATTTAAAAAATTATCAAATTTAAGAGTAAAATAAAATATTAAGAAAAAAATTCTCACCAATTAACTCTCATATTTACACATTATTAACGTTCTAAATGTCATAATTACCCTTTTTTCCATTGCTTATCGTGTCATCCATAATAATTACAATACTGAATTCAGCCTTCTTATTGGATAGGGACAACATTTAGTTAGTGGTATATATGGGGTTGATAATTTACGGCGTTTAACGTAAAATTTTATGATAAAAAACGAACTTTTAATAGAGAAAACAAGAGAAGCATCTTGTTTAAATCTTTAAGAGAGGGCGACGGTTCTTATCCATCCCTTGGGTCCGTCCCTACGCTGATGTGACCTTTCTGGTTTTCCTTAGCATTGGCAAGGTTCTAGAGTGGTCTAAATTTGGACTGAGGTGGCCATTTCTCTTGAATTAAAAAAGGGGAAAAAGATATAATTTTAATATTTTTAGCCACAACAAAAATTCCAAGTGATTAGCCTTTTTCTGGTTTTCCTTTTTTCTCACTTTTGACAATAATGTGATAAAATTCGAACAATTTTTTTTCAGCTGCATTATTTGATAAATTAGCCATTTGAATGTTATGGAGTTTATTAGTTTCTTTTTCTTTTAAAGTGTATAAAATTGGTTTTGTTATTTAAATACATTACTATTTTTATTTTTAATTATAATATCCATTAAAGATTATTTTTAAAAATAATATTTTTATACGAAAGATTCAAAGAACGTCTTATTAAAAGGGTTTTTAAAAAGTATGTTTTACGTGACGTGTCTTCTTCTTGCTTGACTTAATTGGTCAGTAAAGGAGAAGATGTGTTTTATAAAAATGTATCTTTCTTGGATGTTATCATTTTTTATTTTCAATTTAGGTTATCGATTAAAGGTTTTAGGGTTATATGGTTTTAGGATGTTAGGGTTAAGAGTTTTGAATAATCGTGACCCTGTTTATTACCATTATCCTAGACCATCAATCATCGTTTGTACCACCTAAAACAATATAACGCCATCTAAAAAAATATGTCAGAATATAACGATAAGTATAGTGGTCTCACAATAAAAAAGATCAATATTTTACGTGAAAAATTCTTTTGAGAAAAATCAAGATCATAAGAGGAGAAAATTCAATAATATCAAAAAAAAAAAAGAATACAAGAGAATTTAGAAAAAATAATTTAACTTATAATCCTAACCCATAATATTTATTTACAGGGATAGATACTCGATTATAAAGAAAACTTATAAAGCAAAAATATTCTCAAAGTAGGTTTTCTACTAAAAGAAAGAAAAACTCAACATTTATAATCAAACTAAGTTTCTTACTTTCCCCAATTATCTCTTAATTAATTCGTATCACACTGAATTCAAGTCAAACTCTAACAATCTCCATCTTGACACAAATTTTGATAGTGCAAGAAGTATGAG
Source organism: Hibiscus syriacus (assembly GCF_006381635.1). Classification (NCBI taxonomy): domain Eukaryota; kingdom Viridiplantae; phylum Streptophyta; class Magnoliopsida; order Malvales; family Malvaceae; genus Hibiscus; species Hibiscus syriacus. The sequence goes on from NW_024062941.1 coordinate 273,512, forward strand.
ACAAAATTTCAAATTCGATAAAACATTCAAACTCAATAAAAGAATCAATTCTTCACATCAACAAACAAGTTCTCCACCTTAAGAATATATTATCCACTTCTTTCATGACACCCCTTAGAGTGATATTCTTCAACAATGAACATTGATTGAACCCAAACCTTACCTAAGCTTGGATGTAATATTTACAATGATAGGGTCATCAAAGTGTCAACTTTGCTCACAACTACATCACCATGAGTAATATTGTGTACAACACGATCCCTATCAGTAATGTCAATTTCATCCTTTTTGTTATTTATCCTTGTGGTTAATTAAACTCTTTTTTATTTTTTCAAATTCGTTATGCCCACGAAAATTAAATCTTTTCTGTTTCCCATAGTAGTTATACTCATGGTTGTCTTGTTCAAAAAGAATTTTTTTCTTAATTTCATCAATACGTTTTTACTAATAACAACATCATTGGACACATAAGAGGAAACATTAGATGCATCATCAAAAACTATTAAACCCTATAGAACTTAAAACTTTGCAACATTTCTTTTCCTCTTCATCACAACAAGAGAACCATTACAAATTTTCACAGTTTTACCTTTATTGAAGAATTTGTACCATTTTGAACCTAAGGTACCTAGAGAAATTAGATTTCTTCTCAAATCTGGAACATGCTTCCATCGAACATCTTAATATTTATTGTGCCAATACCTACGACCTTACAAGAGGAATTATTTCCCCAAAATACATTGCTCGTAGACACAACTTTAAATGTCGCAAACTAATCCTGATTAGGACTCGTATAAAAGCTGCTATCAGAGTAGATAACCCACTCATCGTTCGCTATAGAGTCTTCATTGGAAGCAACTAGAAGTTCACTATTTTTATAATAACTTTTTGGGGTTAATGATGAGTTTTAGAAATGTTGTAAAAAAATGAGAGTCGCCACCAATCCTTTTTAAGTGAGATTGGACCATATAAATCAGGTAATTTTAATAAAATTAAATTTACCACAAATATCGATTTTGGTAATTTGAAATAAGAAAATGAGTTCGAGAGTCGATTACGTATTGGGATGGATTAGCACCCCACAACGCAAAATTGGTACCTGATGGATTACCCATTGTTTTAAGATTGAAAATTACAAGTTTGAGGTTTTATTTAATTTATGATTCGTTATGTATGCTAATTTGAAAAGTGCATTTATTTAATTAGGAATTAAAAATAATTTCCCCGAGAACTAGCAGTGGTTTATCATTAATCCTAATAAAAATTTCCTTAATGATTTTGAAATCATGATGCGTACATTTGAAAATGATGCTGATTTACTTCGAGAAAAAATAATGGTGACCTGAGCATATGTGGATGATACACTATTAATCCCTGATAAATGAACATTGCCTCTATTTTTTGAAATTGAATTATGTAATCAAACAACCAATTATTGACATAATTATACTAAAGGAGTTAATTTAGGCTTAAATCTAACTAAAATGTCAAGTTATGAATTTTGAAGAACTTATATGACAAAATCTAAAATTGAGGTTCCATTATTAAACCTAATAGATTTTTTTCTAAAATTTTATTCGAATAATTAAAATAGAACCCCAAACACAACCGAAGACTATTTTAACCATCCTCCTAATTAAGCTAATTAAAGATTTTTTTAAAAGAAACTAGACCTAAAATTAAGACTTTATCTGATTCGAGAATAAATTATTTATTTAAAGGACTTAATCGATCAGAATTTAAAATTTAGGCTTGAATAGTATTCCTAAATAATTTAAAACTTTTAATGGAAAAAATTAAAATAGAACTCAGAACAAGTAGAAACTATTTTAAAAATTCTCCTAATTATTTTGAGTAAAATAACTAAAAGTAAACTAATTGTAAAAAGAAAAGAAAATCAAACTAAATTAAAATTTCAATCTAACAAAATAAAATAAAAAAAAGTAATAAAAATCATAGGTTGTGCACGTTTTTTTTAAAGAAATTAAAATAAAAAAAGAAAGAAAGGAAATAGTGTAACCCTTACATTACGACTAGATCTAACAGATTACAAATAAATATCCAAAACATTATTCAATGCTTTAAAATCATGGTATGGTCAAAACAATAGTGTAAGCATAAAATATTGTGAGTAATACAAAATAGTAAATAACCAATAGTAAAAGTAATGTACGACATAAAACATGTATCTCAAAATATAGACACATGTCACCAAATAAAGACGGTCTAGAAGATGGAAACATTATAACAAAAAATATTGTAGGTGATGTATCAATCCTCCTAGAGTCAAGTCTAGGTTGCCTATCCAAATGTATCTGAAAATGAAAAAGTCGAGGGAGTGAGCTACGAAGCTTAGTGCATTCCAATAAATGCATAATAAAACACATTGATAAGCTTTAAAATTAATTCAGTATCATGATATGAAAACAATAGTAAGTTTATATTTAAAACATCAAACTACCCTTCAACCGTACACCGATATAAAGTTTCATATAACTACATCGATAAGGACTTACTATAGGCCCAGTGGGCATAGGAGCCAACCTAAGGAAACACTTTGGGTCCTTTAGGGAACACATTGGGTCCATAAGGACTTACCCTATGCCTATTGGGCATATGAGCCATTCTAAGGGGGTACCTTAGGATCCACAAGGTCTTACCCTAATCGAAACATAGGATCCCACCTGAAGGGATGTCTCATGTCCATAAGGTCTTACCCTATGCCCATTGAGCCTAAAACCCTATCCAAGGGTCGTCTTGAGTCCATGAGAAATTACTAACTTGATTGGAGCTGAACTTGTAAAGACTTCATATCACATCACAAAGAGTACCTCGAAAAAAATACTTTCAGACAGTAACAATTGGAGCTGAACTTGTAGAGACTTCATATCACATCACAAAGAGTACTCGAAGAAAAATAGTTTCAAACAAAAACAGTAGAATTAGGAAGCCATAAATCAGACATGTTATTTTTCATTAAAATAGTAATAAGAGAACATGTATTAAGCAACATAATTTTTAATTAGTAAATCATAATTCAAACATTCAATCAAATAAACTATTTACATCGGAAATGAGATAAAAATATTCATGTGCACATGATATTTCAGACAAGTATTTAAAACAATTATATAGAATACAAGAAACACATATTGCAAAAATAAGGTTACTAGAGAAGAAGTATCTTAATGGGAAAGGTCTACTAAGCACCCGTATTGTCACGCTCTACAGTAGTGCTTGAACCTTATAAATAACAAAATAAGGTTATTAGAGAAAGAGTATCTTAATTTGGAAGGTCTACTAAGCACTCGCATTGCCACGCTCTACTGTAGTGCTCAAACCTAATAAATAACAAAATAAGGTTACTAGAGAAGTAGTATCTTAATCCGAGTATTCTTAGGGTATACAAATCATACGAGTAATCACGGGCTCGCATGGACGAATGGATTAGGAGGAACAAGGTCGAGCTAATGAATGTTCATGAGAATCACACGTACCTTAAATAAACAACATCATAAATCAATTCTTGTCCATAATTTAAATACACTAAAATAAAATATTTAAATACATATACATGTTAGGGTTCAAAGTTCGATTTGAAGGCATTCAAGTTAGAATTTGATGAAATGAATCATAAAATTAGATTCAGGACGTCGAAAAATCTAAAATATAAATTTTTGGTCAAAGTCAAAGTCAAAGATGATCAAACTTAATGATTTGGATCGGTTCTAGTGGACCTTTTTTCGATTCGGTTTTACTTGGTTTGATTCGAGTTAACTTAGTTCGATTTGGGTTCAAGTTAACTTGATCCAAACCGATTTGACCCGAATCGATCTGACCAAACTGGTTCTAGAAGATTCAAGGGCCGATTGAGAATCCCCACACGCAAGTCGATGAGTGGCAGCATGTGTGGCGATGAAACAGACAACCACAGTTTTTTAATTGATTGGAATGCACCCATTCACCATAATCAACTCAAAAACCAAGCTAAAATAAGGAGGTACGAACGAAAAAATGACTTTGAAGCTTACCAAACGACGAATAGACAACACACAACGACGGTGGACGGTGGACGTAATCGGTCCAATTTTGATCGGGTCAGCACAAGGATTCTAGTGGTAGTGGCAGTGTGGTGCAGCGACAACTGAGGTGGCCAAAATTGAGGAAAAAATGGGATGAAACTTTTAGCTCCGACGAAACTTCACGAGGTTCTCCACGGCGAACGACACCATTTCTCAATGAAGGGGCGATTAGGTTTTGCTTGCAGGTCAACGGCGAACACACCAATGGTGGCTATGCATGCCACGGTTGGCTAGAAAATGGTGGTCGATAGTGATGAAGGTAGACGGTGAACAAAGACTGGTTTGGTTGAGGCTTGGTTGGTTTCCAATTAGATTATTTTAGTGTGCAACTGAAATTATAAAACCCGAGTTTGATATATTATAAGATATTTTCATTAGATTATTTCAATGAATAGAGCCTAGGCTAATGGTAGAGGCATCATCAACCATTCCCTATAATAGACGGATTCTAGGCTTTTTTACCGAAATATCACACGTATATCTAATAATTACCTGTCAAACATTATTTCTCTTAATATTACTAATCTAACACCCTTTCTCACAAATTTTGGATCGCTATCCATGCTTTCGTCAAGTTCTGTCCGAGCTGGAGTCACGTCAAGAAAGGTGCGGTTAGAACACTGTATAAGTTAACAGAAATATTGCGGTTAGAAATATATACTGAAGTGAAGACAGTCTTCTAGTACTTCCAATATGAACATTCCTTGAAATTTTCGTTATCAGCTCCTCAAGAGTTATGTTTCTCTTGAAGGATGTTCTGACAGAATGATTTGATACGAAGACGACTCCGGTTTCATCTTCCTGAATTTCTCCATCATAGTAAACAATAGCTGAAATACGCGTCATTATGAGAGTTTGAAAGATTGAGAGTCTTATATTTACAAAAATAATAGCCAAAATACGCCTAATTAAATAAATAGTATACAAATTAAAATATAAACTAATTTTTTTAAAAAACTTTCACAATAATTTAAATAACATAATTTTATATTATTACCGTATCGGCAAAAATATCTCGAGGTATGATCACACTTTTCAATTTTACAACCATAAAAAATAATACAAAATAATTAGTACAATCAAATTTATTCAAATAATCATATATAAAATAAATATAATATAATAAAAAATAGTTTTACTTATCACAAAAATAGAAGGAATTAATAAAGCAAAAATAAGCAAGTAATTTTGATGTGGTGATGTTTGCATAGAGGAGTTCTTATTTATAAGGGAGGGGATGGTTTAAAAGCCGAGCTACTTAGGTGGTACCAATAATGGAAGGTGCGTATTATTATCCGCGCCTTACGTATATGTCAGAAATCCCACGAAGGCGCGAATGGCGATCCACGTTTTGCTTGACGTGGCGCCAACTCGGACAGAACCCCGTAAAGACGCCATTCATCCGCGCTTTTTCATAAAGGATGCTAGATCGATAATATTAACAGAAAATGTGTCTGACATATAATTATTAACTGTACGAGTGATATTTCGGTAAAATCTCCCGGTTTCAACCCAATGAGTTTCAATTTTTTTATTTTCATCCTTTAAAGTCAAGAAAAATGGATAAATTCGGCTTCAAGTCCCTAGATCCCAAACTAATTCTCAACAGCCCTCATTTTTAAATTTTTTTCTCTGCCTGTATTATTTTCCTCATTTTGCCTTTTTTAGCACTTTTAAGTTATTTGAGAGAAGAAATATTTTTGATAATTATCTACAAAAGGGTTTTGTTATGCCAAAAAATTGATATCTTTAAACTTATAATTGATTTAAATATAACTTATATTAATGAATATTTGATTATTATAAAAATTAGAATTTTATTTTTTAAATTAAAAATTGTGAGAAGTTGTTTAAATTTATTTTCTAAAAAGTTCAGTATACAGAGTTTCAAAACTTAATTCTTTTTATTTAATTGATATAAAAATCAATTTAATATATTTGGATCATTTCCAAAATATATACTAAATTAAGAAATCAATATTTAGTTCAAAACTGAGTTGAAAAATTAAAATTAAAATAAATAGATTTTACATAAATTAGAAAATGGTAAACTCGTCAATATTTACAAGATTAAAAATTGAATTAAATAAAATAATTTAATGGGAAAATTTAATTCTATCATAATTAATTTAATTGTAGATTAAAGTTAATTTAAGACTATTTTAATTAATGTGTTTCTACATAAATGAATTTTGGTTTGGAGGCTTTATCAATTAAATAAGATAAGGTAAACTTAAATGATTGAATCTAAAAATTAACTTATGTGTCTTTAGTACATGTGAATTGTTGGAAAATGATTCAGCAAACTAGTTGCCTTATTTTCAAGTAAAGTTATCATACTTTAACTTGAACTAAATTGTTTCTAATCTCTTCCTATAAATAAATATATTTAGATTCATTATTTTCCACACCCTCTCACATAGCCATAGACGCACACTAGCATTATTGAGAGAGGGGAAAAAAACTTACTGGAAAATAATATAGGGGATTATTTATAATTTTTAGTTTAGTCCTTATGATTTTATTAGGATTATTAGAAATCCTATATAAAATAAGGATAGGGTTTTTGTTGAGTTTTCTAAATAAGGGGTGTCCACAGCTTTTTATCGAAATCTCATCCAGATAGGTAATAATTACCTGTTAGACACCCTTTCTCCAAATTTTACCGATCTAGCATCCTTCCTGACAAGATGCGGATCGTCATTCGCGCCTTTGTGGGGTTTCATCCGAGCTGATGCCACGTAAGGAGAGGTACGAATCTCTATCTACACCTTTTTAGGGTTTCTGACATGAGCCAGTAAGGCGCAAATGGTGATTCGCGCCTTCCATTATTACCCCAACCGTTCACACCTCCCACATTAATACCCCATCCGGTTAAACCCCTCCCCTCTCCCTATAAATACCTCCTCCCTTCTTCATTCAAACACACACCAAATTCTCAAAGCCTCTCAAACACTCTCAAAGCTCAAACCCTCTCAAAGCTCAAACCCACTCAAATTCTCGCAAAACTCAAATTATATTAAGAAGGTAAAATATTTTATTATATTATAATAAATTAAAAATTTGTTATTTTATTATATTAACTTTTTATTTTTTTGCAGTAATAAATGGAATGCGATTTGCTATGTTTAGATGGACATCATATCTCGAGGCATTTTGCTGATACGGTAACAATTTTAAATTCTATTTTAATTGTAATTATTGTTAATATTTTATTTATTTAACTTTAGTATTAGTTTATATTTTAATTTCTATAATATTTATTAAATTAGGAGAGATATCGTATATTAGATCCCTTCATTCATAATCTTAAGTTAGAGATACCAACCCGTGTATGGTCGTTTTTAGTCAAGGTTGGATTCGGTTACGTAGAAAAATATGAAGGGCACTGTAACCTAGAATCCAACCTTATTTCTGCATTAATTGAGCAGTGAAAACTAGAAACACACATTCCATCTTCCGTGTGGAGAGTGCACAATTACGCTGGAGGATGTTTCCATGCATTTGGGGCTTCCGGTAAATGGAGATGTGATTTCCAGGGTGGCGTATGGTGACTGACATTCATTGTACGAGGAGTATCTTGGAGGTGTCTAGCCTAATTTCAACGATGGTCGAATTTCGTTAAATTGGTTGGATGCAACTTTCAAGCATTTGAGTGGCGGCGCCTCGGAGGACCATGTTAAAAACTATGCATGAGCTTGTAACACCCCAATTTAGGGGCTAAATTTAAGAAATTATAAAGTGGTGAATTTAATTGGTATTTTTGGAAGGAATCGGGGATTAAATTGTAAGATTTCAAAGTTGGCAGACCGTTTTATGAAGTGCAGGAAGTTCAGTGGCTAAACTCTTGGTTTACCCATTATTTATATATGTTGAATTATAAATCTCTTCTCCCCGTGCGCAGATGCATATTTTCCAGTTTTTCCTTCTCCAACTACCCTCTTTTCAACTCCGATCTACTCGCCGTCCGACCTCCAAACGACGAGCCGAAACCACCATCGTGTTCGTTGTCAATCGAGGAACAAAACCCATCAAACCTTTCGTCGTGAATCATTGCCGTTCGTCGTGAATTTCAGTCGGAAGTATCATCGGTAATAACTCGTTTTTAGTTGGTTTTTCATCGATTCACGACGATCGGGTCATCCGTTTACGACACCTCCCGCACCATCGTGTTCGTTGCATCGTTCCAAGTTCACCGGTGTCATCCTTGGTCTCCGTCGACGGCGGCGCGTGAGGAGGTGAAGTGGTCAAAGTTTCCGATTTGTTGAAATCGAGCTCTCCGCCGTTCAAAATTGTGAACCGAGCTTTGTAAGTATCTTGAAATTGCTCAAAATAATTTTTAGAAAATTTTCCGGAATTTTATCACTGTTCACGCGCCCCCACGCGCCGCCACTGAGCGTGGAGAAGGAAAAATGACCGGTTTGACCGGTTTTGTAACCCATTTGACCGGTCACAACCCGACCAGACCCATTTACCCGACCCGACCTGTTGACCCGACCCGTTGACCCGACCAGTTGACCCGTTGACCGTTGACTGGTGTTGACCACTGTTGACCAAAACTTTGACTGGCTTTGACCGGGCATTAAACGACCTTTGACTTCGACCGAATATACCTATCCTGACATTTTTCGACGTTCCAAATCCGATTTCGCTGTCCGTTTTTCGAAATTCAAACCCGAAGGCCTCGAAATTGCCGGTCAAACCCGTTGACTTTGATTTTGACCGAAAATTCCAAATTTCTAAAAAGTCATATTTTATGCTTTCGACGTCCTGAATCCGAATCTGAAGTCTGTTTCACCAAATTCGAACCCGGTAAGCCGTCTTTCACTGATTTATCACCCGATTCGATCCGTTTATCGCAATTAAGCTCCGTTTCTGATATAATTTATGTTGATATGTATATAAGGAATTATTGGAAGCTGAATTGAGGATCAAAGGCATTCGAATGGAATTTTTATGGTCGATCAGTATTGCACAAAAATCGAGGTAATACTTTACTACCTCTTTATGCTTTATAGAACATGTTGGTATTGGAAAATGCATGAATGGAAATGTTTGGTCTTATATGTGTAATAAATGAAGATCTACACTAGATACGAATACGGTAGAAAATAGATAATTGAATATGGCTCAGATGACTATTATAAGAAATTGGAGGACAGTTGGAATTAAATTACAAGTTCTGAAATTAAGTGATAAAAGAATCAACCATGGATTGTAGATTATAATTTATCTCGTTAAAGGTAATTAGATGATAAATTATGAGAATATTTCGATTAGGTAAAATTACGAAATTACCCTTATGGTGGAAAATGATAAGAATTGTCTCTGGAAGTGGATTAATAAATCTGAAAAGAATTATTGATCTGCTAAAACTATTGATGTGCATAAGGAAATGTTAGTTTTACTTGGAAATTATGGATAACCAGTTTTTAACACCAAGAGGGTTTATGCAAGATACTAGAAGTCTGTTAAGGAATCACTTCAAGATCAGAGAAGGTTCGGGAAAACAATTAATCATAGGATCTCTAAATTATATTATTTTCGTTAAAAGCTAATATCAAAATTATCTGGTTAAGAAATTATAGAAATGCCCTTAAGAGATCGAATAGTCTGAGTTAACCCTGAATGAGAAAATACTTAGAGGATTCGTACTTAACTCGATTAAGTACAGATTTGATTGTTAAGATCCTGACTTAGCAGGAAAATTCATGATATTCCGTTTGTAAAATCTGAGAAGGCACTTGACCCGAAAATATCCGAGAAATGAGTAAATACCTGAAGAATAATTTATCGGGAGTATTCTGCTGTCAGAATTATTCGAAAGGACTGAAACAAATGATGAGATTGAATTAAAAAATAAGATCGGATGGAGGAAAAAGATATAAATTGGAATTAAATAATAAGACCGAATGGAGGAAAAAGATTGAAATACCGTGGATCTGTAAAATGACCAAAATACCCCTGTAATGGAAATGACTCAAGAATGTCACCAAGCTCAGGAATGATTGGATATCCTCGAGCTCTGAAATGAATGGAATAAAACTGAACATCAAAATTACCAAAATACCCTTATGGCCTAAATTAAGTAAATGTCTTGGATTAATTAAGGAATCCAAGTAAGCATAGGTATTGGACTACCTTTAAAGGTAATGAAAAATAATTTAAGTGAGTAGATCAACCCTAAAGCTATGTCAATACCTGAATGACATAGATATTACTGGAACATGTGTTCGTCTTCTCAAGTTTGGCTCGATAACAAATTTTGGAAGTATTCAGTTCAGCTCAGATCTAGATCGTATTCAGTACTAGGAATTGGACGTTTGTTCGACAAATCAACCACGAAGACCAAATTGAATGGAAAGGAAGTGCAACATGTGTATGAAATTTAGGAACGTTTGAATTACTCTGAAAAAAAATCACGAAGTAACTGTAATGGATATGACTGTTAAATAAACTAGGTAACCTCAATGACTGAGGATTAAGTAAGTGGATTGGATAAGTCTGGAAATTCTGATGAGTTTATAAGATGTAATGTCCTTATGGAACATGAACTACAAATCAAGCATGTCAGTATGTCATGATATCGTGGAAGCTTGGAAACGAAATAAAGACCATTGGAAGATCTATTCAGCGATGATTCTGAAGATGATCTATGGACAAGAATTTGTGGTATTAACGAGTAAATACCCTGAAAGGAAAATGAATTGACCAGTCGACATAGATTATTAAGATTCTGAATCTTCGTTCTCAAGATTGTTCGATTATCCGATCAATTGACATGGATGTAAAGGATTTTGAATACCCTTATGATTACATACAACTTCTGAAAACTGTCCAAATAAGATATGATCCTGATAATTCACATTCTGAATAACTGATGATTCTGTCAGTTATTGAACTTTTCCAATAGTATTTCTAACGTCCGGTATTTTATCGGTATACTGAAAATCCATGTTTCTCTGCCTGCTAAGATTATTTAGCATCTCTGAATAATATCTGTAAACTCTGGTGTGTTCCCTAATCATATAAATATTTTATCTGATTTTCGACTTGAATTCTATTTTGATAAATGACCTGAATTCTGTTATGATTTCTGATCTGGATTCTGTTCTGATATCTGTTCTGAATTCTGTTTTGATGTCTGATATCTTCGTTTAATGACGGAAAAATGTTTTAATTGGGGGGTATTGTATTAAGGAAGAATTTCCGCAGGTACCTCGGCTTTGTGCTCAGGGCCTTATATGTTGTGTTGGGTTGGGTGTATGGTTCTGGGGAACCTACACATTATGTTGTGATGGGATGGGGGTATATATATATATATATGTTTTAAAAAGATCTAAAAAGTTACATGGTTTTTGGGAACACACTAGAAAACCTATTATGATCTCCTCATCTCAGTCATCCGAAATATTTCTCTGAACTGAAAGCTCATTGTCCGTTACCACCCGAAATATCAGTAGAATCTCTGCTCAGCATAAAAATATGTAAATGCTCAGAAGCAATAAGGAAATAAATATTTATCTGTATCTGCACGTTCATCAGCATCACTGGTAGTTCTGTATTACTGAGCTTTCCAAAGCTCACTCTATTACTCACCTTTTCAGGTTGAAAGAATTGTACCAGTGCATCTATCGACTTCAGTAAGGGAGTTCGTCCGGCGTTGTTACAGAGTATGGTACATGTGATTAGGGGGCATGTAATTGTATTTTGATTTATATACGAGTCTGGAAATATGTTTTATTTTTAAATAGTGAAAACTGATTTTATAAGTTACACGTTTCAATAAAAGTTTTAAAATTTCCGCTATTTTTACAGTGGGTCACTCCGATGGCCCTAATGTGACTTCCCGGATCGGATCGGTATACCCTCATTGGTTTGGGGGGTTACAGAGCTTGCATACTATAACTCATAGGAGGGCTCCTGATGCCGGACAAATCGCGCAACCAAGTTCATTGTAAGTGGTTGCGTCATCTTGTCGATTTTCATCATGCTAGCACACTGAGTTGGGGCTCCGTAATTTTGGCATTTCTGTATAGGGAAATGTGTCGGGCTACTGACTATAGAAAAATGCTATCAGCGGATGTCTCCTTCTGCTCCAGTCTTGGCCGTGGTATCACATGCCCTTTTTATGTCCAGTGGTGAAAAACCCTTTGGTCTTTCTGCTATTATTGAGGTAATTACAATACTGATTTTATATATTAATAATTTTGTTTAGTATATAATAAAAATTATTTCATTGAATAGGTGGTCAGGTGCAAGAAAACATTATCGGGATTTACCTGATGAATTAGTAGAAATTAGGCTAGTCATTGATCAAAAGACTGGCACAGAGGTATGTATTTAAATAGCAAAATGTACTTTTAATAATCATTATATAATTAGAATATTATTTTGATAAGAATTATATATATATTTGTTTTAGTTTCAGTGGGCTCCTTATTCTACTGAAGAGATGATGATTTGTATCCTACATCACTTAAGAGGCTCATTAGATGTATGGATGGCGGTGGTCCTCTAATATGTTATGCTATAATCAAATGGAATTCCACTGATCGCGTGCTCTGCCAATTTGGTTTTGTACAATCTATTCCGGAAGCACCTAAGAATCTCGACGATTTACATATCATCGATAGACGGGGCAAAAAAGAAGTCGACTGGTTGCTGAAGCACTATGAGTGGATAATGATATGGGAGGATCGACTTGGGCGTATTCCCCATACATAACCCATTTATGTGGACCATTACTCTGTTGCAGATGGTTATTGTGAGTGGTTCAGCAGGAATGGGAAACCGTTCATACTTTCTGAGGAAGCACGAGGCGGAAGCATTCATCGACATTGATAAAGACATCCACCGTCACAACATCATCGTCCCCTGACTTGTGGATAGAGAGCAGGTGCTTCCGGCTCGTCCTCAGTTGTAGCACCGAAACCTTCACAACATCCATCGTCTACACCGCTCTATATTTTGCAGTTGTTTCAGATGGCACCGTAGCCATATCAAATTAAATCACAGCCATTTCATATGCCACTACAGCCAGGTCAGAGGCCACCACTTCCATACCAGATGCTGCCACCACCGCAGAGTTATTTGATCTCCCTCCTAGTGGATATTTCATAACCGTTGTTTTGTTATCAAAATAATTCCGGCTTCTTTAATAAATAAAAAGGGAAAGTAGTATAGAAATTCAGGGTCGATCCACAGGGACTATGGTTTTTATGATTTAGTAAAACTGTTTCTTGATTTTAGAAAAAGATAGAATTCCAGGTAAAATTGAAAATGTATAAAAAACAAATAATTATAAATTAAAAAAATAAAATAATGAATTAAAAATAGTAATAAAGATAAAAGAGGTTTTAAATTATTTAAAGAAGTATAATGAGAAAAATATTAAATAAAAAAATAAATAAAATAAATTGAGATAAAGAAAACTTATAGTGAAAGCAGCCTCAGACTTCAGCTTTGCCTCAAATTCCTTGGATCATCGAAACAGATTTTTACTTCAAGATTCACGTCGACTTACAAGGACAATTCTTTGCTACCAACTCGGATTATGTCGTTTCAACAATAACTGATTCCGATCTCAATTTCCTCTTAGCAAACAATTTTGCTAAGTGAGTTCTCGGGAAGTCGAATATGCTTCAATAAGCAAATCCTTCTTCAAACGTTAACCATAACAATATTCGGACCAATGTCGAATCATTTTGATTTGAAAAGTAAGCTCATAAAACAGAGAGAAAAATCCGAAACGATTTAAATACTTTACAATTCTCAGGTTTGGAGTTGAGTCTTTGCTTTAGTCTTCGGCTTGAAAGAAATTTAACTAAGCATACCAAAGTCATACTTAGCATAATTGAAAAGTATGCAAAAAATAGAGAGAAAAATATGATTTTATTCTCAGATGAGAGAGATATATTTCTAGGCTCACTCTTAGAGGGTATTTATAGCCATCAAATTCCTAAAAACAAGTTAAAACATCTTAATTAAAGTAAAATACCTAAAAAGTAATATTCTAAATCCTAATTGAAATACTAAAACCTATTTAAACTAAAATACCTAAAACAAAGATAAAATATAAAAATAATATCCTAAAACTTAATTAAAATACTAAAACCTATTTAAACTAAAATACAAAGATAAAATATATTGTTTAAAATATTATCCTAAACTTGAGTTTAATTCAAATCCGAATTCCAGACAGCTTTGATTCCGAAAATAAAAAAAACTACATAATTCTGTTATTTTTGTGCAATTTCCAGAATTTGACGTCCTGTACTAAAAATGAATAAAAACGAACAATTAAGCCACAAAAACCAATGGTTAAGGAGTAATTTAAAAGCAAAATATTAACTAAATTAAGCACTTATCAAATTTCCCCTCACTTATTCAATGCTTGTCCTCAAGCATTCATCAATTAATACATCCAAATCACAAGTTGCCATCTTCAATTTCAATTTATTCCTCAAACTTCCAATCGAACTAAGTCCATGATATTTGTCGAATTCAAGTAACAATCAAGCAAAGGTACAACCAAGAAAATTTAAAGTAAGCAAGATATCTCAATTAATTGCCAACTTCAATGAAAAATGACTCAATACCTCACAAATATTCACACATATCTGCTCAAACTGTTTGGGGTAAATGAAATCGCTCAAACCAAAACTAACCAAAATATTACCATAGGCTTAGAATCCAATCAAGTCTCCACTACGAAAAAATGAACATAATGCAATAATCAAGGGGTCTTTAAACAAGGTGTAACGGGGCTTAGGTTAGGGTAGGGAAAGGTCGAACATAAATGTTTAAAATACCGAAACAAGCGATCAAAATAATTAAGAACAATCCATGAATTAACATGAAGTTCAATGAAGAACAAAAAAAGAATAGATGAAAGACAATTGAAGCGATCGATTTTTCCTTCCCCTTTTTTTGTTTTTTTTCGAACAAATGGTATTTTTTTCTTTTTTGTTGTTGTTTGAAACAATGAACAACTTGTTTTTTTTCTTTTTTTTTTAAACATTGAATTTTTTCGTGGAACAACAATGATACAAGATCTCAAGTCTCGGAAAGGGTTTGAAAATAAAGGAAAAATAAAAAGAAAGGCTTCGAGTTTAATTATGAGGTGTAAAAAAAAGAAAGGGAAATAGGCTCAAATGTGGTTCACTAGTGGATATATAAACGAGTAGGCTTTTTTGGGAAGAGTGGGTTTATCCTAGGTGTGCTATCACATTAAAACATTACGTTCAACATGTAGTCTCGATATGCATTGTGTTTACAAGTTCTAGAATATCCTAATTAGTTCGGCACACACAAGTCAAACAATAAGCAAGAAAGAAAATGTATGCTCGTTAGGCTCAAATCTCACAATAAAAGTTTATATGTATTGGCCAAGTTCATCTCTATCGAAAAAAGCATGAAATATCAATACTCAACAAAAAATTCACCAGCTATATCAATCACCAATCATGCAAATTAAATTCGATAAAAAACATGGACATAATCCAAAAGGAAGCAAGAGTATAAAGCGAAATTCAAGATTAGCAACCAACGATCCCAACGTATTAACATCAGAATAACTCAATTTCAAACAATTAAACAAATCAAGGAAAAGTTTGACACATGTTTATCATTCCCCTCCTCACTTAATCCGTTTTGTCCCAAAACGTATATCAAATTTAAAAACAAAGAGGGGGAAAAAGAATACTCCCCAATCTAGTGGAGACCACGACCACGTCGAGACGAGCTATTGTAGAGTATAATGTCCGATACTGCATTGTTCTGTTCAAACTTTTCTGCACAGTTCGAGCCAAATCTGTTTTTTTGCACTGTTTTTTCTGCACTGCATTGTTCGAATCTGATGTGTATTTTTCTTCACTGTTCGAACCAAATCACTTTTTTTCTGCACTGTTATGTTCAAATTTTTCTGTATAGTTCGAACCAAGTCAGTTTTTCTGCACTGTTTTTCGTTAAATATTCGATCAGAATTCGGATCTGTTCAGAGAAAAATAAAATAAAATTACTCAAAATAAAATAAATAGAATGAAATAAAGTCCGCTGAAAATAAAACGAAAATAAAATGAAAAATAAAAAAAATATAATGAAATGGGTTGCCTCCCATCAAGCACTTTTGTTTAACGTCGTTAGCTCGACGATCTGATTTGTCAAAGTGTGGGTTCCTCTAAATTGATTTCTTCAATTAGACCAACCGGAGCATTTTCATAATACGGTTTCAATCTTTGACCGTTAACTTTAAATTGAACTCTTGAGTTATCTTCAACTTCAACAACACCGTGAGGAAATACTTGGTTAGTGTAAACGGTCTGAGCCATTTTGATTTGAGCTTTCCTACAAAAAGTTTAAATTTGGAGTTAAATAATAAAACCTTTTGAAGTTTTAAAAGAAATTCTACTATCGTGAAATTCTTTTGTTTTTTCTTTAAATATCTGAGCATTATCATAGGTATTTCTTCGGATTTCCTCAAGTTCTTGAATGTGTAATTTCCGAGCTTCACCAATTGCATCCATGTCCATGTTACATTGTTTAACGGCCCAATAAGCCCGATGTTCTAACTCGACCGGTAAATGGTATGGTTTACCGAAAACAAGCCGGTATGGTGACATTCCAATGTGACCTTTATAAGTAGTTTGATATGCCCAAAGTGCATCAGTTAATTTTAAACTTCAATTCTTTCGGTCCAGTTTAACAATTTTTTCAAGAATTGTTTTAATTTCTCGATTTGATACTTTTGCCTGTCCATTTGTTTGTGGATGGTAAGCGGTAGCAATTCTTTGAGTTACTCCAAATTTCTTCATTAGCGACTCGATTACTTGATTGATGAAATGTGTTCCTCTGTCGCTAATTATAGCTCGTGGCGTGCCAAACCTGGAAAAAAAAATTCAAAAAATTAACTGTAGGTTTAACATCATTATTTCGAGTGGCTTTAGCTTCCATCCATTTAGAAACATAATCTACAACTAAAATAATATAAGTATTTTCAAATGACGAAGTAAAAGGACCCATATAATCGATTCCCCAAACATAAAACATTTCACAAACTTGTATAGAATTAAGCGGCATTTCATTCCTACGTCTTAAATTACCTGTACGTTGACATCTTTCACAAGTTTTACAAAATAGATAAGAATCCCGAAAGATGTTAGGCCAATAGAAGCCGCATTCAAGAATTTTATGAGCAGTACGTTTTGGTCCAAAATGACCACCGCAAAAGTAAGAATGACAAAATTATAAAATTGAGTTTACCTCACTTTCGACAATACATCATCGAATTACTTGATCTGAGTAGTGCTTCAATAAATAAGGATCGTCCCAAATATAATATCGGGATTCTCACTTAATTCGATTGATTTTAGTTGTCGGCAAATCTAATGGTAGCTTACCTGTTGCCAAATAATTAACCATGTTTGAAAACCATGGGGTTATGCTTTGCGCCACCAACAATTTTTCTTCAGGAAATTCTTCTCTAAGTGGTGAGTCGGATGTGGAAAGGGGAATTCGACTCAGGTGATCCGCTACCAGATTTTTGCATACCTTTTTGTCTTTAATTTCCAAGTTAAACTCTTGTAAAAGCATAATCCATCAGATAAGCCTCGGTTTTGCCTCCTTTTTGCTCATCAAATACCTTATAGCTGCATGATCAGAAAAAATAATAATTTTAGTGACAAGCAAATAGGATCTAAATTTTTCTAACGCAAAAATTATAGCAAAAAGTTCTTTTTTTGTAGTCGAATAATTTTTCTGAGTCGAGTTCGAAGTTCGGGACGCATAGGCTATGACATGTGGCTCTTTTCCAATTTTTTGGTCGAGAACGGCTCCAATGCTACTATCCGATGTGTCACACATAAGTTCAAAGGGATGATTCCAATCTGGCGGCTGAACAATTGAAGCTGAAATAAGCTTTTCCTTTAATGAATCGAAAGACTCCTTGCATTTTGAACTAAAGTCAAAGTCTTGATCCTTTTGAAGTAGATTTCATAAAGGTTGTGCTATCTTCGAAAAGTCCTTAATAAACATGCGGTAAAATCCTGCATGGCCAAGAAAAAAACTAATTTCCCTCACAGTTGTGGGGTAAACAAGTGAGCGTATAACATCTGTTTTAGCTTTATCAACTGCAATCCTTTTAGAGGAAACAATATGACCTAAAATTAACCCTTTATCAACCATAAAATAACATTTTTCATAGTTCCAAACAAGGCTATATTCTAAGCATCTTTTAAGCATATTAGTTAAATTATCAAGACATTCATTAAAAGAGTTACCATAAACCGTGAAGTCATCCATAAAGACTTCGATGCCCTTCTCCACATAGTATGAAAATATACTTAACATGCATCTTTGGAAGGTGTCTGGTGCGTTACAAAGACCAAAGGGAATTCTTCTATATGCAAATGTACCGAAGAGACAAGTAAAAGTCATCTTTTCTTGGTCCTCTGGTGCTACTGGGATTTGGAAAAAACCTGAAAAATCATCAAGGCAACAATAATGAGTTTTCCCAGCTAATCTTTCAATCATTTGGTCTATAAAAGGAAGAGGAAAATGATCTTTTCGAGTAAGAGAGTTCAACTTCCTATAATCAATACAAACTCACCATCCATTTTGAACTCTTGTTGGTACTAACCCCCTTCTTTATTTTAGACTACTGTGACTCCCATTTTCTTGGGAACCACATGAATCAGACTTACCCAATTACTATCCGAAATTAGATAGATTACGTCAGCTTCAAGAAGTTTTTGAATTTCTTTCTTTACTACTTCCATCATCGGTGGCTTTAATCGGTGTTGTCCTTCACGTGATGGCTTTGCTCCTTCTTCGACTTTGATCTTGTGCATACAAGTCAAGGGACTTAATCCTTTAATATCAGCAATGGTCCATCCTATGGCTTCTTTGTGATAGCACAACACTGCTACCAAAGCTTCCTCTTCTCATTCGGATAATTTACTTGAGATAATCATCGGTAAGGTTCCATTTTCGCCCAAAAAGGCATATTTCAAATGTTCCGGTAATTGCTTCAATTCTACCTTAGGTGCCTGCATAACATAAGGTAAAATTTTAGTTTTAGAGGAAGATAAAGAAAAATCAAAATTAATTGAATGAATATTTTCAAACTCCTTTTCTTCCTCTTCGTGGCAAAGTTCATGATCCTTGGAAAGATTATAAGAAAGATTAGATTCAATATATTCATCAATTAAAAGATCTATAACATCAAAAGAATTAATTCTTTCAACATGATCAGGGCATTTAATTGCTTTATAAACATCAAATTCAACGATCTCACCATCAAATTCCATTGTTAGTATACCACTTTTAACATTGATCTTTGTATGTGCGGTGTTTAGGAAGGGTCGGCCTAAAAGTACCTCGGAATAAGTATCCGCCCTATCATGTTACATGTCAATGACATAGAAATCTGTAGAAAAAAAATAATACGTCGACCTTCACTAAGACATTTTTCATTATTCCCACTGGATAGGTAACGGACCGATCAACCAACTGTATGGTTACTCCCGTTTCCTTCAAAGGCTCGTTGGTAATCATTTTATAAATAGATAATGTCATAACATTGATTGAAGCTCCTAAGTCACATATTGCACATTTAATTTTAAAGTCACATATTTTGCAAGGTATAGCGAACATACCTTGATCCTTCATCTTTGGTGGGAGCTTTTGTTGAAAAATTACAGAGACATGTTCTACCAAATTTACCTTTTCGTGCCCCATTAATTTTCTCTTTGTAGTGCAAAGTTCTTTTAAAAATCAAGCATACGTTGGTACTTGTCGAATTACTTCAAGAAGAGGTATGTTGACTTGAACATTTTGGAACACCTCTAAGATTTCCTTTTCTTAAGCTCTTTTATCACGCTTCATCAACCTTGATAGGAAGAGTGGTGGCATGATTTCTTGAGAGGAAAGAGAAAGATGTGAGTCAGACGTACCTTGTATTTTTTAAGGTGGCTTGTCCTCTTGTTCTTCCTGATGTGCGACTTTTTCTGCTGGAACTTCAGGTGAGATAACTTTTGCACTTCGGAGTATGATGGAACTAACATTCTTTCTCGGATTTAACTCCGTTTGAGAAGGTAGTCTTCCTTGTGATTCCAATTTTCCCATAGTTTGAGCTAGTCGACTTACTTGGTTATCTAACTCTTGAAGATGTGTTTCTGTTTCGCTTTGGGATTTTTCCTGGGATGCAATGAACTTTTCTAATGAAATTGCTAGCTTCCCTATGAGTTCCTCCAATGATGGTTTTTGCGTTTGCTGTCGAGGAGGATAAATTGGTATTTGATCTGCCGCATAGCTAGAGTTTGGGTGGTCTCGCCATCTTGGATTATAAGTATTGTTGTATGGGTTGTATTGTCTTTGTGGAGGATTTGGAAAGTTCCCTACTGCATTGATTTCTTCATTGCCTCCTTATTGTATCAGCGGGCAGCAATCCGTCGGATGGTCTAGCTTTGTGCATATCTCACATGCTCTTGTTGCTCCAAATTTTCCTGCGACAAGTGAATTAACAACTTCAGTTAATTTATCTAACTTATTTTCAAGGGAAAATGTACTTATCTCGTGAACCCGTCGGCTAAGTTTACTTGAAAACTGTTGAGAGTTGGCTGTCATGGTTGAAATCAATTCCCTTGCTGTTGTTGGGGTCATGTTGACTAATGCTCTTTCATTGGCAGCATCCACCATTTTCATCTCCATTGGTAAAAGGCCTTCATAAAAGGATTGAAGTAACGTTTGCTCACTTAATATGTGTTACGGACAACGAGCACAAAGCTTTTTAAATCGCTCCCAATAGTCATAAAGACTTTCTTCGTTCTTTTGCTGAATGAAAAGAATGCTCCTTCACAACTCGCTTGCTTTAGCCGCTGGAAAGAACCTGTCAAGAAAAATTCGATTCATATCAGCCCATAAATTAACCGAATTTGGAGGTAAATAAAATAACCAATCTTTAGCCAAATCGGCTAAAGAGAAAGCTCTTAATTTAATTTGATCCTCGGTAACTCCCTGTGGTTTCATGCTAATGTAAACCATGTGGAATTCCAACAAGTGTTTGTATGGATCTTCAGTGGGAAAGCCATGGAAAGTGGGAAGAAGATGAATAAGTCATGTCTTTAATTGAAACGGAGTCCTGCCACTAGGAAAATCGATGCATAATGGCGTCTGAATGACAGGAGATGTGGCTAGTTCTCGGATCGTTTGCTCTTCTTTTGCCATCGGAATGTTGTATGCGTCTGCTTCAGAGTCCGAATTTGATTATGTTTCTGATCTTTGCTTTTGTTCTTCTTGTCTTTTTCTCTTTTCTCGAAGCATTTATGCGTGGATTCTTCGTGCTCACTACAAGAAAATATACCTTTAATGACACACGCTAATTTATGACTTGCAAAAAATGTGTCATAAAAAATGTCATGTTTCTTAAAATCTGAACGATTTATGACTTACAATAATGTGTGTCATATTTAATAGTTATAATCCAAAAAATTTAACAAACACACAGAATACACTTTTCATTATATGTCACCTCTAAAAGTCGTCTTTTAATTTTCCATCGTAATTTTCATCACATACATAATTTTCATCACATACATACTTTCCCGCTTATTTTTTAAAAAAAGAAAAAGAAAATGGATTCGTAAGCAATCCTAAATAGTTAAAATGCGAGAAAAACTGCATAATCATCATTTCACATTCTGAGTTATGGCCACAGCTCTGCCATCTACGGCATGACACGCAATAAAGATTCAACCGCAACCTCGTCTCCTTCAGCTTCGGCGCCCCTTATTAGTCCAATCCTTCAGGAGGAGCGACTTCGACACCTTCACTCGCCGCATGGCCTCCGATGAGGCCTGGAAGGACGCCTGGCGAACCGCCAACGATGGCTTTGAGCAATTCGTTTTCGAAGCTAAAAAGACCGCTGAACGATTAGACCTCCAGTACTCCATTTCCCGCCAACTTTCCTCAGTCGTCCAATCGGCTATGAACCGTGCTCGTGAAATTGACCGGGAGTTCGAGATTGGACTACGTTGTCGGACTTTTTCTATGAATTTTAGCAGAAATTGGCCTAGGGTTTGTGTTTTTTTTTTTCAAATCTAATTTAATTTTTTTTTAATTTATATACTTACAATATTTTTTTGGGGGGTGTTTATTGATATGGTTGCAGTACAGGAAGCAGCTGGATGATTTCTTGGATACTTCACTGGGAAGAAGTTCTGCTGTAAGTAAAATTTGGTATAGTTTCAATTACATTGCGTTGCTAATTCTGGAAAAAAAATTCATAGAGCAAAAGATGTAAAATACGACATGTTCTAATTGATTAAATGCTTATTTTTCTACGATGCTAAGTAAATTCTTGCGTTTTACTATCGATGAAAGTTAAATCTTAGTTTTTTCAAAAATATTGCAATTTAGACTTCTAAATGCTCGATTGGCTTTTGAAAGAAGGAAAGCAAAGAAGAAGAGTAAAGAATTAGACAAAGCTAGCGAATGCTTTATCTGTATATGTTGGTTGGACTCTTAATTTTTCTTGAAGTACCCATTTTTGATACAGAGATAAGGGGATATAACCTTCAAGAATCCTCCAAATACATGAAAAACTTACAAAACCTGACCGTACCCGCATGACACACATGCCTGTCTTGGACATGCACCCTGGGGTCCTTGTAACGTAGATGATGACAATAACTTGTGTTCATGCATCCCCTGTTCCATGTATGTTCTGTTTATTTGGTTTAATAACAATTATAATGTGAAAGAAGTTATTAATTAAATATTAAATAATTGGTGAAGTTCAAAACTCTTGAGACCTATAGTTTAACTTGCAAATATCCAATATCTTGTCTGTAACTAATTAAAAAGGATGGGACATTTATGGAGGTTAAGTAATATTCGACATCACTAGTCTTTGGTGTTTATACCTACTTGCACCACAGTTAAGCTTCAAAACCTATTTCAAGTTGGATTTGATTGAAATTTTCATATGCCAAAATTGTCTGTTGCTTTCATTTTGGGGGTTCATTTGATAGGCCTATTATTTTATATTTGTTCTATATGTTGGGCCTATGTTTAAGGGTGAGTATTATGTTATCTTTCATGTCATATCAGCTCTCTATCAGTTTGTGTAGTGGTCTTATATTAAAGTAATTGGCTATAGTCCCAATGCTTATGACTCATTCATCAATATCTTCTGCATTGGAATTTAATCTTTCCAAGATGTTTTTCTTCAATGCAGAGAAAATTAGTCGAAATCCTTTGGATTTTTATTTTATTTTTATTTTTATGGGAAGTGCTAGAACCTAAATACATTTTTGTTTGGGTTTGCTAGCTTATTTCTTTCAGGATAATAGAATTTATTTTATCTGTTCGCAGACAATTTTCTTCATTTGGTTTGCATTATCTGGTTGGATGTTTTGATGCATAATATTTGCCATATGGATTCTGCCGTTTGCTGGACCTCTTCTCACTGGGACTGTTGCCAAAAATTTTGTTATAAAGATATCACTTATTTCTGTTAGATGGCTCATGTAATGCAGGACAAAGGGATGACTTGTGTAGCTTGGTTATTTTTTATTACTTGTTTTCTTTTTACGTGTAAAAGGTGCTGCTAGGTGAGTTCTTTCTGTAACATGTGGAACTTTAAGATCCAAATTAAAGTATATTTCTTGCTTCTGATCTTTAAGTTACTTTGTTAGTAGCTGAACAAATATTTTACTTGCTTGTGTGTCATCAGTTCACGCTTTACTACCGTTTCCACTAGAGGAGGAGTTCATTTACAAGGTTAAAGATGCAGTTTTTATTTTGACTAATCATTTATTGTAAACTGTTTGTAGTGTCCTCGTCAGTCGGGAGGTACCGAGTATGGATATTATGTTTGTAAGTTCATGAAAGGGATAGTCGAGAACAGACTTGAAGTGTTGGTCAATAAGAATGTAAGCAAACTTTTCTGATACACATCTGTCATATCATACATACACATTAGTCATACAACTATCATATGGACTTGAAGTAGGATGTTATTCTAAACAAATTAATGCAAGTACTTGTTAGCAAGACTGAAAACTATGAATTCATGCCGTGATAATGTATATAATTTATATGGGAAGTTTTACTAATTAAATGTGTAAAATGAATTTTTACATATGCTTCAAAGAATGCATATGTAAAATTGGTCATTTTAGTACTCTTTGATAGTTATATACTTCACTTTAAATAAGTATAAATTATATACTTATTTCATATTTTTTACTTAGGTTGGCGATGAGAAGGAAGAATACACGGATGATGATATTGATGATATTCACAAAGAATGGGTATCTTATGTGGCAAACTTTATTATGTCGTGATATTTTGTATCGACATATGATTAAAATATTTTTGATAACTTAATGTTAATATATTGTATGCAAATGGATTGCTTATATATAATATGATATATATATTTAGTATTATGAGGCATTAAATGTGATTTAGTTTGATTATTTGTCAATCTACAATATATATATATATATATATATATATATATTGTTGAAAACATTTTGATATTTCGATATAACAAATTAAGTTAAATGAATTTTAAGATTTTACAAATGATTTTCTAAGGTATATTCGAATTAATTAATCGGATATCAAATTATTACTCTAAGTCTTTCAAGATCAATTTTAATCTTTACTAAATGTGTAAAATTGTGATTTGTACTTTCATAAAGTTTTTTGAACCAAAATCAAGCCTTAAATCAATTTTTCAAAGGCATGCACCGATGCATCAATCCATGCATCGATGCACCATTGAATAAATTGAACATCGAATGCATTTCATGCATCGATGCACTCTCTATGCATCGATGCACTTGGGTTTTATTAAAACATCGAATGCATTTCATGCATCGATGCACAAGCAATGCACCGATGCACTCAGGCTATTTTCAAACATCAAATGCATTTTATGCATCGATGCACACTTGGTGCACCGATGCACTAAGTGTTACAACGGTCAAAATATTTGAATTTTACACTGATGCATCGATGCACTATGATCATGCATCGATGCACCGACGCTCCTAACCAGTTTTATTAATTGTTTTCACACAATAACTGCTCTATTGACTCCACTAATCATCCCCAACGTTTAGAATCATTTGAAGGTGTATTTAAACAAGCTTAGAAGCCATTGATCAACAACAAGAAACATTAAGCAACTAAAATCAAGAGAGAATCAAAGAGAAAGCATCAAACCTCAAGTTTGAGCATTTTAAAGCCTATTTTTCATTCAATATTCATTTTGCTTTCAAGAACACTTATTGTGCTCAATTGTATTTGTTCTTGAGTGTTCTTTCTTTGTTCTAGAATTGTGCAAACATATTTGCCTTGTGAGGTTTTTTCTTGTAAGTTTGCAAATTTGTAATCTTCTCTTTGAGAAAAGAGTGTTCTCAAGAATTGGGGTATATTCTTGAGGGAGTTGTAAGGTTATCTCTTTGGCCTCAAAAGAAAGAACAAATTAGTGAATTTGTTGGAAAATCCTTAGTGTGGATAGCTAAGGTAGTGGACGTAGACTTTGGTTGATAAAGTCGAACCACTGTAAATCGCTGTGCAATTACTTTCAATTTTCTGCAAAAGCTTCCACCAAAATTTTTATTGCCAATTCACCCCCCTCTTGGTTGATTCCATCGATCGATTAACTCAACATATATGTATCTATATATATAATTTACGACATACAATCATGACACACGAATGTGTGTCATCTTTTTTAATGACGTGTGCTTCAATGACACGCAATATAAGTCATAACTGCTGTCATAAATTTATGACACACAAATGTGTGTCATCTTCATTTATGACGGAAACTTCAATGACGCGCAATGCGCGTCATAGATTTATGACACAATTGTACGTCATCTGAGATTTATGACGGTAGCTTCAATGATGCCCATTTGTGTGTCATCTGCACCCATAGATGATGCGCAATACGCGTCATTAAAAGGGTTTTTTCTAGTAGTGGCTCGTGCTTCGATCTCCAGATCTAAATCTACTATTTCACCTGGGTTTCTTATGGTCATAAATAAAAAACTAGAAAAATAAATCAGTACTTGCCGTTAGTCCTCGGCAACGGCGCCAATTTGATAACCATCGTTTTGTTATCAAAATAATTTCGGCTTCTTTAATAAATAGAAAAGGAAAGTAGTATAGAGAAGCAGGGTCGATCCACAGGGACTATGGTTTTTGTGATTTAGTAAAACTGTTTCTTAATTTTAGGAAAAGATAGAATTCGAGGTAAAATTAAAAAGGTATAAAAAATAAATAATTATAAATTAAAAAAATAAAATAATAAATAATGAATTAAAAATAGTAATAAAGATAAAAGGGGGGTTTTAAATTATTTAAAGAAGTATAATAAGAAAAAATGAAATAAAAAAATAAATAAAATAAATAAATTAGGATAAAGAAAACTTATAGTGAAAGTAGCCTTAGACTTCAGCTTTGCCTCCAATTCCTCGGATCATCGAAACAGATTTTTACTTCAAGATTCACGTCGACTTACAAGGACAATTCTTTTCTGCCAACTCGGATTATGTCGTTTAAACAATAACTGATTCCGATCTCAATTTCCTCTTAGCAAACAATTTTGCTAAATGTGTTCTCGGGAAGTCAAATATGCTTTAATAAGAAAATCCTTCTTCAAACATTAACCTTAACAATATCTGGACCAATGTTGAATCGTTTAGATTTGAAAAGTAAGCTCAGAAACATAGAGAAAAATCCGAAGCGATTTAAGTACCTTACAATTCTCACGTTCGGAATTGAGTCTTCGTTTCAGTCTTCGACTTGAAAGAAAAAGAAGATTTTATTCTCAGATGAGAGAGATATCTTTCTAGTCTCACCCTTAGAGGGTATTTATAGCCTTCAAATTCCTAAAAACAAGCTAAAACATCTTAAATCCTAATTAAAACACTTAAAAATATTTAAACTAAAATACCTATAAAAAATAATATTTAAAATAATATTCTAAATCCTAATTAAAATACTAAACCCTATTTAAACTAAAATACCTAAAACAAAGATAAAATATAAAAATAATATCCTAAAACTTAATTAAAATACTTAAACCTATTTAAACTAAAATACAAAGATAAAATATAATGTTTAAAATATTATCCTAAACTTGAGTTTAATTTAAATCCAAATTCCAGCCATCTTTGTTTCCGAAAATAAAAAAAACTGTAGAATTCTGTCTTTTTTGGGCAATTTCCAGAATTTGACGTCTTGCACAGAAAATGAATAAAAATGAACAATTAAGCCACAAAAACCAATGATTAAGGAGTAATTTAAAATCAAAATATTAACTAAATTAAACACTTATCAATATTATAGTTCTATGTTTGTAGATCCAACTTGGGGTTCATATACTGGTTATTTGGTGGATGAAGCTTCACTACATGCACAAACACCTTTTGTACAATTTTTGCATTCATCGATGTTAGTCTTTTCACAAATTTCACAGTTTTCTATGAGCGGTGGGATAATCAATCATACACTTCCAGGGTCCTTATTCTATGGACGTGCTACATCGTCATTCGTCCCTCATCAACAAAATGTATGTACTCCTGATGATGATGATGATGTTGATGATGATGATGATGATGATGAGATTGAGGAGTCAGAACAAGTTATACGCAGAAATCCTTCTCGGGACAGACAACCACCGCCATGCGGAACACATTCAAGACGCAGACATCGATAGATTCATACACTTCATTATTTTTGTATTTAATTTTTTATTTACCAAAAATTGTAATTTTTTATTTAATTATTTACCTTTTATTACTTAATTTATTTATTTTGTTAATTTTTTATTACTTAATTGTTTGAATGTTTTTATTATTTAGTGTTTTTTAATTTTTTGGTTGTATCGTTTTCTTATTTAATTAATCGGTGATGCTCAATTGACATTAACTGAAAGTAAATGAAATTTAAATTACATAAACTTAGATTTCATAAACAACAACTACATCAAGCTCAACATCAATGATTACTTGATGACAAAAGAGATAGACATTTTTTCTAGTGTGTCTTAGGTTTTTACAATGTCCACATCTTTTGTTTTCTCTGAA
The DNA here is from genome assembly GCF_006381635.1 of Hibiscus syriacus. NCBI lineage: Eukaryota > Viridiplantae > Streptophyta > Magnoliopsida > Malvales > Malvaceae > Hibiscus > Hibiscus syriacus. The sequence continues at coordinate 301,707 of NW_024062941.1, forward strand.
CGTTTCCCGAATATCCATATCACAATGAATTTGAGCGGATTTCAGACGACCAGACTCCCTCAATAAGGATGAATCTAGTACAATCGGAAGCCAATTCTGAACCTCATTAGGGTATTTCTCATTACCTATGGGGGAACTCAAATTCATATACCTTAAACACTTCTGAAAGTAGGTATACGAGATCCAAAAAATGGTTATTGTCTTGACGGGTATGCGAGCAAACTGCTATGACATGAGAACATGGATATTTCAGAGCATGAAAAAACCCATAGTCGCACCATCTGTCTCGTAGATTAACTCTGAACGAGTTAACTTGAATCTTTTAAAGAGGTCGTGGTATCTCTGTGACATGAAATAATTTATGGGTTCTAGAGAAACTTGTTACAGACATTCCATTTAATGCAATAATTCTTTTTTGTAGATATGTAACTAATCTAGGGTGATAGAAATGACCGTTTTTCATCCAAGTTTGAGCTTGTCCCCCGAGCTTGGCAAAAAGCACTCCCAAACGAAAATATGTCGTTAATTTTTACCAAAGTCGTTACTGGTAAATGACGTGCCCTTTTAAGGTCAAATTGATAGCCTCAACCAAGTTGATCATCATGTTTCCATATTGATATCCACCATCATATGCATTTGTCGACATTTCTTTATTGATGAGATTGATGTAATCATATCATTCCTTGTTCTTTCTTCGCAACTCGTGAAGCATGAACTAAAATGTTTCACGTAGTAGTTTATAACCTAAGCATCAAATGTAGAACTTACTAACTTTGTTTCCATAAAAAATGAAAATGATTGAAAAATAAAAAATAACATTTTGACATACCCATGCGCACACGTAATTGTCGCTCATCATTATTCTTGAACTTTCCATGATAGTTTGCAGTAATACGTCAGATACAATACCAATGTTGGACATAGGGTTGTTACTACATTGGACCCAAAGAATCTATTCTTGCTTTGATCCCAACTCTGCGATCTAAAATGACATAGATTTCCCCCTTGTGATAACATATAAGCGTAAATTTCTAAGGAAAAAAAGCTAAGAATCTGTATCTTCTCCTTCAAAAAGGGAAAAAAAAACTGGATGTATGTTGCGATTACCATCTTGGACAACTTCCAATAGTAAAACTTGCTTGTATTTTCCATACAAGAATGTCCCGTATATTTGGACAACTGGCTTGCAATATTTTACAATATTAATGCACTATGGGTAAGTCTAAAAAAGTAGGTAGAATTGGCATCGATCGCAAAGAACTCGATCATTGTGGTGTGTATGGAAAGTTTTGAAGTCAATAATTATCACAAGATTCAATTTGTGCACCACCCTAAACCAACTTGGTAGTTCGTTGTAAGATGCATCACATTTGTCGTGAAGTTTTTAATAGCATTCTGCTTTGCCTTCCATGCTTTCCTGTATGAGATAATATACCCATACTGCAATTGTATAGATGAAATCAACACAACAATAGCTATATGGGAGCTTGTTTTACCATGGTCATGATGGCTTGGCAGATAATGTCGGAGTCCAAGTTGGGATGATCCTGGTTGATCCCTCCAGCACAGAATGTGTGAAGACCGTTGTATATTGTTAGTTCTCATATATTGTTTTTACTCTTCCTCTTCGATACGCAAACCATCCAATTGCATCTGTTATCAAGTTGGACACAGTGGTAGACATATTTTTTGGTGGAAGAGCGATCGACACTGAACTGAACAGAATTATGAAAATTGTAGTTCTTAATTGCCATCATCGCTTATTCTTTGCATGAAAACTCCATTTCTTGATATAAGTCACCATCATTGACTGATGAGTTAAATCTATAATAATCGACATTAGACATATCCATAATTTTTGGCCCGTACATTGCACCATAGTCAACTTCATACATGTGTGCTGGAGGTTCAGTGTGTACTATATTTGTGGGAACTTCATCTACATCATCATCATCAGAGTCTATGTTGAACTGTGGTGATTCTGGCTGAACGAATAGTCCAGTCTCATCACCATCCACACTTGGATCATGAAGAGGTTATTCTGGTGGAGATGAGGGTTCCTCCATGTTGTCGACATTTAGGTTGAACAAGATGGTAGTTGCATGCATTCCCCTTGAACTTGAAGGCATCTCGACATTGAGGTCGAAGAAGCTCGCAGTTGAATACCTCCCCCTGGAGCTTGAATGCATCTTGTCAAATGGGTACTACACAGATTGATGCATCGAGGGCATCTCCATATTCAAGTCAAAGAAATTGGCAGATGAATGCCTTCCCCTTGAACTGGACGCGATGTTGCCATACAAATTATTTGTGGAGCCACCTCAGTACAGATCGTAAGAAGTTACTGATGAATGTCTCCCTATTGAACTTGATGGGATGGTACCATGATGTGGATTTCCTATTAACGAGTTAAAATCATTACATATTACTTGAGTTGGGCTATCAACTTGATCAGCTTTTTGTGTCAGCCCATATTAGGAGCATAATGACATACCACGATCAACACACACTTCAACAAATTTCGCATACATCTCTGTATCGGCATCTGAATAATGATTTTGAGAATCAACCATCATAGCAACATCGTCATCGTTGGATAGTTCTAACGCTGTATAAGTTAACGAAAATACTGCGGTTGGAAATCTGTAATGAAGTGAGGACAATATTCTACTGTAACATCCTCAATACCGGGTTAGTAACCAAAGTGTGAAATTATAAAATTCAATGACCAAATTAAATAAATTGAAAAGTGAAGGTTTTAATTGAAAGATGTTTGTCGTAACCAGTTTTCGCCCGGGCACGAAATTTTACTTGGCGGGAAAAATAAAATGAATAAATAAATGATTTTGATTTAATAAATATTTTGGGAGTCGCCATTGACCTTTTTGGGTTAGTAGGTCAAATATCAAAAAACAATATTTTAAAATAGTTTTAAAGAAAACATAATTTAAAAAATAAAACTGATCTTCGTATAACCAAAAGTAAAAAGTATTCGTGGTCGACTACTTTTAGGGAAGGATTAGCACCCCTATAACGTCCAAAATTGGTACTTATTAATTATAAATTATCTTTATTATTAAAATTTAAAAATTTAAAAATATATTTAATTTATAATCCTGTTATTTCAAATTTATTATTATAATTTTAAGAAAATCTATTAATATATATATATATATATATATATAAGATACTTATTTATTTAGAAATATCAGAAAAAGGCTTCTAGGTGTTTTAAGATAGCTCATTTCTTAATATTAAAAAATAAATAAATAATAAAACATTTCTCTAAAAATAATTGAAATAAATTAATATATATAATTTATAAAAATAAGATATTTATTTATTTAAGAATATCAGAAAATGAACATCCAGTTACTTTAAGACTGCCCTTTCTTAATATTAAAAAATAAATATTAAAACATGATTAAAATAATTTAAAAGTAATTTATAAAATTAAATTTATAAATAGGATTTTAATAGAAAAAAATAATAAATATTATTTATTATATATATATATATATTTATATGACTAAATAATAATAATAATTAATTAATTAAAAATAAACATATAAAATTAAAATATAACTAAACAATGAATAAATAAAATTAAAACTTATATATTTAAAAACAATAAAATTTGTAATTAAAATAAATATTAAAACTAGTTACTAAATTATAACATATTAAAATTAGATACCTAATTCGTACTTATTTATTTAAAAATTATAGGGACTAAAAATGCTATTTTACATTTATTTAATTTAGTGACTAAAATAAAATTATATCAAATTCAAATATTAAATTAAAACAAATTAAAACATGCTGTTCGAGACTAAAATATCATTTAGAAAAATTATAGGGACTAAATATGTTATTTACCTAAAATATAAATCATGATTAAAATAAAATTTATTAAAATTACCAGGACTAAATCTATTATTTATCCTAAAATATATAAATACTGGTATGGACTAAATTATAAATTAATATAGTTAGAAGACCGAATTAAAACTTATTAAAATTGATTTCAGTGACTAATTTGTAATGTTACAGAACATGAGATACTGCGGAAAGGGTTTGGCCAGTGGTGAAATTATGCAAATGTCCCTTCCCAAAACGACGCCGTTCGGGGAGGGGTATAAATGGCCCAAAATCCGGCCATTTAGGCCATCTCCCTAAGACCGATTCCAAACTCCTTTTCCCCTAAAAAGCTCCGAAATTACCTAGATCTATGGAAATACGTTCAGTATTTCGGTTTCCTTCGGTGGTGAGTGAAGGCACGTAGGAGCTCCGGTTGCTACTGCTTCCTCGGTAAGCCTCTTTTTTATTTTTTTATTTTATGGTTGTTGTGTTACTGTGGATCTTCCTCGTTTTCTCCGTTGGTGTTGGTTTGGCTTGCTGGATTGCTGTTGTGGTTTCTGTCTTGTGTTGCTCTTTTTTTTATTTGCTCTTTGTTGGTGTTTCTTGGTGGTTGTCTGTGTTTTGTTTACAGGTTCGGTGGCCTTATTTATAGGCCACCACGAACGCCATTCGGACCAGTCATAAGGAGTGACCCTAGGTGAGTCACCGTAGCTATAGTGGTGACTCACCATAGGGCTTCAACGTGGCGGCGTCGTGGCAGTGAAGGAGGCTTCTTCGGTGAGGTGGCGTGGCACTGTAGTGTCGGTAATGGCAGCTGGAAGTTGAGGCGACGTCGTGTGGTCTTCTGGAAACTTGGAACAGCGGCGGCTGTGATGTAAACCTACGGTTATAAAACCCTAGGGCTTCATTTGCTGGAACCATCTGGGGACCGTTGGATCTCTCAGATCCAACAGCTGAGATCTTGGGCGGCTAAGGTTGATATGATGAAACCCTAATTATATTTTAGGGTTATTGTTGGGCTAGCTGATCGGGCCTAGTTTGGGTCTTCAATTGGTTTGGGATCTGGGTTGTAATTGGGTCTCTGATTTTGGGCCTGCAATGTATTAAAATTAATTATTATAAAATAATATAATAATAATATTAAAACAAAATAATAATAAATAAATAAAATAAATGAAATAAAAAACTAGTGTATTCAATGTTAGTGTAGGATGATTAAGCAAATGAAGGAGAAGTAAAAGGGTAAAAGAGTCTTTGAGCAAATAAATAATAAAATAATAATTATGGGTATTATAATACCCATGTGCAATATGCTTTGAAGAAATAAGTTTCCAGACTTATCTTCTTCATCTTCTTCTTCTCCCAAACATGAAGCATCCAAGTCTATGGTAAGTTTGATTTCTTTTGGTTAATCCTTCAAATTAAAGCATGGGTTTGATTCATGAAGCTTTAGGAAAGATGACGGAGATGAAAAATAGATCATAGAAACTCAAATATAAAGGATTAAAGATAGGAAGTGGATTAGTGAAATTTTGAATAGGGATGTATAAATGGATTTAGAAGTTGAATTTGACTTGTCATAGGTGTGAATAATAAGTTATAAGTGTTAGAAATAAGTTTGGATTTCATGGAAATTTTGGTATGATTCTTAGTTTTAAGAATTTGAAGGAGATATGGGAAATTCTAAAGTGTTGGAATGATAAAAGTTAGTTAAAATGGTTGTAGTTGAGTTTAGTAGTATGAAAGGAGTTTTATATGAGGAATTTAATGAAAAGTTGTGGAATTTTCGGGTGAAACCAGTTTATTATTGACATGTGCATCGATGCTCTATGAATGGGCACCAATGCACTAAGACAAAATTGAAGGTGCATCGATGCATTAAGGGGTGCATCGATGCATAGGAATTTCGAACCTAATTTGGGTACTGATGCACCCATAGTGCATCAGTACACTCCTAAAGGAAATTAGGAATATGAGTTAATTAAATTCGTTTAAGTTATTAGTATCGAATTATAAGGTTTAGGCTTCTTATAATTGTCTTGAAAATTATAATTATGTAGATATCGAGCCAAAACGAGTTCCAAAACAAGTGACAAGTAAAATCGATCGAGGAAAAGGCAAAGAGATATAGGTGAGTGCATATGCATAGCATGAATATAGTAGTATATTCAGTTCTAGACTTGTGATAAGTCTAGATTCAATATTTTGACACATGATCACATTCCATATTATGATACATGATATGAAGTCATATTATATGCATTATGTAATATGAATATGCAGGAAAAGTTATATGAGCTATGTGATAAAGGTATGGAAAATGATATGTATATGTGATAAAGGTATGGAAATGATATGTCTACGCGATATAAACTATGTGAATTGTGAAAGCCCATGTTATGTAAATGAGAACTATAGGTATAGTTGGCATGCCAAGAGTAGAGGGTCTACGCGGTCCTTCGGGACAAAATTCTACGTGGTCCTTCGGGACATATATGTATTCTTTGGAACATGTATGAGGTCTTTTAAGACACCTATTTGATCCTTGGTATATGTATATGATTCTTAAGGAATTTCTATGTGGTCCTTAGGGACATATTATATGGCGCTACGGTGCAATTCTACGTGGCACTTCGGTGCAATTCTACGCGGTCCTTCAGGACAAATTCTACGTGGCACTTCGGTGCAAATTTATACGACCTGTGGTGATAGAATAATGCACAACCTCACAGTACTCACATACCTCGGGTTCTCAGTATTGTATCATGGGCTATTGAACCTATTGAACATATTGAACTTATTACATGAATTCATGATGGTTAATTTGACGAGATTATTGGTAAGATACATTGTTATGCAGATTACATGGATTGCATAGCTGATTTCATTACATTTCATCTTATTATGTTATCATTATTACATTTAATTGTTATTATAATTATGCCTCATTAAGTCTATAACTTAGAGTGTAAGTGTTTTACACGTAGGTACCGAAAAGCAGAGAGATCTATTATAAGCTCAGCAGAACAACATAACTCCACTTGAAGGTCAGATCATAAGTAGATTAAATAGTATGTCTTATTATGTAAAAATAGGTTGGCATGTAAACAAAATCGGTAAATTAAGTATTTATGCTCTGATCGAGTTTTATAGTGTTTTAAACGTATTTATGTAAATATAGATGCATAATAATGAACGGTTAAATTTTTATGAGTTTTATGTACATTTTACGAAAGTCACTGTAGCAGCACTGTAGTAGTGCATCGATGCATAATTTAGCTTCAAAATTTTAGTGAATCGATGCACTGTAGCACTGTTCACGGTACTATTCATAAATACGTTTTTGCCTTAAATTTTTATAATGAAACATAATTCAATAATATATCATCGTATTTTCTTAAAATGAGTTCAAATATTTGGTTATTTTGGAAGAACATCGTTTTAAAAGGTCAATGTGATATCTCGGACTCGTATCCGGGTCGGATACGGGTTGTGGTGTTACATCTACTACTTTCAACATGAACCTTCCTTAAAATCTTCATTATCAGCTCCTCAAGAGTTATGTTTCTCTTGAAGGATATTTTGACATAATGATTGGATGTGAACACAATGCTGATTTCATCTTCCCGAATTTCTCCATATAGTAAACAATAGCTGAAATATACGTCATTATGAGAGTTTGAAAGATTGAGAGTCATATATCTGCAAAAATAATAGTTGAAATACACCTAACTAAATAAATTACATATGAATGAAAATATAACCTAATGAAAAAATTTAAAAATTTTCACAATAATATAAAAATTATAATTTTATATTGTTACCGTATCAGCAAAAATATCTCGACGTATGATCCCACTTTCTAATTTTACAACCGCAAAAAATAATACAAAATAATTAGTACAATAAAAGTTTTTCAAATAATCATATATAAAATAAATATAATATAATAAAAAATAATTTTACCTTACAACAAAAAATCGAAGGAATTGGTGAAACAAATACAAGAAGGAATTGATGTGGTGATGTTTGCATGGAAGGGGTGTTATTTATAGGAGATGAGAGAGTTTAAAGGCCGAGATTTTCAGAATCAATAATGGCTTACTGGCGAGAGTAAAAAACTTCATAAAGACGCGGATTATGATCTGCACATGTCCTTACATGGTACTAGCTCGAATAAGGCGCGGATCCATACTTGCATATAAATCGGATGACTCAACCCGTCCAACTTGTGACCAACGCTTCTTGGCATTAAAGGGTAATTACTTCCTTGGTCCTCTATACTTAGAAGCATAATTCATTTTGGTCATTCATATGTTATTTAAACAATAATTAGGCCCCATAACTCTCTGAATTAATCAATTTGGTCCCTCAATTTATTAATTGGATATTAGTGAGATACTTTCATGTCGAGGGATGTTATTCTGGAGTCATGTTCGTGTTATGGATCACCAGCGTTCATGAGAAAATGTTAAAAGCTCGGAATTAAAGTCTGTAAGCCCGAATTTAAGAAATTAAGGTGAGTACCCCTCGAAATCTGCAGTGCTTCATGATTTTCATAAATGTGATGCCTTGTATGTCAGGGATGTATGCATAATGTGTTATTCGAGTAGGGAGCGAGTAAAATTATCAAATTACCCTTAGCTGTAAATAATACCTTATAATGATATGAAAATGACTCAGAAAGCATAAGACTCTACGAAATAATGTAAGACGTTAGTGAATGCTTATTAAGCTTTAGGAAAAGCTCGAAATACCCTTGAATGGGTAAAATAACCAAAATGCCCTTGGTCATATTAAGTGATATGTAAAGCCTGAGAGCACATGGAAAAAGAGTGTTAAGACACCGATAATTAATCAAGTAATTTTTCCATAAGTCTCAAACTTCTGATATAATTGTGAGTAAGGTGAATTACTAAAGTGCCCAGAGAAGGGGACTTAAATGACTAAATCATCCTTATGGGCCAAAATGACCAAAATATCCCTATAGGTTAAATGTTTAATAAATCTTTGAATAATGAGTTGCCTTGTATAGAAAAGTGTGAAAAATACATGTAAGAGTAAAAAAGATTGAAATACCTTTTAGGGAGGGTAGTTATCAGAATACCCTTGAGACATCTAGTAAAAGTTAAGGACACCAAGATTGTGTTTAGTATCTATATTCGAGGACAATATTGACATTTAAGGTTTAGTATAGTTACTCTAGTAGAAGTATTACTACCCGTGAAATACCTTAATAACATTGAAGTTAAACTGATATCGATACTTGGAATGAGTATCGCTAATCTTATGCATAGTATTAATACTCGAGTAGGAGAATCGATGTTACCTGCGAGAATCAACTATTAAATTCCAGAATGAGCAAGGCTCAAGTGAGGAGATTTACTGGTGATTGAGAATGATTAATAATTTTTATTGATAATGTGAACTAAATGTATGTGATTAAGCATAAGAACATTACGAGTTAAGATTCTATAAGATTTATGCCTTTGTTGATACTTGAGAAATTATGAGGATACCCGAGCTACTTGTGTATGATAATCGTTTTAATTCTATAAGAAATATCTTGATACATCCAAGTTAATGCTTGGACACTTCAAATTCTAGTCAGATGTCGTTTATGATGTTGTGTGTCCTAAACACGTCTAATATACTCTATAGGATTACACTAGTCGGGTGCAAGTTTATGATGTTGTGTGAGCCAGATCTCACCTTATATACTTGGTAATGAGTGTCATTTGGATGTAAGATGGTGATATTGTGTGATCCAGATCTTATTCAAGGTACATTTTTCATAGGTTAAAGGGATGTGAGTTCTGTAATGCCGTATAACCCCGGGCTATATCATGATAGTTACTTATGTTTGTATCTATGTCGTAGGCTGGAGGGATGTTAGTCTCATGATGATGTGTGACTCCGGACTACATTATGATGCATGCTTAGGTGTTGATTGTGATGTTTCATATTGTTGTTAATTATAGTACTTAAGGCTAAATGAGATATTGTACTATATATGATTATTATCTAACACTAGATGGAATTAGATAGCTTGTTATTATAAAAATGATTATAAGACACAGAGCCATCGAATCAATAGGTGACTGATAGCACTCTTGACTAAAGTATAAACGATTGTTACTAACCATGTTATTCATAACGAGAATTATATAACTTATGATACTCCCTAGACTAGAGGAAATACTTGAGCCTTAACGACTAGCTAGGGAATACTTGTATTATGTTCGATGCTTTTATGCTTATATTTGATCTTTATTCTTATGAACCTCATGAGATATAGTAGAGTAAATGTGTACTCAGCTTATTATCTCAGCCTTTCAAATGTTTACATGTACATATTTCATGTTTCATTGATTACGATGGGATAATGATATCATCGGAGGAGTCCAATACAATGACATTGACTTAGTGGGCTTGTATAGGTTGTGGTTGGCATTTGGGTAAAGTTGTAATATTTTATTTATGATTTTAGGTATTGAGTTCTCAAACAATGAGCTTCACTTTCTAAAATGTATATTTTTCATATTTGATTAATTGTTTTAAAAAGGTTTGTGTAAATGGTTAATCAATTTGATGATTTTGTATGACACTCGAATCTCCAGGATTAGGGTGTTATATTCATTGCTTTAGATATCATAATCATCCATTTTGAAAATAAATTTTTAATACTTTCTTTGCACAATTTTTTGATCAATTCCTACCTAAAGAAGAGGGGAGGTGTCAACTGAGAGTTTTTAACCACATGCTCTAGAGATTGTTGATTTTTTTTTCCTTTTTTTTCTAAAATGAGATCAACATGCATATACCATGCAAAAAAAATTCAATATTATCATAGATTATTTTTATTTATTCACTTTTTAGATTGTATATGAATTAAATACACTGCTTCATTTTCAAGAAAATTAATTTATTTAATTTTAAAATTTAGAAAAACCAAAAAATATTTAAATCAAAATTTAACACTCAACAAATTACAATTTTAACTTTTTGAATAAATATAACGATTATACTATCCATCTTTTTTGTCACTAGTATTAACTCCTATTATATCATAATATAATACCTAACAACGTATTTTAATGTAAAATACAAAATGTAATATCTTAATTTTGTCTGAGCATTTCAAATTGAATTAAATACATTCAAGGATCAATTTGAAGTTGCAAGTGTGTCGATGATTAATTCAATTTAAGGGATTCAATGGAAAATCATCAATTTTGCAATGTTGAGAAATTTGGCAATGAATTTAAGTATTTGCTTAAATTGCAATTTTTGGGTTTTGGTGATTATATTTGGGCCCAAATTTGGATTCAAATTAAAATTCTGTCGGACGCCAAATACATATGAAATCCAAATTAAAATACAAGGTTCTTACACCAAAGAAAACCAAATCCAAAATACCCGAGATCCAATGTCCAAATCCACTTACAACCATCCATTAAATTAAACACATACCCATCCATTTAACTTTTACCCATTTTTACATAACCAAACTAAAATCCATTAACCCAACACAGAATCCCACAAACTGAAGCCCAACAACATTTGTGAGACAGCAAACCCTAAGCCTAACGTTCAACTGCCGCCACCCCAGCCAGATTCCATGTTAGCAGCCACCAAAATGTGGTCCCAGCGGCTCCACCTGAAGCCACAGCAGCACACCCAGCCCCCCTTTTACACGCCAACAAGCCACGACAGCCCCGATGGTGGTCCCTCCCCCATGGCAGCACCAAATCAACACCAAATTAGCCATACAAGACAAAAAACGAAAAAAAAATAATAATCAGCAGCAAAACTGTAATTTTGTACTCAAAAGAAACATTGTAACAGGGTTGGTCATTGGAAAAATCCCAATATTCCCGAGAGCAATACAAACCGATAACTCTCTGAAAGAGTTATTATTTAAGACATTTTTTATTTAGGTGGAGCTTGAATTTTAGCATTATTTGGATCATTTAGGGTTTATTTTATCATATTTTGCATCATTTGTGCATTGGGAGTGAATTTATATATTTTTAACTATTTTATGATATTTTGTTGTGATTTGGTACGCTTGTGCTGTGACATTGTTAATGTTGTAGATGTTGTTGTGGGACAATGTTGTACTAGATTGCTTAGTAGAATCTGCAGCAACTGGTGACTCAGCAGGAAGTTATAGAATTTTTTGGAATCGGGCCGCTGTCTATTCCACTTGTAAAATGGATGGAAAATAAAGGAAAAATCTTATTTTTCCTATTGGAGGATGCTTTGACCTTTTGGGCTTATAAAAAGGGCTAGCTTTCACTCTTTTGAGAACCTATTTTCTTCTCCATTAATTTCCCTAGCATCTTTTATTTTCTGCTCCATGGCAGCTTAATTCTGTCTTTGGGGAGTGCAGCAATAGTTGGGAAGCAACGCTGTGTAGTAGCGACGATCATGTGGAGTTTGAATTTATTTTTCGTCCCTTTGTTGAGATAAGGAAGTGACAATTATTTAGTTGGATGTTCTTTCATTTTGGATGATATTTGGTTATTGAACATAAGTTTTTTGATTAAATGTTTCTTTCTATGTTTTATATTTGAACTTTGTTTTATGTTCTGCTGTACATATGGGATAATTTTAGAAATGAAGTTGTCTTTATGTATGTGATTTCTATAATTTTTAGAGATGAAAGTTGTTGATTTTTCATACTATCTTTGAGCAGCTTTGGTGTCTACGAAAAGCAACATTGGTTTATAGAAATATATGCTGACACTTGTCAAACATTGTAACAATCACAGACCGATGCAGGTGACCCGATCCGATCTGAGGTTTCATATGAGTGCCACCAGAGCGACTCACATTAAAAATCTTAGAAAAAATTAAAATTTCTATTAAAGCACGTAAAATCGTAAAACAATTTTTATATTAAAAGTAAAATTTAACATTATCCAGAAATAAAACAGGGTTGAGACTCAGATATAAAAACATAATACAACCTACATGCCCCCAATCACATGCACTGTACTCCGCAAGCAACGTCGGTGGAACTCCTTTACTGATGTTGATAGCTGCACTGGTTCAATTCTTTAACCTGAAATGGTGAGTAAAAGAGTGAGCATTGGGAAGCTTAGTAATACAGAACTACCAAGTGATGCTGAAGGACATGCAGATAATAGGCAAGCATAAAAATTTCCTTATCGATTCAGACGTCTACAGGTTTTCAAAATGAGCTGTGGTTTCACTAATATTTCTTTGAGTAAAAGACATGAAAATTTCAGTTCAGAGGACCAAGTTCAGGAGATCAGAATAGGATGTCTAGTGTGTTCTAACAAAACAGAGTAATGCATATTGATTCTTTAAAAACATTAGTAGTTTAAAACATATTTTAAAACCATAGTAATACCCTCCAACTGAACACCTTTATGCAGTGTCTCCAAAAATGCATCTATAAGAA